>NC_064638.1:83631738-83936581 GCF_023864345.2 Schistocerca serialis cubense | reverse complement strand
GTGAGTGCATTTCAAGCACGACACACGCTTTTCCGGCTCCTGTCGCCATTTTGTCTCGCTGCGCTCTCGAGCGCTCTGGCGGCAGAAACCTGAAGTGCGGCTTCAGCCAAACAAAACTTTATGAGGTTTTTTACGTATCTGTAGTGTGTCGTGACCATATGTCAATGAATGGAGCTACAGTGAATTTATGAAATCGCTTCAATCATTTGTAATAGCCCTGTATTTTTTCAGGATTCTAATGCACCATATTATTCCCCTTTTATTCAACATAATCTTCGTTCAATGCGACGGCCTTATGATACCTTTCTCGAAGGGCCTATATGCCTATATGACACGGCTCTACTGGTCGATGTTGGAGCCACCGAATTGCTGTATCAGTAAGCTCCCCATTCATCCATGTACTGCTTCCCGCAGGATGCATCCTTCAATGGGCCAGACGGATGCCGGAAGGTGCGAGTTCATGGCTAAAGGGTGGATGTGGAAGATTCCAATGAAGTTTCGCGAGCTCCTCTATGGTGCGCAGACTTGTCTGACGCCTTGCTTTGTCATGGAAAAGGAGAAGTTCGTTTGCATTTTCGTGGTGACGCAAACATTCTAGAGTCGTGTCTTCTATTTCCTGAGGGTCGCATAACACACTTTAATGTTGATAGTTGCATCATGAGGAAGGATATCAAACAAATAACTGTTCCAGATTCCGAGAAGACCGTCGCCATGACTTTACTAGCTGAGGGTGCGGCTTTGAAATTTTTCTTCGGAGGAGAGGTGGTGTGGCATCAATTCACGGATTGTCGTTTCGTTTCTGATTCGAAGTATTGAATCCATGTTTCATCGCCTGTGACGGTGTTCGACAAAAAATTGTCACGATCAACTTCGTAACGCGAAAGCAATTCCACACCGGATGGTCGTTCATTGAGCTCCGAGGAAACCAGCGGGCACACACCCTTTGAGTACTCCAGCCGGCGGAAAAGTGTGTCAGCCCTACCAACAGAGACGTCTAGTTGAGCAGCGACGTGGTTAAGTGTGATCCGTCGATCACTTCAAATGTGTGTCTATATGTTCCAATATTGCAGGAGTCACAGCTCTGTTCGGCCCGCCGCCACACGGGAGATCGGACAGGCTTATGCAACTTCATTGCGATGATGGCAGACGCTTTGCCCAACGATTCATTGTGCTTTTGTCCGCTGCAAGGTCTCCGTAGACATTCTGCGAGCGCCTATGAATAATTGCGATGCTCTGGTTTAGCGCCAAGAGAAACTCAGTGACGGCTTTCTACTTGGTATATACCTCTAATACAGACGCCAGTTTGAAGGGTACTTCATGAAACTATACTGGCTGAAGCGGGAATATTCCACGTCCTCCCACAACAAATTTCACTTTTTTCTACCTAAACTGGCCGAGAAAACTATGTGTTGCATTACCTATTGAGCGCATCTCGTAAGCCTTACAACATAATAATTGGAAGTAGGGAGCAGTGGGAGATAACAGTTCGACACCGTACGGGGGACATCGTTTGGTTCACCGGTGGGTCGAAAACAGATCAAGGCGTTGGGCCAGGGCTGTACGGGGTTCAGCCACGACTGGAGAGCAGCATCTCTCTAGGGAAACTGGCCTCTGTATTCCAAGCCGAAATTACTGCAATCAGGGCATGTGTAGAGGAGAATATGAGTAGGTGTTACAATGATCGTAGCATCTACATCTATTCAGACAGCCAGGCAGCCCTGAAATCATTGGCAGCTCCTGCAACAAGATCTAAGATTGTTGCAGATTGCCACAGGGCTCTGGTGGAGCTAGGGGGAAGCAATAGGGTGTAGCTAGTGTGGGTTCCTGGCTACTCAGGGATCTGTGGCAATGAACAAGCCGATAGATTGGCTAGGTTGGGGGCAACAACTCCATTTACTGGACCGGAACCTGTCTTGACAATCACCAAGGTTATGATCAAATTAGAACTACGGAACTGGCTTAGGAAACAGCACGTAGGATATTGGACCAAGGTCTATAAACAAAAACATGGTAAGGTAATGATGCCCAAGCCATGTTTTAAAACAAGCGCTGTAATCCTGGGATTGAACAGGAAAGAGATCAAACTCATGACTGGACTGATGACCGGCTATGGGAACTTCAAAAAACACCTACACACAATGGGTATAATGGAAGAGGACCCTAAATGTAGGATCTGTGATGAGGATGAAGAAACTGCATCACACCTAATCTTTGAGTGCATGGCATTGGAGAGTAAAAGATACAGAATCTTCGGGACCACTAGACATGAAGAAATTGTGTCTAGCAAAAAACTGGTAGAGGGACTCCTTTCACTATTCAAGAGCACTGGTTGGCTTTACTAGATATACAGGGAGCGATACCGCACAATAAACGTAGTTTCGGTGCGGGCAGTGGCGGGTTTGACCTAAGCTGTTTTAGCTCTCCTGTTAAAATCAAATCAAATCAACACATCTCGTACATATACCATCAACGTACGGGGAGGAGGGGGGGGGGGGGAGTTCGGCTGTTCATTGGCTCTAAGCACTATAGGACTTAACATCTGAGGTCATCAGTGACATAGAACTACTTAAACCTAACTAACCTAAGGACAGCACACACATCCATGATCGAGGCAGGATTCGAACCTGCGAGCGTAGCAGCAGCGCGGGTCCGGACTGAAGCGCCTAGAACTGCTCGGCCACAACGGCCGGCCTAAAGTCCTCCCCTTGTTACCTGAAACATATAGACGATCAGTTCTGGTACGAATTATTTTCTGCGCTTTTCCTCTCTTAGATAAAGACGCTGATGGCATGTTATTGGTGAATATCGTGATATTTTGTTTCATAAAGGAGAAATGTGTAGCTTCTTATAGCATCAACAACAGAGGAGAGATACAGCCTTCCTTTTACAGAGGACGTTCACCTCGAGTTCCCAGAGATGTGTACTAAGCGCTGCAGGCACATAATAGGTTGCCATTGTCGCTGCTGCAGCGCGCCCGTTTCGAGCGACCGATTTATTGCCGCGACGTAGAAAAATAAGGCAATGAAGCCGCGAGTGCGCTAGCGGCGGAGTGTGGTGACATATTTGCAACCGTGAGGGGAGGCAGGTCTGCAGCGAGGGAGGCGATCGCCGAGATTTAGGCGCGCCGCGACGCACGCGATGCACGGCACGGCACGCCACGCTACGCGGCCCCGACCGCGCCGCGCAGTCTCGCGTGAGTCCGCGTCGCCTGTCCGCGGACGGCGCTGCCGCTCCAGCCGTCCCACGTAAAAGTTCCTTTCGTCGTCTGGGCAAAGCCGAAAGCGCTCTGCTTATTAAAGGCCTCTTTGCACGTACCAGCAGCCTCCTAACGAGGCGCATTACTACCGCAGTTTCGAAACACCACGTCGGTTCATTAAGGCAAGCACAGATCTTGTCTTCGCGAATGTGCAGATATTGCCATTTTGAACACGACAGCCACGAATTTCTAGCTTTCCCCTCCTTTTAGGAGGAGCACAAACACAAAATAGTGGGACAATTGAGATTGGTCGTAATTTATCAATTTCAGTCAAAGTTAAACTGAAGAGAACTGTATGAATGGAGCGGTGTTGAACAGGCAGTCCACAAGTTCCCACATGAAACAGCGGACGAAATACGGCGAGAAACTAGCCGTATACTGACAAAGGCGAAGTTACCAGCATCCAACATGACCAAGGCTGAGCGCAACGGCCTTCGAGCACTACGTAATGATGAAAGCATTGTGGTACTTCCTACTGACAAGGGCAATGCCGCCGTAATTATGGAGTTCGAGGACTATGATACGAAGATCTGTGAGCTACTGAACGAAGATACTTGTCGGAAGCTCCCACGCGACCCGACATCAAAAATAGTAAGAAAAACATCAAAACTTCTTAAGCGACCAGAATGAGATTTTCACTCTGCAGCGGAGTGTGCGCTGATATGAAACTTCCTGGCAGATTAAAACTGTGTGCCGGACCGAGACTCGAACTCGGGACCTTTGCCCTTCGCGGGCAAGTGCTCTACCAACTGAGCTACCCAAGCACAACTCACGACCCGTCCTCACAGCTTTACTTCTGCCAGTACTTCGTCTCCTACCTTCCAAACTTTACAGAAGCTCTCCTCGCGAAAGGCAAAGGTCCCGAGTTCGAGTCTCGGTCCGGCACACAGTTTTAATCTGCCAGGAAGTTTCTTAAGCGACCTTCAGTGGAAGACAGTGTGAATCTTCTCCCACAGGCGCCTAGACCACCTACTGCTTATGGTTTCCGAAGATACACAAGGACAGGACGCCATTTCGACTTATTGTGTCTACAATAGGTTCTCCAACATACAAGCTAGCGAAGTACCTGGCCAAGCTCCTCGCTCCACATGCGGGACACTGCCAACATCATATAAAAAACTCAGCAGAATTTATGAGCAGAATCAACCGTCTACGCCTTGAGTGAGGATGATCAGTTTTGATGTAGTGGCGCTGTATCAAAGACATTTTGGACCCAATTTCCCAGTATTTTGTAAGTGACGTGGTCGATCTATTTAGGCACACTCTTACGTCCAACTATTTCGTGTACAACGGCCAGTATTACGATCAGACAGACGGCGTAGCAATGGGTAGCCCGCTGGCTCCAGTTGTTGCAAAACCTCTTCATGGAAAATTTTGAGGATATTGCCATAGATGCTGTGCCATTGAAGCCGAAGTGTTTCTTTGGAAACGCTGACGACACGTTCGTCATTTGGCCACACGGACGCGAGAAACTAGAAGAGTTTTTGGAACACCTCAATGGCATCAACAGTAATATCCAGTTCACATTGGAGGTGGAAAGAGATAATGCATTACATTTCCTCGACGTCCTTGTCCACCGTAAACGAAATGGGTGCCTTGGCCACAGCGTCTACAGAAAACCCACCCGCACAGACCTGTACCTGCACCCCACCAGCCATCATCATCCAGCACAGAAGCGCACAATATTACAGACATTGGTGCATCGTGCAAGAGTAATATCAGACGACGATAACCTGCCCCATGAACTGAGCCACCTACGCAACGTTTTCAAGAATAACGGCTACAGCGCCCATCAAGTGAAAGAAGTGATTTTTGGGAAATATCAGAATAAGACCACCGACGAAGAGCAGGAAAAGAAACTTGCTTTGCTGCCATTCTGTGGCTCTGTGTCGGGCAAGATAAGCCGCCTGTTGAAAAGACACAACATCAAATCAATCTTCAGGCCTCCAACGAAAATCCGTCAATTACTGAGACCAGTTAAAGACGCAGTTGGTCTCAGAACACCTGGAGTCTACGAAAGTGGCCAGAAGTACATAGGACAAACAGTGTGCACTGTGGAACAACGCAGGAAAGAATATGAGAGGTATTATCGCCAACGCTATCCACAGAAATTTGCGTTAGCTAGGCATGCGTTAGAAAACGGTCACCACATCAAATTTTACGATACCTCTGTCGTGGCTCGCACTAACGGCTTCTGGGACAGTTTAATAAAGGAAGCTATTGAAATAAAAATTACCGCAAACTCAGCGCTACGTGGGATCCAGCGATCGAGCGGTTGAAGAGCGCACATCGAACGCCAACTCAAAACATGCCCAATGGCAGTGTCACGGGCGCCAGTGACGTCACGGCCGGCAGCTAGCTAGGGCGCACCAACAACCCACTGGCAGTCATACCACTTGACAATGGCCAAGGAGTGCTTGGCCGAAAGCTCGTGTAGTTTTAAGCAATTGACGCAGTTGGAAAACCGAGAACATTTTATTCAATGTAGAGAACTGTTGAGGTAACTGTGTTTTTGCTTCTCATAATTCTTCTGAGGCCAGTTACGAGTAGAAATTCTGTTGATCACACCACACTGATTTTCTTTATTTTTGAATCCCGTGGTTTCTCTAAGTGGTGTTCTCGTTTCGTCAGTAAACAGCATAGTTCCGCATTGGGGATATCTCGATACTCTTTCGCAGTGACTGCTCATTTTTCCTATTTCCATTATCAGCGTTTTCCGATTACTCTTGAAATTTATGCGCTAAACTGTGATCTGGAATGGAGAACCTTTATCCTGCAACACGAAATGAAAAACTTATCGATTAAATGAACAATGAAATCGATGTGAAAGCTGCCGAAGTCTTCTCAAATCCGAAGACTTGTACTAAGTTGTGATCCTCTCGACGTTTCAACTGCCGAAATCGGGAATAAGATTTTGTAAATTTACTTCACACCTCAAGGACAACGTCGTAGCTCACAGATTCCTGTTCACTGTTAAAAAAAGATAACATGTCACGTAAAACGTATGTCAGCCTCTGTCTAAAAATTGTACTACTTAAAGGTAGCGCTAATTTTTTCACAAGGAAACAGGCTGTGAGGCTAATAAAGCCATTCATGTCTGAAATACGAGACATATAATATTTAGAAGTCCGCTGCATGTTCTATGAACGCTGTGAGAGCATTCTCCGGTAAGCGAAGCGACGGCGATCGATGCAGGGATTTGGTTGCTTGCGTGCAAAGGAGGCCATGAAAGCAGGTCTCAGCGAAGTAACCTCATTGGTATCAATCAAAGCTCCGTGAGCGTAAATCGATTAAGACTGCATCACACGGGAACAGTGGCTGTAGGTTGTTGCTGGCGTCGCTCTACATCCAAACTATGGGGAACAGCTGTCGTCGGGCATTAACTCGAGCGGTTTCTTATTTCTAAGATGTTTTCGGCTTGATTAATTGATGAACTTGTTTATTGTTTCTAGCAGAGTTGACGATTCCATTCTGCGCTCCGTTTTTCTTAAAGCTGTGCAGGTGCTCAGACCAGTGGTCTTGTTTGTGCTTGCTGCCTGACTCCTACCAGATTAATACCACTAGCAGATAATGCGAATCCACTGAGCCCTCCAAAACTGTTCCTTCGTTTCGAAAAAGGAACATTTGAGCAAAATAATTTATGATAATTTTGATAGATTAAGAACCGTATTAAAAAATTAACATGATATCTTTCCCATCTGCCTGTTGAATATTTGTGGAACTTGTTTAAATTTTTGAATTATCTTACTGCTTTTAATGGCAATCGACCTTTCAAGCTTATAGATGCGTGATAGCTGTCATAAAACGTGGTATCTTGGAATTAGCAGCCGGCCATTGTGGCTGAGCGGTTCTAGGCGCTACAATCTGGAACCGCACGACCTCTACGGTCGCAGGTTCGAATCCTACCTCGGGCATGGATGTTTGTGACGTCCTTAAGTTAGTTAGGCTTAAGTAGTTCTAATTTCTAGGGGACTGATGACCTCAGAAGTTAAGTCCCATAGTGCTCAGAGCCATTTGAACCTTTCTTTTTTTTTTTTTGTATTAGGAATTCCACATATTTCCGCCTGAGAGAGAAGAATTTGCGCAATGCTTGATGCGATAAAATATTATTTTGAGTGACCTCGAAAAGAACTGTTTTTGTGACACAAGAGTATCATATCACAGCATGTAATGAAGTGACTTACGAATTTTGTACAGCACGTAAAATATTTTCCTGCGACAAAATTAGGCTTTCCTCAACAAAAAACCTGTCTCCCGTACTTTTTAAACCGTTTTCTGTGCTACGTGATTTTTTTTTATTTCAGTAAGGAAACAGACCATTTGGTAAGGTTTAGAAACATATCTGCAACTTTAGACGAAAGCTTAGAAGAATGCGACTAACCCTTTGGGATAAATGTGTTCCGGTCAAGAACTGCGCACATGTGATTAGCGTTAAGTCACATTATTGGAAAAATGGTTCAAATGGCTCCAAGCACTATGGGACTTAACATCTGAGGTTCAAAAAAAAAAAAAAAAAAGTGCTTCAAATGGCTCTGAGCTATATGGGACTTAACTTCTGAGGTCATCAGTCCCCTAGAACTTAGAACTACTTAAACCTAATTAACGTAAGGACATCACACACATCCATGCCCGAGGTAGGATTCGAACCTGCGAACGCAGCAGCAGCGCGGTTCCGGACTGAAGCGCCTAGAACCGCTCGGCCACAGCGGCCGGCCACATTATTGGAATTGTGGTTATGGCTGTGACACTCATGTAATATCACAACGCAGCAGTCATTCATTTCTGTTATATATGACGAGTGGAAACAACCACCTTATTCACTGAGGTGTCAAAAGTCGTGGGATACCTCCTAATATCGTGTCGGACCTCCTATTGGCAGCGTAGTGCAGTAATTCGGCGTGGCATGGACTCAACAAGTCACTGTAAGTCCCCTGCAGAAATATGGAGCCATGCTGTCTCTATAGTCATCGATAATTGCGAAAGTATTGCCGAAGAAGGATTTTGTGCACTAACTGATCTCTTGATAATGTCCCATAAATGTTCAACGAGATTCATGTCAGGCGAACTGGATGGCCAAATCATTCGCCCGAATTGTCCAGAACTTTCTTCAAACCAATTGCGACTGTGTCCCTGTGAGTTGACATCATTGTTTGAAAACATAAATTCCATGAATGGCTCCATATGGTCTCCAAGTAGTCGAAAATGTCATTTCCAGTCAATGATCGGTACCGTAGTACCCAGTCCATTCCACGTAAACATATCCCACACCATTATGGAGCCATCGCCAGTTTGTACACTGTCTTGTTGACAATTTGGGTTCATGGTTTCGTGGGGTCTGTACCACACTTGAACCATGTCATCAGCTCTTACCAAGTGAAGTTTGGACTCATCTGAGCAGGCCACGATTTTCCAGTAGGGTCCAATCGATATGGCTGCAGGCGACGTTGCGCCGTTACCAAAGACACTCTCGTCTGTCCTCTGCTGCCTTACCCCAGTAAAGTCAAATTTTGCCGCTCACTCCTAACGTATACATTCATCGTGAGTTTTGCGGTTATTTCACGCAGTGTTGCTTGTCTGTTAGCACTGACAACTACGTAAACGCCATTGCTTTCGGTCTTCAAGTGAATGCCGTCGGGTACTGCGTTGTCCGTGGTGAAAGGTAATGCCTAAAATTTGGCAGTCTAGCACACTCTTGACACTGAATCTCGCTCTATTGAATTCTCTAACGATTTCTGAAATCCACGTTCAAAGTCTATTAACTCCCATCGTGAGGCCATAATAACGTCGGAAAAATATACATTGTGTGCGCGATATTAACGCCCTTTGTAGACGTGCATATCGCTGTACCACGACTTATGTCACCTCAGTGCATGATTGTCAATGAAAGGATTGGTTGTATGTGAAGCTCATTCCTAAAGCTGCTCAGCGTGATATGATTTACGAATTTAATAGTGAAATATCAGAATTATATTAATGTTACAGCTATGTTACATCCAGACAGAGTATTGCCTTTATTATTTCATTGTGTTGAAAACATGTATTCTCTCCATTAAAACAACAACAATGAATATTAGAAAGGCAATATGCAGTAAAATGTATAGTATATAGGAAATAGAAACAAGTGCAAGCAGCAGTTGGTATTGCAGAATAATTTACATCAGTTAAAAGTTTACTATTACACTCTACCTGACTGTACCTATCAAAACTGTAGCTGGAAAAATATCAAACAGAACTTCGAAAGATAGCTTCATTAATGTACTATTACACATTGAGTGTGGTTTATGTTGCCATTGATGACAGACTTATGGGAACATGGCTTGCATATCCTGGCGATTCTGTATAATTTGAGAAATTAAAAAAAGTGACCATGAGAAGGTAGGGTGGAGATCAGGTAGTGCAACGAAAGGAAATCTTACACCATTAAGTATGTAATATCCAACATTCAAACATTCACATTTATCTTCAATATTAGACAACGAGTTACGAGCGTGATATTTTTATGAATGTTCATGTTCAATTCTGCTGTAAGAATTTCTGTGCGACTTTTTGTGCTCCTAAAGAACACGTGTTTCAAATGTATTTATTAAATTTTTTTTGTTTTCCGTTGATTTAAGTTGTCTTTAAAGAAAGCCTCCAGCGGTAGCTGACTGAGTATTGCTGTATTTCGAAACATGAATTATGTTTAATGAATTTCCAGAAAGCTAAAACTCACAAAAACTACTGAGGAATATCTTATAGTCTTCGGAGCCATGGTTGTATCGAATATGATAACTCGTTATATATCGAGTAAGGTTTAAATATTTTCAGTAACTGAATAACGCTTTAACTAATATCCTTTCATATTATTTTTCACTACTGCAATTCACAAAGAGTATGCTGTTCATTTAGCATTACATTAATATTTTGCTATAGCCCTAAACAGCAAGTTCATGATAACTGAATTGATAACATTCAGTAAGCATAAATCACATTATTCTTAATACACAATATTCTGGACACAAAGAGATACATGTGCATACTGACTTTTATGAATTGTGGTATGAAACTGATTATTTATATTAACCTGTTATTCCAACATGCGAACAGAAAATGCTACGAAGTGTTTTTGTGTCTAATATACGCAAAAAATTGTATATTCCGTTCTGAAATCTCAATGTAACTCTGCAACATTGTGAACTTTAACTTCAGTTTTCTCAAAACTACAAGAAGTGTACTTATACCTCTCTCTTTCCGACCCCCTCATATACTGCCCGTACAGCTCTGATGCTTACAGTCAACCCTTCAGTCACATTCTCTCAAAAAAGCAAGTGAATTAATAATAAATGAATTATGATACGTCACAATCATGTGTGGCTGTTTTTGACTAAATTTTCTTACAGGATTTCGTATCTTGTCTTCAGTTAACTATTAAAACTTTCATAAATACCAGATTTCTTCTTCTTTTGCTTTGGAAATGTATATAACTTTTCTTACGTTGAAAAGTGGCAGTCAGTCCACTTTCCACGTAATTTTGTAGTTTTATAACACTGTGGTTTTATAAAATTTGGCACAGTGTTTTTTCTCCGCCTGTTTCATACTTTTACGTGCCAGAGAGGAAGATTACGATGGAAACCGTATTACCAGCTGTCCTATACATGGATGACTGCTGGATTAAATGAATGTGGGTGTTATTGCAAACGCACGGAACTGGGTGAATTCAAGTGCACTTTCTTGCTTTAGTTTTGTGGCAGAACCCTAGAAACAGCATAAGAGTTAATCTTTCAGCCATGGGCGCCTGTGCGGTTGACGCTCTTAGAGTCATGTGCGAGGGACACTTTCGTTCAAATTACAGACGTTGAACAGGTGGAAAATTTTTGAGAACGAGTAAATAGGCGTCGTCTCTGCAGCCTTCTGATTGAAAGAGACGCATAGTATCACGAAAGAACTCGTTCTGTTAAGTGGTCAGTTCGCCCCTTCCAGGTATTTAGGTCTCTTTGCTTGCAGCCGAGGTAGATTAGTTTTTAGACAGAAGTTACTGGGTCACAGAAGAGTCGACTCCCAGACGAGTTGCTGTGCTGGTGAGTGTGATTTCTCCAATCTCTGCGCACTTAAGCGGTTGTTTTGGATGAGAATTAGTTCAGAGGTATCTAGTAGAGAACTTTGTGTAACATTAAAGTCTCTTGTTAGAGGCACTATGGGGTTCTTGTGAGTGATAATTTTACAATTATGCAGCTAAATTCAGATGGGGCAGAACTTGCTCTTTACCCAATCACTACCCACTTCCTGCATCGTGACTCTAATTACGTTCCATGTTTCCTTTCCGCTGCGACGCGCAAGCCAATTTTTTTCGATTCAACATTTGCGAGATAATGGCGAGTGTTATAAGCGGCGATTGAAAAGTTCCCATTTGAGGGTGTTGTTGCAGCGTATATTAAATGAGCCGCAACTGTGATGTGGGTGTACTCGTATAAGCACCGACGTGCAGTAACGGATTACGGTGGCATTTTTCGTGTCTTTCTGGCGTGCGTGCCGTAAGTGCGGGAACGTGAACTATGGCGACGATATTACCAAATGCGACCAAACAGGGTCAACGTGCTGCTATTGTTTTCTTGGTTACTGAAGTACAAATACCAGTAGACATCCATCGGAGGATGAAGAATGTGTATGGGGCAGGATGCCTGCCGAAAACCACAGTTGTGGGATGGTAGGCCGTGTTTCGTGCTTGTCGCGATTCGACACAAGACGCTGGTCTATCTGGGAGGCCAACTTCATGTAAACCTGGTGTCTCTATTAGTGGGGAACAATAATGCACAATGCTGGAGAAATTACGGCGTGGAATTAAGGCGAAAAGTTCAGGTAAAATGCGACAAGAAGTGTTGCTGCTTCATGATAACGCACGTCCCCATGTTGCAATTGTCGTAACGCAAAAGTTATGCAACTCAAGTGGGAGAAACTAGAGCACCTGCCCTATAGTTCTAATCTCTCCCTATGCTATCGTCACGCCTTAAAACAAGCTTTGAAGGGTCGACGATTCGTGTCGGACGAGGATGTGTAGCAGGCAGTGAAGGAGTTCTTTAGGCAGCAGGATGCGGTGTTTTGCCAAACGTGTATCTTCAATCTGGCGAGTCGGTGGGATTGTTACCTCAATGCTTACGGCGATTGTGCTTGATTTGCATATCGCTTCTGGACTGTACGACTATCGAACGGAAACTTTTCGATCGAGTCTTGTAGTTTCAGTAATTCTGTGAATATCTGAGACCTTGCGCAAGATGTATGTGCGTCCAGGATGCACACCGTGACCCAGCCAGCCGCGCGGGATTAGCCGAGCGGTCACAGGCGCTGCACTCAGAGGTTCGACTCCTCCCTCGGGCATGGGTGTGTGTGTTTGTCCTTAGGATAATTTAGGTTAAGTAGTGTGTAAGCTTAGGGACTGATGATCTTAGCAGTTAAGTCCCATAAGATTTCACTTAATTTTTTTTTTCGTGACCCAGCCAATCATCTCTGAATAATACTGTTTATTGTTACGGAACCATAATGTCTGTGTTTTATATGTGTTCCATGTTTAACGCCGTTCAAAAGTACGCTCCAGTTTGTAAATAAAAGTCCTCTTAATTTCAATCTAATTCGGTAAACTTTGACCCAGTGTGCTTACCCGCAACGCCATTCTTTCTCCTGTGATGAATGACCTCATGTATAGTGTAAGGGAGATTTACTAGAAAGCATTTAGTGACATTAAATCCCTGATCGTTCAATCTGAAGTCCGGAAGTTATATTTCCGTTGCCCCTTTTTCTTTGGCATAAGAGCTAGGGCTACACCAGTTAATATTTCTAGGGTATCAAACGAATTAGCACTCAGGGAAAGGTAGAGAATATTAAGCACTGTGTTTCTTCAACAGGAACGTCGCTGCTATGGAAAGGGCGAAAGATCATCCCACCAAAGAATTAACCACCAGTATTTAGGCGTTTTGAATAGTCAACGAACAGTTGGCGTATTTTAACATTAGAATACAAATCTGTCGATAGAAAAGGGATGAAAACAGTTTGCTTTTAGGTAGGCAATATTCAGAAAAAAAAATCCATCTGACGTCAAACCATGTCCTGCTATAGCGTTTCATCGCTGCAATAATTCAGTTTCTCCTTATGTGTGTCAAAGCTCACCATTTTTGTATTCTAGTACAACTCGACTTAATGTATAAATTGATTTAGATGTAAGTGCATTATTTCACAAAACAGGAGGGAAACAAAACAGAAAAAAGGAAGTAAATGAAATTCTTGTGTGATCTGTGGGGTAAATTTTCGGATTAAAATTCATACGGCGTAGTACCTGCTTCAGTTCAGGAACAGCCAATACAAAAATGGCGAGGTTCTGCCGGTGCTTCTGTTATTATGCAGCTCGATCGAAACAATCAATATTTGGGCATATGTTGCGTTCGTATTACACTCCTGGAAATGGAAAAAAGAACACATTGACACCGGTGTGTCAGACCCACCATACTTGCTCCGGACACTGCGAGAGGGCTGTACAAGCAATGATCACACGCACGGCACAGCGGACACACCAGGAACCGCGGTGTTGGCCGTCGAATGGCGCTAGCTGCGCAGCATTTGTGCACCGCCGCCGTCAGTGTCAGCCAGTTTGCCGTGGCATACGGAGCTCCATCGCAGTCTTTAACACTGGTAGCATGCCGCGACAGCGTGGACGTGAACCGTATGTGCAGTTGACGGACTTTGAGCGAGGGCGTACAGTGGGCATGCGGGAGGCCGGGTGGACGTACCGCCGAATTGCTCAACACGTGGGGCGTGAGGTCTCCACAGTACATCGATGTTGTCGCCAGTGGTCGGCGGAAGGTGCACGTGCCCGTCGACCTGGGACCGGACCGCAGCGACGCACGGATGCACGCCAAGACCGTAGGATCCTACACAGTGCCGTAGGGGACCGCACCGCCACTTCCCAGCAAATTAGGGACACTGTTGCTCCTGGGGTATCGGCGAGGACCATTCGCAACCGTCTCCATGAAGCTGGGCTACGGTCCCGCACACCGTTAGGCCGTCTTCCGCTCACGCCCCAACATCGTGCAGCCCGCCTCCAGTGGTGTCGCGACAGGCGTGAATGGAGGGACGAATGGAGACGTGTCGTCTTCAGCGATGAGAGTCGCTTCTGCCTTGGTGCCAATGATGGTCGTATGCGTGTTTGGCGCCGTGCAGGTGAGCGCCAAAATCAGGACTGCATACGACCGAGGCACACAGGGCCAACACCCGGCATCATGGTGTGGGGAGCGATCTCCTACACTGGCCGTACACCACTGGTGATCGTCGAGGGGACACTGAATAGTGCACGGTATATCCAAACCGTCATCGAACCCATCGTTCTACCATTCCTAGACCGGCAAGGGAACTTGCTGTTCCAACAGGACAATGCTCGTCCGCATGTATCCCGTGCCACCCAACTTGCTCTAGAAGGTGTAAGTCAACTACCCTGGCCAGCAAGATCTCCGGATCTGTCCCCCATTGAGCATGTTTGGGACTGGATGAAGCGTCGTCTCACGCGGTGTGCACGTCCAGCACGAACGCTGGTCCAACTGAGGCGCCAGGTGGAAATGGCATGGCAAGCCGTTCCACAGGACTACATCCAGCATCTCTACGATCGTCTCCATGGGAGAATAGCAGCCTGCATTGCTGCAAAAGGTGGATATACACTGTACTAGTGCCGACATTGTGCATGCTCTGTTGCCTGTGTCTATGTGCCTGTGGTTCTGTCAGTGTGATCATGTGATGTATCTGACCCCAGGAATGTGTCAATAAAGTTTCCCCTTCCTGGGACAATGAATTCACGGTGTTCTTATTTCAATTTCCAGGAGTGTATATGCTCACATCGACACATACACCATTTATAGGACGTTCTAAAACTTGCGATAATGGATCAAATTCACTGGGAAATATTATGCACGTCTGTGTGAGAGAGAGACTATATGGCTTCTTATCATTCTGAAGGTGGCAGGAGTAAAATACAGGGAGCGAAAGGCTATTTACAATTTGTACAGAAACCAGATGGCAGTTATAAGAGTCGAGGGGCATGAAAGGGAAGCAGTGGTTGGGAAGGGAGTGAGACAGGGTTGTAGCCTCTCCCCGAAGCTATTCAATCTGTATATTGAGCAAGTAGTAAAGGAAACAAAAGAAAAATTCGGAGTAGGTATTAAAATCCATGGAGAAGAAATAAAAACTTTGAGGTTCGCCGATGACATTGTAATTCTGTCAGAGACAGCAAAGGACCTGGTAGAGCAGTTGAACGGAATGGACAGTGTCTTAAAAGGAGGATAGAAGATGAACATCAACAAAAGCATAACGAGGATAATGGAATGTAGTCGAGTTGACTCGGGTGATGCGGAGGGAATTAGATTAGGAAATGAGACACTTAAAGTAGTAAAGGAGTTTTGCTATATGGGGAGCAAAATAACTGATGATGGTCGAAGTAGAGAGGATATAAAATGTAGACTGGCAATGGCAAGGAAACGTTTCTGAAGAAGAGAAATTTGTTAACATCGAGTATAGATTTAAGTGTCAGGAAGTCGTTTCTGAAAGTGTATGTATGGAATGTAGACGTGTATGGAAGTGAAACGTGGTCGATAAATAGTTTGGACATGAAGAGAATAGAAGCTTTCGAAATGTGGTGCTACAGAAGAATGTTGAAGATTAGATGGGTAGGTCACATAACTAATGAGGAGGTAATGAATAGAATTGGGGAGAAGAGGAGCTTGTGGCACAACTTGACTAGAGGAAGGGATCGGTTTATAAGACATGTTCTGAGGCATCAAGGGATCACCAATTTAGTATTGAAAGGCAGCGTGGAGGGTAAAAATCGTAGAGGGAGACCAAGAGATGAATACACTAAGCAGATTCAGAAGGATGTAGGCTGCAGTAGGTACTGGGGGATGAAGAAGCTTGCACAGGATAGAGTAGCATGGAGAGCTGCATCAAACCAGTCTCAGGACTGAAGACCACAACAACAACAACAACAACAACATGATTGTACACATAACTGAATTAAAGCGTGAGTGCTACTTGGCAGCGTTTTCTTTCCTCTTGGCCGGCCGCGGTGGTCTAGCGGTTCTGGCGCTGCAGTCCGGAACCGCGGGACTGCTACGGTCGCAGGTTCGAATCCTGCCTCGGGCATGGGTGTGTGTGATGTCCTTAGGTTAGTTAGGTTTAAGTAGTTCTAAGTTCTAGGGGACTTATGACCTAAGATGTTGAGTCCCATAGTGCTCAGAGCCATTTGAACCATTTTTTTGAACTTTCCTCTTGGATTTTAGCTAGGCTTGATAATATCAGCCACAAAATCTAAAACTTTACTTATGCACTGTCCCAATTTCTTCTTGATGCGATTGTGAGTGTAGAATGAGACAACAGATGTATACACGCAGTCTAGAATCGAAGGGGGTGCTTCCAGTAAGTCTCCGTGCCCTTAACGTCTGGTAGAGTATACCAAGGGCAAGGCAGGTGCGTGCCAAGGAGGCGGGCGTCCGATAGACGGCGCTGGCCGGGGATCAATTAGAGGGGCTGGCTGCGGCGGCGGCAGCGGCGGCGGGGGCGGTAGGACACGTAATGAGGGCGGCGACACGCGACGCCGCGGCCGTGCCTAGCGCCGCCTGTAATTACAGCCGTGCGCCGTGCCAGGCACCGCCGCCGCCGCCGCCGCCGCCGCCGACGCCTCGCGTCCGCGGTCGCGACTGCACGCCACGCCGGCCCGCCGTGTCACCGAAACACGACCCGCCCGCCAAGTGACGGCGCCGCGCTCGCTGGTCACTTGCGCTGCGGCGCGCCGGCGCGCTCTGCGGTCCACGCAGCCACCAGCATCGCTGCCCTGTGCCACGATGTTAGTGCCGAAACCGAAACATTCTAGTCTTTTTTTATCGAAGCTTCTTTCTGTGCGTTGAGAAGGAAAGCTATGATATCGTTCAACGCAGAATCCTTGGAACCGTGCCCAATGCATATTTCTTTCTGAGTTAGTATAAACATAGTTGGCAGTCAATTTCGAAGAAGTTCGGTGGTTTGCGTAATGATGTCAATGCTAACAGACAAGCAACACTGCGTGAAGTAACCTTATAAATCGGTGTGAGTCGTACGGCGAACGTATTCGCTAGGACAGTGCGGTGAAATTTGGCGCTAGCGGGCTATGGCAGCAGACGACCGACGAGCATAGCTTTGCTAGCTCGCGCGGTTGGCCGTGCGGTCTAACGCACGGCTTTCCGGGCGGGTGGGAGCGCCGGTCCCCGGCACGAATCCGACCGGCGGGATTAGTGTCGAGGTCCGGTGAACCGGACAGTCTGTGGATGGTTTTTAGGCGGTTTTTCATCTGCCTCGGTGAATGAGGGCTGGTTCCCCTTATTCCGCCTCAGCTACACTGTGTCGCCGATTGCTGCGCAAACAAATTCTCCACGTACGCGTACACCACCATTACTCTACCACCCAAACATAGGGGTTACACTGGTCTGGTGTGAGACGTTCCCTGGGGGGTCCACCGGGGGCCGAACCGCACAATAACCCTGGATTCGGTGTGGGGCGGTGGAGGGGTGAAGTGGGCTGCGGTAGTCGTCGTGGGGTTGCGGACCACTGCGGCTGCGGCGGGGACGGCGCCTCTCCGTCGTTTCTAGGTCCCCGGTTAACATAACATAACGTAACATAACATCGCTTTGCTAATAGCACGACATCGCCTGCAGCCCTTCTTCTGTGCATGTGAGCCTAGACGACTGGAAATCTGTCTCTTGGCGAAATGAGTACCGGTTTCAATTGCTAAAAGCTGATGATAGGATTCGAGTGTGACGCGGACCCCGCGAAGCCAGGTACGCAAGTTGTCAACAAGACACTGTGCAAGTTGATGGTCGCTCCATAGTGGTGTGGGGACTGGGTCCTCCGGTCCAATTGAACCTATCATTGATTGGAAATGGTTGTGTTCTGCTACTTGGAGACTATTTGCAACCATTTCCGAACAACGACGGAATTTTTGTGGATAACAATGCGCCATGTCAGAGGGACAGTTGTTCACGAGTGGTTTTAAGAACATTCTGGACTTTTCGAACGAATGATTTGGCCTCCCAGGTCGCCCGACATGAGTCCCAGCGAATATTTATGGGGCATAATCGAGAGATCAATTCGTGCACAAAATTTTGCACCGGCAACACTCTCGCGATGTTGGACGGCGTGAGAGGCACTATGGCTCAGTATTCCTGCAGGGGCCCCCAACGACTTGTTGAGTGTAGCCACGTGGAACTGCTGCACTAAGCCGGGCAGAAAGAGGTCCTACACAATATTAGGAGGTATTCCCTGACTTTTGGCACCTGAGTGTTTGTGCTGTGATACGCCCTATGGACAGCAACTACTCAGACGTCACAGCTTTAGTCTTTGAAGAAAACAATCTCTAACGTCTATGCATTTGACAGGTAGCTATGTGATGTCTGATAAATTTTATGTATGTACGGTATTTAACGCATAAAGGGCAGAACTTTCATCCGAAGAACAGTGATGAACTGCAAGCGAAGCACGGTAATTTTGCAAGATGCTTTGAGTGAGTTCTTCATGTCTCTCGAGACCACGTTCTTCCAAGACGACACTTACCACAGGAAAATAAGATATACATATTCTGAAAATAAAACATAATTATTTACTTCTTCAGTAGCAAATGACACCTTCGCTAATATGTTTCTTTTTTGTACAAGAGGGAGAGAGAGAGGGAAGGAGGAGGGAGGGATGGATTAGGGAAATGCAGATGTGAATACTCGACCTTAGGTAACAGTCACACCTAAATGAATCTATCGTCAATTGTACCAACTGAGCACTGCCACGGAGTGCCGAAAGCGACTAATTTTACGTCGTATATGGCTGGATATGGGCCACGTGCTCGGATGTTGTCGTTATCATTCTAGCAACGGACTTAGAAACACCTACTTAGTAGGGTAAAGCCCCTTTCGCTCTTCTGGGTGCGCGCTGTATCGCTGAAGGTACGGGTTACCTCTGGGATGCTGCAAGCTGACCAGCTGATGCACACAATCGGAACCTTGTCTATCGTTTGCCGGTGAGAGACGATGATACACATGAAAGATCCCTTATTTGTTCTCTTGTAAACATCTACCACTCAATAATACCTCCACCACCTGCTTATGTTTGCTTTCCGACATACTTATCCCTCCCATAGAGGTGTTACAACATATGCTGCCCCTCACTATGCCTGGCGAGGTATTTTCATGCTACGACTGTCCACTGGCGGTGTTCACATTGATATAATTCTTTGATATGTTCTAAAAATAAAATAAAGCTGTAAAGGATACTTGCTTCAGAAATCGAGGTGAAGTTCTAAGGGAATATATCAAGCAATAGCCACACAGTTGTTGGACAAAACTAATGTCTCCTTGCGTGCGCGTATGCGGCGCTTATCAGTCCTGACTATGTGTGGAAAACGAATACACACGGAAATGATTGCGGTACTTGATGTTATTACTAAATTTATTTGCAATAATGTGTGTTTATTTAAATTATCCGTAGGATATGGATAGCTGTTAATTTTAGCTGTAACAAGTTTTTGGATTCCCTTCGTAAGTCTGTGAACACTCGACAGGAATAAGAGTACATGTTGAAAGAGGTTACTGATGCAGAAGGTGCGATGTTTCGACCATAGATCCAGACATTCAAAATTAGATGAAAAAATTTACAAATTGTTTCAAAACTTTTTAACGTACTCCACTCAACAGGTCTACGGAGAAAGAAGGAAATTATTCCTTTTCATCAGCGAAGACTGTGTTTATATGTGGAAAATGATTTTACAGCTATATACGCTGAATGTGAAACGGAACGTAGACCATTGTTTATACTCGTATGAATGCATGGTGTCTTTTCTTTTGGCCATGACAGACCCAACTCGTTGGTATAATGAATCCACCTTGATGAGCAATGAATCCACAAACTTCTGGGCGAATTCACATACAATTTCGACCTCTAACGGAAATCTAAAATTGGCGAGCATGGAGAACATAGACGGGGGCTGCAGACACTCGTAGGTAGCGCTAGGTGGGAATGTTCGCCGATCATTAGTTTCTTCCCTTCCCTTCCCTTTCTCTCCCCTCCAACTTCAGGTTACATAAACCATTGTTACCAGCTTCTCCTGTGCCTCTTTAACTTGGGTGAAAGCTTCTCTGCCGGCCGCGGTGGCCGTGCGGTTCTGGCGCTGCAGTCCGGAACCGCGGGACTGCTACGGTCGCAGGTTCGAATCCTGCCTCTGGCATGGGTGTGTGTGATTTCCTTAGGTTAGTTAGGTTTAAGTAGTTCTAAGTTCTAGGGGACTTATGACCTAATATGTCGAGTCCCATAGAGCTCAGAGTCATTTGAACCATTTTGAAAGCTTCTCTGGGGAATTCAAAAACGTTACACTCTCATTATAAGAATCTCTTTCAACAATTAAAACTATTGTTGCGGCAGTGCTACCTCGTTAATTCAACACTTAAAGTACTGTCATGACTCTAATTGTATATCTACACAAGATATTGCTAAATATCGAATGCAGACAGAGCTTTTCAACAAGGGCTGTCGCATAGTTTTACTTGGGTGCTATACAAAAAGAGGCTATAGAAAAAGATCATCACTTAATTTGTAAATTCTGCTGTACTCTTCATCACACTGTCCAGTTATCACATTCGTTCGTTAGTTTCCACCTACGTTTTTTTTATAATAGCTTGATCTTTATCTACTGATAAATGATGTCTCATCAGAAGGCTATTCTGTGAAAGGAAACTGATATTTTTTGAAAGCGAAAATACATTTAAAATTTAGAAGAGGTAATGCTGGCAAGGAACGCTCTGCTTACCCGCTCCAAACCGTTCAAGCCTACTGGAGACGGCTCTTGCTGCGACGTCAGAATGTTTCCCGCCACCAAAGCCCCTTAATTGGCGGCTGGCATTCTGTAATCCCGGCTGCAGCAGGCGCAGACCTAGCGCTGACTCAGCCGATGGCAAATTAGGCGCCCACTGGCCTCTGTGGGCAACCGTCGACCCTCCAAGACTCCAGAACCGGTCGCATTACCCGACGCAAGCATGCACTGAAATTAACGCAGCCCTACCGCGCCTCTGCTTCCTTGGCTAGTTAGCTCAAACATACTTTGCACGGAAACAGCGTGTGGCCTAAGTTGCTCTCAGAAGCAGATCTGTTCATCGGTCGGTCGCATCAAACGAGCGTTCTCAGCGGTTATAGTGACCGCCAGACTGGCGCTTTGCAGTTGATCTTCTACGGTGGTGTTAAATAACTTCATCACGTTGGTGCTGTGTTCCGATTATCTTTCTGTCATTCAATCATTGTAAATTCATCATAATTATACCTGTGCAAGAAATCCAATGAGGAGTATTCATTTGTATCAAATGATTATTCAGTATACTACATGAAGCTCTGGTAAAACTATGAAGTAGAATGGTGGTAAAATCAGGAATGAATTCCTGTGTATTCATCTGATTTAGATTTTTCGTTATTTACCGAAATGACTGCAACTAATACCGAAACAGTTATTTAACTGAGGCTCTTAGACATCGATCCATCGGCTGCAGCCCTCGGTAATAAGCTAATGGGATCATTAGGCTTGGGGCAATTGAAAATAGCTAATAACACTTCATCATGGGACTATATTTCCACCTGTAACAAATCCTATGAAGATGAAGCTGTTGCTAAAGGGTGTGGCCGAGCGGTTATAGGCGCTTCAGTCTGGTACCGCGCGACCGCTACGGTCGCAGGTTCGAATCCTGCCTCGGGCATGGATGTGTGTGATGTCTTTAGGTTAGTTAGGTTTAAGTAGTTCTAAGTTCTAGGGGACTGATGACCTCCGATGTTAAGTCCCATAGTGCTCAGAGCCATTTAAACCATTTTCGTTGTTAAAGTTAGACAAAGTGAAATGACTTTGCTCCTGTAATCGTAAGTATTACCTGATGCAAGTTAGGAAAACAATAAAACATATTTATCCGGATTGTTGGAGCACAAGACACATCATAGTCGTCCTGGGTAAACACTTCCATTCTTTGTTTGCAACGCCTTTAATAGAACTGCGAAATTTACATACAACAGTCCAATACCAATAAGCTACTTATAAACGTTGTTGTTGTTCGCTATTGTCATCCAGCTACACAAATTTAGCTGGTCTTCTGTTATTGCCTAATGTGTCGCATTTATGCTGATAGCCGGAAGATACTATTCTGTCTCTGTTTTCAGTATTATCTCTTGAGAAGCTAGTAATCATCAGAGACAGCTTTAGAGATTTCGTACTTCGGTGTATTATTTTTGAGTTATATGGTTCATTTGATCTGCCAATAATAAGAACATCTTCATGTAAATGTGGTGTCACTGTCGGTAAGTGATGTCGGATATAAACGCTTCTAATACTAAATACAGTTTGAACAGTT
Source organism: Schistocerca serialis cubense (assembly GCF_023864345.2). Lineage (NCBI taxonomy): Eukaryota > Metazoa > Arthropoda > Insecta > Orthoptera > Acrididae > Schistocerca > Schistocerca serialis. The sequence goes on along the minus strand of NC_064638.1, from coordinate 83,913,922 downwards.
TGAACGTAAACACGTTGTCAATGGCGGGAATAATTTCCAGGCTGAAAACTAAGAGATTTGTTTAGCGCACTTCGATGACGTTTACAGTGGAGATACGACACCTTCAGAATTTTAGTCCCAAATTGATAAATTTACTGGCTACAAATAATGTAGCGTTTCACACAATAGATTTCGAAATATTGAATATTCAGTTTCATGCTAACTGACGGTTCCTCATTTGCCCCATCTTCCTTCTCAGCCCTTCAACGTGCGTTCATACTTGTTCTACGATTTCAAGCTGGTTGAGTTCTATGGAGTGACATGACAAATACGTGACACTTCAGCACTGCGGTTGGGCCAGAACTGCATGGTAGGAAACTGAGTCGCATTACAAAATGGTTCAAATGGCTCTGAGCACTATGGGACTTAACTACTGAGGTCATCAGTCCCCTAGAACTCAGAACTACTTAAACCTAACTAACCTAAGGACATCACACACATCCGTGCCCGCGGCAGGATTCGAACCTGCGACCGTAGCGGTCACGCGGTTCCAAACTGATGCGCTTAGAACCGCACGGCCACACCGAGTCGCATTACAGGAGAGCACTTTGACTCAGATACTACTGAGCAGGAATTTCTTATCTTCCACGGCAAAAGGAAACAGAGTGTTACGACACAGTGAAAGGTGCATTTCTGCAACTGTGTTAGGTGACTCTGGAAGTGTGATCCATTATACCAAATCGGTGGATTCGTGCGCACGCAGTTCGTGTTCACGCTGACCTCTAACAAAACATTGATGAGATGTCAACATTTTAAACAGACACCATACAGTCTTGAATTTAAAGTCGCTGGTAAGTAAAAGTCTTTATTTCTTAGAAAACCCTTTGATTTTTCATATGGTCTCGACGAAATGTTATTGCACCAGTTATGGCGAACTACAGAGTGTTGGAGACGTTATTAAAACATCTAATGTCACTACTCCAGCAAGAGTGAACAAGTATGACCAAGATGTTATAAGTAACTCCTACGGGAAGTGCCGGTTGGGATTAAATTAAATAAGCTCTTTCATAGATGTCTCTAGAGTAAAATTTTTAATGTTACGGGCTGATGTTACATGTATAAGATATTCTTCAGAGATGATTGCGACAAACATAATAAAAACAATGCAAGTGAGAAAGAGCTGAAATGATTGTCACTGGTAGGATACCTGATTATCTTTTGTATACGAATATTAACATAACGAGAGATATTGGTTAATGGCCCTTTTGCGTCCCGTTGCGTAATCTAAGTCAGTCACTGGAAATGAATAATTGGCGTCTGTAAGATAATAGCAAATTGGGAGTGGAAGGGTAACTTGCACTTAAGGGATCAGCTAAACAGGCCAGACCGGCAAGTAATCTTACACTCGAAAGGGAAAAGACATGCACGGTTTGAAAATGATATCAGTGATCAGGGACTGCAGTAATAATCACTGACGAGCAAAATCTTCAGAAAGAAGAATAATATGTTTTTAGTTTGAGAAATAGAAGGGACATGGTGCACATATGCCAAGGAAAGTTACACACCGACTGAGTCAGACAGAGACAATCTTACACTTGAGTGCAGTGGTCACACTGAGCGAGAAACGTTTTTTCTACTGTAGCGGTGTAGTGGGGACCCCGTCCAGACGTTCGCCTCTGCGACGCTCGCTTGTAGAGGCCAGACCCCCGACGTCCGTTATATTAAAAGTGGCCGGTCCCGCGGCAGACCGACACGGAATTCCAATTTCGTGCAAGTGGTTATTAATGCATTATTTTTCCTCTTTTTTTTCTCTCTCTCTCTCTGTCTCTGCGGAGCTCCCTTGCTGTGAAGCCCGCCCCTGCGACAGCGGCGGCGGCGGCCGGCCCCGGCGCGGCGGTCCGAAGCCCGCACAAGGAAAAGACTTTATGTGTGCGGGCGGAGCACGCCGGAAATATGCGGGATATTTTTCATTCTGAAGTTGGCAGATTGGAATTGCGAGGGGAGGTGGTGACCCGTGGCGGCCGTGTTTGCATAATTGCCTCGTTGTACTCTGTCAGGCGCAGAGGTGAGCGCGCGCCCCGGGCTGCGCAGCTCTGCGAGGCTCCGCTGTCGCCTGCAACTTGTGTACTTCTGGGAGAAAGCGGAATCCCCGAATAAAGGTTTACTCTCACCGTGGTGCCGTATGGAAGCAATCTCTTGTGCCTCTAGGGCGTGTAGGCTGGGCACACTAAGAGAAGAAAACACGCCCTACGTATACGGTCACTACTTATTCGTTACCTGTGGAGGTTCATTGAAAATATACCCATTTAATATGAATTCAAATTTTTTTGGAAGGCTGTGCCAGTCTTCTTTAATTTCACAGACTATCTAATTATGTTTTGCTTAACCATTCATCTTCTTTTCATTTTTGAACTTTGTACATCGTCATTACAGATGTAGACGAAAACTTAAAACACATATTAGCTAGCATTGGACCATGTTTAGTTGTACAGGTCCTTATGTGAACTTGTGCTACGGCAGCACAAAATCTTATATGTGGTCCCACTCCCTGCTGCTTGGCTGCTAGCTCACATTCTCTCGTTGCTGCAAGTATCTGTTTGCAGGTACAACTACATCACTAATGCGTTAAAAACAAATTAACAGTCTGACAAAAAGAATGAATGATAGTCGCAATGATTTGCTAATATATATTGTACTTCGTATATTGAGATACTAACTCCCATCATGAGATAGCTCTGAACTCCATTTGGTTTACAGCTCCTGCAATAGCGACTATCTTAGTGATGTCGTTGTGCTTATGGAAGATGAACTTTTACTCATTGATAGATAAACACAGATACATAATAATATTACTTCACATTCCAACATTCATAGCATGATTTGTTGGTTTTGTTATATTAACCAACTTGAGGAATTAATTTATGTTACTTACATTTGTTAATTACAAATAATTCAGTCAAATCTTGAAAACTACAGTCAGGACGACTAACTAAACTAATACACTTCAGTGTGGTGTTCGTAATAAAAATAAATATATAAATAAAAATTAAAGAATTATGTGCTCGAGCTGCAGAACTGGTATCAAGGAATATTATAATTACTTTTATACTTACAAACTTTTCTACTTTGAACCACAGATAAATGGATGCTAGTTGTATGTTACACAATTAATATCTTACTCGAAAGTACAGAAATAAAAGAGCAAATAATTCCTAATTTCCACGATCAATAAATAATGGTAGGTTCATTTCATTAGTAATAATGGCAGAGCCAGATTTCTTAGTGTTATTTATTAATGACTGAGATAAACAGAAAATTGATATGGAGATTTTGCTCTATTGAGTTACTGCATTCCTGCCTAGGTATCGACCAATCCATTGGTGGCGTCGGGTGAACCATGGGTTGGGAACTGCGTGAGTGAACAGCTATCACCTGCAGGCAATGAATGACTGCTATGTGCAGTGCTGCCAACAGGTCACTTTTGTCACCTGTAGTCACTTTTTTCTTTCCGTCACTCTTTCTGCATGTTGAGATTATTTGCATAGTATGCTATCAGAGCAAGAAAGAGAAAGTGTGTGTGTGTGTGTGTGTGTGTGTGTGTGTGTGTGTGTGTGTGAGAGAGAGAGAGAGAGAGAGAGAGAGAGAGAGAGACATAGAGAGCAAGACATAGAGAGAGAGAGAGAGAGAGAGAGAGAGAGAGAGAGAGAGAGAGAGAGAGAGAGAGAGAGAGAGTAAAAGAAACTGATGGTTCAAATGGCTCTGAGCACTATGCGACTTAAGTTCTGAGGTCATCAGTCGCCTAGAACTTAGAACTACTTAAACCTAACTAACCTAAGGACCCTTCCCCGTGAACCATGGACCTTGCCGTAGGTGGGGAGGCTTGCGTGCCTCAGCGATACAGATGGCCGTACCGTAGGTGCAAACACAACGGAGGAGTATCTGTTGAGAGGCCAGACAAACATGTGGTTCCTGAAGAGGGGCAGCAGCCTTTTCAGTAGTTGCAGGGGCAACAGTCTGGATGATTGACTGACCTGGCCTTGCAACATTAACCAAAACGGCCTTGCTGTGCTGGTACTGCGAACGGCTGAAAGCAAGGGGAAACTACAGCCGTAATTTTTCCCGAGGGCATGCAGCTATACTGTATGGATAAATGATGATGGCGTCCTCTTGGGTAAAATATTCCGGAGGTAAAATAGTCCCCCATTCGGATCTCCGGGTGGGGACTACTCAAAAGGACGTCGTTATCAGGAAAAAGAAAACTGGCGTTCTACGGATCGGAGCGTGGAATGTCAGATCCCTTAACCGGGCAGGTAGGTTAGAAAATTTAAAAAGGGAAATGGATAGGTTAAAGTTAGATATAGTGGGAATTAGTGAAGTTCGGTGGCAGGAGGAACAAGACTTTTGGTCAGGTGAATACAGGGTTATAAACACAAAATCAAATAGGGGTAATGCAGGAGTAGGTTTAATAATGAATAAAAAAATAGGAGTGCGGGTAAGCTACTACAAACAGCATGGTGAACGCATTATTGTGGCCAAGATAGACACGAAGCCCACGCCTACTACAGTAGTACAAGTTTATATGCCAACTAGCTCTGCAGATGATGAAGAAATTGAAGAAATGTATGATGAGATAAAAGAAATTATTCAGGTAGTAAAGGGGGACGAAAATTTAATAGTCATGGGTGACTGGAATTCGAGAGTAGGAAAAGGGAGAGAAGGAAACATAGTAGGTGAAAACGGATTGGGGCTAAGAAATGAAAGAGGCAGCCGCCTGGTAGAGTTTTGCACAGAGCATAACTTAATCATAGCTAACACTTGGTTCAAGAATCATGAAAGAAGGTTGTATACATGGAAGAATTCTGGAGATACTAGAAGGTATCAGATAGATTATATAATGGTAAGACAGAGATTTAGGAACCAGGTTTTAAATTGTACATTTCCAGGGGCAGATGTGGACTCTGACGACAATCTATTGGTTATGAACTGAAGAAACTGCAGAAAGGTGGGAATTTAAGGAGATGGGACCCGGATAAACTGAAAGAACCAGAGGTTGTACAGAGTTTCAGGGAGAGCATAAGGGAACAATTGACAGGAACGGGGGAAAGAAATACAGTAGAAGAAGAATGGGTAGCTCTGAGGGATGAAGTGGTGAAGGCAGCAGAGGATCAGGTACGTAAAAAGACGAGGGCTAGTAGAACTCCTTGGGTAACAGAAGAAATATTGAACTTAATTGACGAAAGGAGAAAATATAAAAATGCAGTAAATGAAGCAGGCAAAAAGCAATACAGACGCCTCAAAAATGAGATCGACAGGAAGTGCAAAATGGCTAAGCAGGCATGGCTAGAGGACAAATGTAAGGATGTAGAGGCTTATCTCACTAGGGGTAAGATAGATATTGCCTACAGGAAAATTAAAGAGACCTTTGGAGAAAAGAGAACCACTTGTATGAATATCAAGAGCTCAGACGGAAACCCAGTTCTAAGCAAAGAAGGGAAAGCAGAAAGGTGGAAGGAGTATACAGAGGGTATATACAAGGGCGATGTACTTGAGGACAATATTATGGAAATGGAAGAGGATGTAGATGAAGGTGAAATGGGAAATACGATACTGCGTGAAGAGTTTGACAGAGCACTGAAAGACCTGAGTCGAAACAAGGCCCCGGGAGTAGACAACATTCCATTAGAACTACTGACAGCCTTGGGAGAGACAGTCCTGACAAATCTCTACCATCTGGTGAGCAAGATATATGAGACAGGCGAAATACCCTCAGACTTCAAGAAGAATATAATAATTCCAATCCCAAAGAAAGCAGGTGCTGACAGAAGTTATTTAATTTTCTTTATGTTTCTGCCAAATACAGAGTTCACAGTCACGAATTCTGTCGTCGAAATCGGACGGAAGTGGCATGCGGCGAAATATTTTCTCCGCGCCATATTTTACTGGTTAATGCATGATAAACTACGGCCCCTTAGGAAATTCATGTTGAGCTATCCAAAAATAATTATATTTTGAATAGGCATTTACTCTCCTCTGAAATGCAACTTCTGACTGATCAGACGATCCAACAAGAAACAGCCGCAGACGGTCGGCGTTCGCAAATATATTTCCACCGCTGATTATAGCTAGATGTTACAGCACAAAAGTAAACATATTGTTATAATTAGTGACTACGGACGGGGACATTTATAACTGTATGTTTACGTATACACATTACGTAAACATATCCAATCCCAAAGAAAGCAGGTGTTGACAGATGTGAAAATTATCGAACTATCAGTTTAATAGGTCACAGCTGCAAAATACTAACGCGAATTCTTTACAGACGACTGGAAAAACTGGTAGAAGCCGACCTCGGGGAAGATCAGTTTGGATTCCGTAGAAATGTTGGAACACGTGAGGCAATACTGACCCTACGACTTATCATAGAAGAAAGATTAAGGAGAGGCAAACCTACGTTTCTAGCATTTGTAGACTTTGAGAAAGCTTTTGACAATGTTGACTGGAATACTCTCTTTCAAATTCTGAAGATGGCGGGGGTAAAATACAGGGAGCAAAAGGCTATTTACAATTTGTACAGAAAGCAGATGGCAGTTATAAGAGTAGAGGGACATGAAAGGGAAGCAGCGGTTGGGAAGGGAGTGAGACAGGGTTGTAGCCTCTCCCCGATGTTATTCAATCTGTATATTGAGCAAGCAGTAAAGGAAACAAAAGAAAAATTTGGAGTAGGAATTAAAATCCATGGAGAAGAAATAAAAACTTTGAGGTTCGCCGATGACATTGTAATTCTATCAGAGACAGCAAAGGACATGGAAGGGCAGTTGAGCGGAATGGACAGTGTCTTGAAAGGAGGATATAAGATGAACATCAACAAAAGCAAAACGAGGATAATGGAGTGCAGTCGAATTAAGTCGGGTGATGCTGAGGGAATTAGATTAGGAAATGAGACACTTAAAGTAGTAAAGGAGTTTTGTTATTTGGGGAGCAAAATAACTGATGATGGTCGAAGTAGAGAAGATATAAAATGTAGACTGGCAATGGCAAGGAAAGCGTTTCTGAAGAAGAGAAATTTGTTAACATCGAGTATAGATTTAAGTGTCAGGAAGTCGTTTCTGCAAGTATTTGTATGGAGTGTAGCCATGTATGGAAGTGAAACATGGATGATAAATAGTTTGGACAAGAAGAGAATAGAAGCTTTCGAAATGTGGTGCTACAGAAGAATGCTGAAGATTAGGTGGGTAGATCACGTAACTAATGAGGAGGTATTGAATAGGATTGGGGAGAAGAGAAGTTTGTGGCACAACTTGACTAGAAGAAGGGATCGGTTGGTAGGACATGTCCTGAGGCATCAAGGTATCACAAATTTAGCATTGGAGGGCAGTGTGGAGGGTAAAAATCGTAGAGGGAGACCAAGAGATGAATACACTAAGCAGATTCAGAAGGATGTAGGTTGCAGTAGGTACTGGGAGATGAAGAAACTTGCACAGGATAGGGTAGCATGGAGAGCTGCATCAAACCAGTCTCAGGACTGAAGACCACAACAACAACAACAACAACCTAAGGACATCACACACATCCATGCCCGAGGCAGGATTCGAATCTGCGACCGTAGCGGTCGCTCGGCTCCAGACTGTAGCGCCTAGAACCGCACGGCCACTCCGGCTGGCAAAAGAAACTGATTTACAAGAAAAGTGGTGGTGCTAATTTATTTCAGTCAAGGAATCTACAGCATTTCCGTGCCTTGATCTGTGTAACAGAACATCAGCAGGAAGTGTCAGTTATATTTTAAGCAACGCAAAATCCTTATTGCTAGATGTTGAGTGTGATAAGCTAGTGGATGAATGAAAACTTCTCCAGTTGGGAACCAGAGTAAGTTCAAGTCAACACATATTCCAATTGACAGTAATTGGAACCAGTTGGTCATAAGAAATGTATGACAGGAGAACAAATATATCCTCAGACAAAGAAAGTGGATGCTCTAGCTCTAGCTCTGTCTCAGGGAAACGCTTAGTTTGCAAGGTTTCTTTTCTCTCTTTTTTTTTGTTTCATCAAGAAGATATCACACAGAGGACCAGGCATCACTCTCAGTGTAATTATGACAGTAAAACATACAATGAAATTATATGACACTCGGCGCAGCATGTCCCCATCAATGAGTTCGAAAGCATCGTTGATGCGAGCTCGCAGTTCTGGCACGTTTCTTGGTAGAGGAGGTTTAAACACTGAATCTTTCACATAACCCCACAGAAAGAAATCGCATGAGGTTAAGTCGGGAGAGCGTGGAGGCCATGACATGAATTGCTGATCATGATCTCCACCACGACCGATCCATCGGTTTTCCAATCTCCTGTTTAAGAAATGCCGAACATCATGATGGAAGTGCGGTGGAGCACCATCCTATTGAAAGATGAAAATAGCTCCCTGCTTGCTTTATTCGTCGACTTCCGCGGGCTACGCGTGAAACTTGCCCGCATGCGTTCAACCGTTTCTTCGCTCACTGCAGGCCTACCCGTTCATTTCCCCTTACAGAGGCATCCAGAAGCTTTAAACTGCGCGTACCATCGCCGAATGGGAGTTAGCAGTTGGTGGATCTTTGTTGAACTTCGTCCTGAAGTGTCGTTGCACTGTTATGACTGACTGATGTGAGTGCATTTCAAGCACGACATACGCTTTCTCGGCTACTGTCGCCATTTTGTCTCACTGCGCTCTCGAGCGCTCTGGCGGCAGAAACCTGAAGTGCGGCTTCAGCCGAACAAAACTTTATGAGTTTTTCTACGTATCTGTAGTGTGTCGTGACCATATGTCAATGAATGGAGCTATATATATGCCTCTGTTTTCTGCCTGGAATCTGCAAAATTCACCCTGGAGGGATCTTTCTTTTGATTGGCCAGCTCTGGGTTTTATACTTACAGTAGAATTATTTATTGAGGTGCCTCTCACACTCAACACATTCGCAAAACCGTGTCCCGTATGGGCGTTATGTTTTATACTCTCTGGACGTAGCGCTAGATTGCCCATTGTGCACTCCTGTCCACATGCAAGTTGTGAAAACAGCATCTTACTTCCCGAAACTTAATCACGTACTCTGATAGTTTCCCGTATTTTCGTAAGGCATATTTAAAATTTTTTATTTTGACTATATGATACAGACTGATAGGAACATTTTCCATGTTATCAAACTGCACTCAGTAGACCATGTCCTTTCTATGGCGAGATAAAGTTACTACTATTATACGTCCATAGTTTGTGTGATAACGAAAATTTCACATTAGTCGGCTACTTCTAGCAACAGCAGCGCTGCCTATCAAGTTGGTTGATCCTTTTAAAAATATCAGTAATCCGATATATCGATAGTTTAAAATTATCGTTATTGGTCTTCAACATATGGAAAATTATCGATGCACGATTTATCGACGGAGAAAATTTCGACGTACCGGCCTATAAAAACATCGGCTGCCCATTCTAAATAGACTGCCAATTTTAGAGCTGCATATTCAAGTAATTGATTTATTATTATTATTATTGACCAGCACTTGACCTCACATGTCTCCGCCCATAGCAAAGGCGAACTTTGTCATTTAGATTTTTGCTCATCATTTTCAGCATCAGGTTTTGAAGAATGCCGATGTGAAGGTATAACACACTAGTTGCGTTAAATATTGTTTTCACCGCAACTGGTGCGCTATTTCTTCACATCAAAAATCCTGTTATTCCATTCACACCGCCATCCACTAGTGCAATCGTACTTATTCTTTGTGCCAACTTGCTTCACACATTCAAAGAGAAAGACTGGAAGTGATGAAAGCTCAAAAAGTAGTAAGAGTCCTTTAGACAGTGAAAGTAAAATTATGTTCTACTACAGTTTCAAGTATTTATCGATAATTGCGAAAACATAATATAAAAAAATATTGCCATTCCTGTATCGATATATTGGCGAACGACGTTTAGCCAAACGTATCGATATCTTCCTGGTGAAATATCGATGTATCGATACATTATAAACAGCCGTGTTGGTACAGCTGGCCAACCGTCACAGAATTAACCGCCGTGACATACACTGTGCAAGAAAATTAAAGCGCTTCCTTTTCTAAGCTTGCCAGTTTCTTCCTTTGGACCCAGAAGTTCGAAGTTTGGCTCTAAGGTGCCTATAACCTTTCTAATGGTGCAAAGTCGTGGTTCCCTGCCACGTCACTCTCGGGCTCAGGGACGCTTCAAACATCAAGATATTAGTACATACATACATACCAAAAAAAGTTCAGGAGTTCATGGATTAACGTCACATTGGTTCTACATTTCACCACAATTCTGCTCAATTCCACCGTGGACATGCCACACCATGGAAAGGTCGTCACACCTCCAATGACCCCGCTCTTGACGCTTCTGCGGCGGAGAAACACACGCCAAGCGTTGAAATCACGCTGTTTTCTTAAGTGTGGCCGTGGAAAACATTGAGGACACGCCTTTGGTCTGAATAAACACCAAAAGATCCCAGAAGGTGTCATAAAGGATGTGATAAAGTCGCCCCTTGCCTTGAAACGTTCAGTTTGACACATTTTGCCATGAAAAACGTCAGTTTGCCGTGCAGTGTGCAACAAGGCGACGTTGTTGACAACCTGTGACACTACTGGCGTCTTCCCCTCCAGCCTCCCGACCAACGATCGATGTAATCATTCTCTAAGGGGATACGAGGCTGCAATCCTACTTAACGTTTCCTCGAGGGTGGAACGATTAGGAATCGTTCCAAACCATTCGATTAAATTTGAACTTGCTCTGAAGCAGAAATGCTCGACCATGAAATCCAAGTTTTCTCACCTCCCGCCTAACTGTCACAGTATTTGCAGTGGATCCTGATGTAGGTTGGAATACCTGTGTGATGGTCTGGATAGATGTCTGCCTATTACACATTACGACCCTCTTCAACTGTCGGCGGTCTCTGTCAGTCAACAGACGAGGTCGGCCTGTACGCTTTTGTGCTGTACGTGTCCCTTCACGCCTCCACTTCAGTATCACATCGCAAACAGTGGACCTAGGGATGTTTAGGAGTGTGGAAATCTCGCGTACAGACACAACTGACACCCTATCATCTGACCACGTTCGAAGTCCGTGAGATTCGCGGAGCACCCCATTCCGCTCTCTAATATGAAAAATGATTGTTTTTGGGGGGGTGTCCGGATACTTTTGATCGCATAGTGTATTTTCGTAGTTACGATAAGCCCTTTATACTACGAGTTTACTTAATAAATGTCGCATTCCACCCCCAAGACCTGCTGATAACTACTCCTTTATTACAGCGGCTTCAGTCAACTGCAAAGTGCACACCTGCATGTTACTTGATATTTAAATACGGGAAACGGAATTAGGCAATCCTATTCCATGGAGGAGACTGTTAATTGATATAGTGCTCGGACTGTTTATATACAAGAAAATAATTCGCATCTGTTATTTTGTAAAATATTCAGTCGTTTTATATTAGTAGACACTGCACACGACTGTAGTTTCAAGCAGCGAGTGTTAGATGTTGTTTTGAGCTATCACATAGTGTAATAATTTCCTGTTGCCATTAATTTCATACTAAGCATGTTGTTATAATCCTACATATTGTGAGCCTACATTTTATACGTTCACTAAGATTAATATTTACCTTAAGGAATTGAATCCTAACTGTTAATGTAGATACACAAAGTATTAAGCCAGTGACGTTCCTACATATAAAAGTACCTTCTAGTACTCCAGTTGCATTAAAACTGAAATGTGTTGTTCCCCTTAAAGGTCACTGTAAAACAAGAGCAACACGAGTATAAAAGGCGAAGATTTGTTTCTTTCACATTGACGCAAATAGATAAATATAAATCGCTACTTGTTTGCACTTCATTGCTGTGAGCACTAATTTTGTTGTAATAACCATAATACTCTATTACGTGTAAAGCATAGATCGTTAAGTTTATACCAAGTATGCTGACAGTTACGTATGCCGTATGTATAATCATAAGACTATTAGTCACTGAAATCGTAGAGTAAATTTCGGAACTTCCGGACCTGTAAACAGAAATCAACTGTTTAGTGGCCGCTATGTAGAGTGCCTTCACATCAAATGTTGCAACCAGATTGTATATCTAGAACGAATATTAACACTGTTTGGTACATTTTATTATTTGACGGTGAAACGAATTTTACTAGCTGAAAACGGGTAACATGCACAAATAGAAAAATATTTTGTTGCGTTAAGAACACTGTCAGTCCCATTACTTTATGTGCAGGACTTTTAATTTTAGAGAACTGGTGTGGGTTTAATGCTATTTGACGCCATACGTTTAATAATAATAATGAGCGTATGGCATTGGTGGCTGGGAGACCCCTCGCGGGGCGGTTCGGCCGCCGCTCCACAAGTTCTTTAACGCCTCTACGGCGACTTGCGAGTGAATGAGGACGAAATAATGATGAAAGATACACAACACCCTGACCCCGCCGGGAATCGAACCCGGGACCCCTTGCGCGGGAAGGGAGAACGCTACCGCAAGATCACGCGCCGCGGACATACGTTTAATAATGACTCGTGATAAAAGCTTCGTGATATAGATATACCGTATTACTAAAAATCTTGCTGCAAAGTGACACGTCTGAAAATCGCCTAGATGCGACGTGATTTACAGTTACAGAATCACAGTTCGAGTGTTACGTTACGATCACACAATACATCATTCTTACTGCATTTAGTGTCATTTCAGGCATTCAATGGTTCACCTGGTTTGAGGTTTGTACTCCTATTTACTGAAATCGTCCTAACGCCCTCAATTCCGAAACTTGGATAAGAATGGCTGAAACTGGTACATCATGGGATAACACTATTTTTGTTGCCTTATTGTCAGCGCAGAAAGCGACAGCAAAAGTAGCGGACAGCTACGAAACGACAAGCAGGGGCGCAGGGCGTTCTTCTGGGAGTTTCCTTGGCAGCGTGTGTGCACAGGGACGGGCGGCGGCGCCGCTGCTCCGCTGAAACGAAAAAAATGGCTCTGAGCACTATGGGACTTAACATCTGAGGTCATCAGTCCCCTAGAACTTAGAACTACTTAAACCTAACTAACCTAAGGACATCACACACGTCCATGCCCGAGGCAGGATTCGAACCTGCGACCGTAGCGGTCGCGCGGTTCTAGACTGTAGCGCCCAGAACCGCTCGGCAACACCGGCCGGCTCCGCTGAAACGCCCGGCTAATTCTGCCCACTGGCGGCGTGTTTCCTTTCTAATCTACGCCCCACGCCGCCGCATCGATCCCAGCCTGGGCCCCGGGACACAAATTAAAACTTTAATTCACGTCTGAGATGACGCTGCGGGGTTGCGTCAAGCCCACCTGCGCCGCCCACCGTCGCCGCCACGGCCGCCGTGTGGCATATCGCCCCACGCCGCGCCAAACCGCCCTCAGATCGCCCGATCGCGCTCTCCCACTCATCTCCTGGAGTGTTTCCAAAAATTTACCTCTACCTCGTGCATCCCCCCCCCCTTCCACTCCCACCTCCGCCAATTACAAATCTCCGCTCCCTTATTACTGCCCTACAGGGGAAATGATATATTTCCGCTCAGGCGTAGGTATTTCCGACGCTTTCTGTTACAAGGGAGGGCGAAATAAGGCATACCGCAAACCTGCAGCACTTTGCTTGGCAAACAACAAGCCACTTCGTTTAATTGTTCGTACTCCTCGGCCATTAATATGTTTTCTCTTCAGAAGTAGAAGTTTGCTCCGTTCCTGCAATTATTGTTTCGAACTGTCCTCACATTGATCACCCATACTTAGGAACACCATTTTCTGTTACAGAGCAGAAGAAGATTTTATAGATAGAACTCTAACGCGTCATAATTTGGAATAGCGATGTCGGTGGTATACAAGCGATAGTAGAGTATCACTGGGCATTCTGGGCCAAAAGTTGCTGACCTCAGCATCAGCATTCCTGGGATTGCTGATATCAATATCAGGTCTTTTCCTGGAATCGCTGTCGCCAACATCCAATGCTGAGGCAATAACATTATCCCCAGAACTCCCCTCCCCTGCGGGCACTGGCGTTATGCATTTTGCGAAAACACAGAGTGGCTAATGGCATGCATTCTCAGCCCCCAACCTTCAAGCAATTTTAATTTTATGGTTCAGTTGCGTGAGTGGTGTCATTTATTGTTTGCGTGTACGTCCAGTATGAACCACCGACAGCAGTAGCTATCAGTTGGGAAGAAGAAGCCTATTAGTAAGTATTTGTCAAATATTTTTGCTACAACAGTATGATTATTTTTTTATACACGTGTCACAGCACTTCAACATGGCACTAACATTACACTGCTTCCATGCATGTGTATTTTAAAGAGGTTCTGACCTTTTTTAACGATTTAATAACATTTATACTTAGGTTTATTGTTGTTGTTGTTGTTGTTATAGATGAGGACAAGCGGTAGCTGTTGCCCGAACCACAGCAGTAGCAGCAGTTGCTGTCCACGGGATGTCTTCCCGACCTGGTGTCATTCGACTATGTTACGGTAGAGCCACAGCGGCAGGTACTGCAGCTTGAGACTCAGCTAAGCGCTAGCAGAATAGTGCTATTCGCCAATAAGTACTATTTTGACTGCAAATAGATATAAGTGTGTGAACATAGGCCTAGATTTCACAGTGACTTTGATTTTGTGATTGAGACAGAGTATGTTGGTGACAGAGTGCAGTATTCATGGTACGAACTGGACTATCTGTGTAGTATGATATGTATAAAAGAATTATTTGGACAAAACTGTATAACTGAATGATTATGTGTGAAAAAAAATCTACAAAAAATGTTTTTATTTGCCTCCACTCTACAATAATTTTCACATGCTTAGATACTTGTTACACCAAACTATTTTTTTACTGTGGTTGATGTTCCCAACGACATTGTAGTCATTTATGTCCAGGTTTCTATGCAGTTCATTACTGGCTATTGTAGATGACATCCTACAGCTGAGCAAATATCCTGGACTTTGCTGCACAATGAATGGGCAAGAGTATTTACATATTAGAATAGAGACTGAATTACATTTTTCCCCGTCCAGCATATGCCTCTACCTGACAAAGCCATTGGTTTACACAAAAAAGTACCCAGTCAATAATTTTCGCTACTGGAGTAACAGACTAATATATCCATAAGCCCGGTTAATGTGTTACGTATAAGAAAAAAAGCTAAAATTATTGACTAGCTACTTTTTTGTGTAAGCCATGCCAATGTCGCTATGCAGGTGATACGTTAAAGCAGCGGGAGAAACACATTTTTCGTCAAAATACCATCATGACTTCTTTGCTCTTGTTAGCAAAGAAATCCTCTGGGAAGTTAGTGCTTCTACCAGCCGCAGCAACTGTAAATAGCCATACGTTACACTACTGACAGAAAAATGCTGGAATTGAGACCGTTTAATGGATTAAGGGACGTACGATGGCGGCGTAACAACCTTATTTGCAGAGTTTAAAACCGATGGAATAATAATTTTCACGGTGATTTGGAAGGTCCCTCTGTAGCTCAAAAATGGTTCAAATGACTCTGAGCACTATGGGACTTAACATGTGAGGTCATCAGTCCCCTAGAACTTAGAACTAATTAAACCTAACTAACCTAAGGAAATCACACACATCCATGCCCGAGGCAGGATTCGAACCTGCGACCGTAGCGGTCGCGCGGTTCCAGACTGTAACGCCTAGAAACGTTCGGCCACCACGGCCGACTCCTGTGTAGCCTGTTGTTTTATTCTAGTGGGGAACCTCTCTGCATTCAGTAAAATGCCAATCTGAGTGTGGTGTTTTGCAGTTTGGCTACTGGAGCAATAAAGCCATAAGCATTTCTCGTGGATGGTTAATGTGTTATGTGTGCGAAAAAGCTACAAGTACTGACTACGCACTTTTGTGTGTACACCAATGCGTATGAAACTACGCAAGTCTTTTGTTAAAGCCCCGGGAGAAATATATTTTTCCACAATACAGTCAAGCAATGTTATTTCGTATGTCTTAAGAAAACAAAGAACTAGTGTGTCAAACGTAAACTGTCATATACCTGTCCATAATTGTCGAATAGTTTTAAGAGTGCTCTTACGCATAAAATGCTTCGTGCGATGTGCTTAGCGTTGATGCTGAGGAGCGACCGGACCGCCTACCGCATATTTGATCATTTCGAGACGTCTTGCAAAAGAAAATAAGTACGAAAGCAGTTGGTCTGCATATGCGTCGGCGTTCTTCTTTTTCGCACTGCTGCTAGCTGTATGCTTACGTACGATTTCAGGATTTTGATCGCGGCAAAGCGCTCGCACGTGGATTCGCGTAGCAAATTTGCGCAGCGAAGTGGCCGTGGTTAGCCGCAGCCGCCCATCGGCTGTGCACACCCTGCACGCCCGATCAAGTCTGTCAGTGCAGATCACGGCGGTTAGGAAAAGATGCTCACATATTAAACGTGGCAGCAGGCTGCTTTGGATATTCTTGTAGCTTTTGAGTGTATTCACAAATCTTTGACTTCAGTAGTTGAATTATTACCTATGTTATAAATATACGCAAATGGATTCCATCTTCCAACTTAACGGGATTCGATATTTGCTACGTTATCGATTTAACAAAGTGTGACATGTATTACTTGAGGTGACAGTGTAGCAAGACCTACATGTCGTAATGATTTTTACAATTCCCTGCTTTGGTAACGCAGTACTGCAGCTTGTAGTTCATTGTATATTTTATATAACTAATTCATTACGATTGTAATACGGGACTGCTTTATGCCTTTTTTTAAGTCATGTTGGGCAGTTCGCTATGGTTCTTCACTGTCATGCGGGGAGGGGGGTGTTACTGGAACCTACCATTAAAACTTTCTGGTCAATCATCAGGACATAGCTAAAGACGACGAAGATAACATTCGGAAGGAACGTTCTATATCAGATTAGAAAACGCTAACAGCTACGGCGGAAGACGCAAGAACCAGGTACCCGGCATTTCTTCCTTTTTTTGTGAGCCAACTTACATGCTACGCAGTAGATCGATACAATATGTATGTCTGCATTGATGCCCTGACAACATCTCCGTCGTCGCTACTCTACGTATAAATGTAATCCAATGTTGCTATATTACAATTTCACAAACATTCGTGGGTACTTTTTACGTGATAATACTACAAGAAGACCTATTTGATTCAGCATATCCTTATGACACGAATAGAAACCAATTTGATTCATCTCAAATCACACTGTCGTAGACGAAGCGTTATCAGACCTATTGCTGCTCTAAATACGCTTCGGGAATATGAAAGGGGGATTCGCAATAACTTTCTACTCCAAGTTCTAAGGAATCCTTATAGTAGCAGCGCAGCAATACACTAGGAGTTTACAATTGGATGTGCGTCTGGTTTAGACATATACACGCCGGCTAGCACCTGCAGGTAAATTGCGTAGGGTGGTCTGTAGCGCACTTTATCTACGCGGTTTCCTGTGTTGGAATGCTACATGTTCTTAACACAGTAGAGACCTCGTCTGCGTTGGATAGCGTAATATCACATTCATTGGTGTATTCTGCAACGTTTGTGGCGTTTACGAAGCGCTCCATGTTGTAGCATTGTCATTGGAAACCCGATCCCGTAATGGATATAAATTCTTCTAGCTAATGGGTATTTTAGCGTAAGGCCCGCCTCTTCCGCTTCATCCCGTTACTCATCCATTGCGTTCGATAATGAATGTCGCCGATAATTCGTATCTGCAGTGACACTTTAAAAAAAAATCTGATCGGATGGGGTTAGTTACGCGCCGATATTTATTACATACGATTAGTTTAATTTGCGTATTCGCTGCTATATCTGAGCTGTGCGGAGGATGCTCAAGCGAATTTTTTTGCAGGTTTGTGTGGGCGCAAAATACTACGTGGTTTGTTGTACTTCCGCCAGTAATTTGAAACAGTAGAGCATCTTTCCTGTACCAAGAGACAGTGGGCACATGCTTCCTCGACGTAAATGTCTAGCGAAGTGCCGGCCGATGGTGGCCGAGCGGTTCTAGGCGCTTCAGTCTGGAACCGCGCGACCGCTACGGTCGCAGGTTCGAATCCTGCCTGGGGCATGGATGTGTGTGATGTCCTTAGGTTAGTTAGTTTTAAGTAGTTCTAAGTTCTAGGGGACTGATGACCTTAGATGTTAAGTCCCATAGTGCGCAGAGCCATTTGAACCATATTTTAGTAGACATTGTAGAGGGGCATCGATGGTGTAATGTGTGCTCTTTTTGTCTCCAGAAGGGAAAATGAGCAGTATTTGCAAGAGCAACTCTTCAAACCTTATTCTATGTCTCTTTTTTCGAGGTATTTCATAATATTCGAATATGGTAAATGTTGCAATTTCTTACTGCAAATTTGAATCAATGATACTTTCATGTGTGGTGAACAACTCCGCAGTCTTTAGCTACAGATCTTCCGTAGAGCTTGTTAAATATGAACGAATTTCACCAGCGTACCCTGAAAGAAACCTAAGTGGCACACGAAGTTGGTAGGAAAACTTGTCGCAGCCGCTGTTAATCAGTTTGCTGTTTACGTGGTATAGGTAAAAATAAAACTGGCTAATAACCATAAGTTTAATGAGACATTCTGTACAATATTAAAAGCGATTATAATCTTTTGTTGAAAGTAATGTGGAGAGTAGTTTCACTGTTTCATGGTACTGACATTACGTGGACGTTGTACTGATGAAGCCTCACTCAATTCATTTAATTCATTGTTAATTCCATAACTTTACCAGCTCTTGTCGAAGCTATTTTTTGTTTTCATTTTATTTTAAGACAGATTGCTGCTCACAATATATAATTTTCTAACTTGTTTGATGCATATTGTGAGCACGTGATTTCATCTTCTATATTGTCCAACAGAGGACTTGCAGTAAATAACTTTCTCGTGCCGTGTACCTAAGAGTCATTTAACTATTCTCTACTCCATAGGTTTAGAGCTAGCTGTTTGAGATCCCATCCATTATAAGGTCTCGGTGTTTTCAAGCATGGTGGTAGTGGGGCAGAGGGATTGCCAATCAGAGATAAATGGGAGCGAATTATCAATTACCTTACTTGTCTTTCAACCAAAGGAAATCTCCCAGAAAGCAAGGTCGGAATTGTGGAAGAGGATCTGTATATGTATATGATTTATACATCGGACGTTGTTTCCATTTTCCTCGATATATATATATATATATATATATATATATATATGTGTGTGTGTGTGTGTGTGTGTGTGTGTGTGTGTACTGTGTGATCCAGACGGACTAAATGGATTAATGGGGTCCGTTAACCATCATTTAACCCTATCATCACCCTTTAATAACTGCAAGTTTTTAAGATGTGCGTTAAAATCATAAAATTTCTGATAGGAGGAAATAAATGTGGAATAGAACTAAAGCACAATTATTTACTAGCGCCTTCTGGCCTTGAAAGATGAATTATGAGGCATAGCTCATACTACTTGAATTTGAACGGTTACTCGGTGAAATATTAAGAGACGAATGAGTACGCTTCGACGAAGCTCATCGGGGAACACAAGTCTAAGTGAGTTGATATCACTGTCATTTTAGAAGGTGACGACCCCTGTTCGCATCAGACATTACCTCGCGGTCGAGAGTTACGGCGACCGTAGGTCTGGTGGGGTGGCGCGGCGGGAGGCTGTTGAGGCACGGCGCGGGTCATAAAGCGCTGTTTAAATCGTTTAGAGAGCTTTTAGCGGGATTGCGCATTCTGCCTCGCCGAGTGGAAAACAATTAGCGGCAGATATTCGAGCCGGCGAGTGAGTGAGGCAGCGAGCGCCATCGATCTTCGACGTCCTGTCGGTGGAGGTGCTGCAGCGTAGCGTCTCACGGGTCTGCCGCCTAGAAGCGGGCTACCCAACAGCCACTGCACTGCGCCATTAGACTGTCAGCCCTAACGGGAATTGTTGCAAACACCTGCGACGACCACCAACACTATAACACCACCTAAAAAAAAAGAAATATCGCGAAAATGCCGTTGTTGTGAACCACCACTCTTCACTACGTAGCTATTGCAGTATGTATCCACATTAGATGTAGAATATCATTAAACATCTAGAGCAACAGCGCTCCTTGACTATCTCAGCTCCATCTATCACAAAACGAAAAAAGTGCCCAACTAAAACATTCATATTTCTTTACGTACTACACGAATATGTAATAAAAATGGGGGTTCCTATTTTAAAAAACGCAGTTGATATCTTTTTGACCTATGGCAGCGCCATCTAGCGGGCCAACCACAGCGCCATCTGGTTTCCCCCTTCAAGCTAGACGAGTTTCGTTCTTTGTAGTTTTTTCGTTTGATGCTTATTTCTTGAGATGTTTGGCCCGGTCACTATCAATCGACCACCCTGTAGACAGGGTCTCTCTCCTAATGGTGGTCAGGACAGTCTTCTTTAGTGTTTCAGCAGATATTTGAAATTTCGTTTTTGCATCATGTAGCCGGAGTCATTCATGTGTTTCAGGTTATTTCCTATTACAAACAATGATTTTTGAAACGGTGTTGTACGTGCCCATTCGATAGAGCCGTCCCAGATTAGTCTAGTCCGATATTCCTTTTATACATTGTAGCGCCAAAGAAACTAGTATAGGCATGCGTATTCAAATACAGAGATATGAAAACGCCTATCTAAGACAACAAGTGTCTGGCGCAGTTGTTAGATCGGTTAGTGCTGCTACAGTGGCAGGTCATCAGGATTTAAGTGACTTTGAACGTAGTGTTATAGTCGGCGCACGACCGATGGGACACTGCATGTCCGAGGTATCGATGAAGTAGGGATTTTCCCGTACGACCGTTTCACGAGTGTACCGTGAATATCAGGAATCCTGTAAAATATCACATCCTCGACATGGCTGCGGCCGGGTCACCCCGTCTACTCTGGGTTTCGTAATTTCTATTAGAGACTTATAGGTATTGTAGAGGACGCATGGTAGGTAGATTTTGACAAGGAAGACATGTCCGGAAATGTACCGTTTGGGTATAAAATAAATCTAAGGTCGGGTCACTTTCAAATGTCCCTCCTCACAGTACTCACACAAAGGAGAGGCTGCTGTTATTGTAAGATTTGCCACTGTCACTCCATCAGCAAATTTGATTCCACGGTGATGGCACACCCACACGTTTTGTCTTTGGCGTTGGTGAACGTCTCAAGCAAGCGTACAGCTAAAGATGAACAGGTCGGCGTGGAACAACTGCTTGGCCACCAGGGTTGCTACGCTACTGGCCATTAAAATTGCTGCACCAAGAAGAAATGCGGATGATAAACGGGTATTCATTGGACAAATATATTATACTAGAACTGACATGTGATTACATTTTCACGCAGTTTGGTTGCATAGATGCCGAGAAATCAGTACCACCTCTGGCCGTAATAACGGCCTTGATACGCCTGTGCATTGAGTCAAACAGAGCTTGAATCGCGTGTACAGGGACAGCTGCCCAAGCAGCTTCAACACGATACCACAGTTCCTCAAGAGTAGTGACTGGTGTATTGTGACGAGCCAGTTGCTCGGCCACCATTGACCAGATGTTTTCAATTGGTGAGACAGTTGGAGAATGTGCTGGCCAGGGCAGCAGTCGAACGTTTTCTGTATCCAGAAAGGCCCGTACAGGACCTGCAACATGCGGTCGTGCATTATACTGCTGAAATGTAGGGTTTCGTAGGGATCTAATGAAGGGTAGAGCCACGGGTCGTAACACATCTGAAATGTAACGTCCACTGTTCAAAGTGTCGTCAATGCGAACAAGAGGTGACCGAGACGCGTAACCAATGGCACCCCATACCATCACACCGGGTGATACACCAGTATGGCAATGACGAATGCACGCTTCCAATGTGCGTTCACCGCGATGTCGCCAAACACGGATGCGACAATCATGATGCTGTAAACACAACCTGGATTAAACCGAAAAAATGACGTTTTGCCGTTCGTGCACCCAGGTTCGTCGTTGAGTACACCATCGCAGGCGCTCATTTCTGTGATGCAGCGTCAAGGGTAACCGCAGCCATGGTCTCCGAGCTGATAGTCCATGCTGCTGCAAACGTCGTCGAACTGTTCGTGCAGATGGTTGTTGTCTTGCAAACGTCCCCATCTGTTGACTCAGGGATCGAGACGTGGCTGCACGATCCGTTACAGCCATGCGGATAAGATGCCTGTCATCTCGATTGCTAATGATACGAGGCATTTGGGATCCAGCACAGCGTTCCGTATTATCTTCCTTAACCCACCGATTCCATATTCTGCTAACAGTCATTGGATCTCGACCAACGCGAGCAGAAATGTCGCGATACGATAAACCGCAATCGTGATCCGACCTTTATCATAGTCGGAAACGTGATGGTACGCATTTCTCCTCCTTACACGAGGCATCACAACAACGTTTCACCAGGCAACGCCGGTAAACTGCTGTTTGTGTATGAGAAATCGGTTGGAAACTTTCCTCATGTTAGCACGTTGTAGGTGTTGCCACCGGCGCCGACCTTGTGTGAATGCTCTGAAAAGCTAATCATTTGCATATCACAGCATCTTCTTCCTATCTGTTAAATTTCGCGTCTGTAACACGTCATCTTCGTGGTGTAGCAATTTTAATGGGCAGTAGTGTATTTACAACCCTTGTAACCCTTGTGAGTTGCCACTTTCTTTTAGCTACAAACATCCAAACAGATGATGCCATCTGAGGACGAGAACAGAAACAGAAAATACTGTTTACGAGCAGTTCAAAATGGCTCTGAGCACTATGGGACTTATCATCTATGGTCATCAGTCCCCTAGAACTTAGAACTACTTAAACCTAACTAACCTAAGGACATCACACAACACACAGTCATCACGTTTCCGAGCAGTCTTTACACGTCTAGTTCATTGTTGAATAAACAGAAAATGTGTGATAAAATGGTTCAAATGGATCTGAGCACTATGGGACTTAACTTCTCAGGTCATCAGTCCCCTAGGACTTACATGTACTTAAACCTAACTAACCTAAGGACATCACACACTCCATGCCCGAGGCAGGATTCGAACCTGCGACCGTAGTGGTCACGCGGTTCCAGACTGAAGCGCCTAGAACCGCACGGCAATGTGTAATAGGAATGGCAGAGAGAGGGTAACCAGTCAATATATAGGCTGTTCAACATGTACTAATATGCGCATACAGACACACAGACGTACACACACACACACACACACACACAATATACACGCAAAAAAAAAAAAATTGTTCACTGTATCATACGTATAATTAATATTTATTCTTGTCTCATGTGATTTTTACCTGTTTTTTAACGCAGACTTGAGGACACAATTACGTGGTGAGAAACCCTTCAAGCATTTCTCCATTCCAATGATGTCTGTATTCCGCTGAATTTGTTATTTTGTGTCATTCTCCATCTGCTGAGACGCGCCGCTCATCTCCAAAGTCTATTTTGCATTAAAGAGAAAACAGCCGAGGTTCCCTTAGTAAAAAATTCGTTGCCCTGAGCATCGGGCTGGTAATAAACTGACAGTCTTTCATGCGTCTTTGAGATAAAAAAGCGGAATAGCCGCGGGGAAAAGTTCCGAGGGTCAGTCCCTCGAGAGTAGCCGAGTGGGCAGCTTCCTCAAGGGCCGAGGACTTTAGCTCACTAGCCGGCGATAACCCCGCCACAACGGCTGCAGCCCTTTTCTTTGACAGCGCGGGTAATTTATTTACGAGCGAGCGGCGGGCGTGGGGGTCGCGGTCCTACGGCTATCTGCGCGCTCTCTTCGGCCGGGGACCCTCCTTATTAAATACCGCCTCGTCGGGCCAGGTGGCGCTATCTCGCTCTGCCCACGGCTTTACCGCCACACAGCGCAGTGCCGGTTGATATCTGAGCCACACTAAATCTTCCGTTATCGCGCTCCGCCGACAAATGAGCGCTGTTTTTACAATACACGGCTAGTCTTTGCTTTTCTGTTATGCCAGGCAGCAGGGAGCGTGAAGCAGTTGGTAGCTCTCCCTTATGGTCGTGTTTCCGTGGCAGAAGGTGTCGCTGCGAAAGGGCTGTAGAGATAGGGAGAGGTGGAGAGCCCGGCTGGGGGGGGGGGGGGGGATGAGGGCAGGTGGAGAGGGAGCACACTGAATAAGTCTTTCTCTACTTGGAGTGGAGATTGTGCGGCTCCTTTGTCCAGCGTAAAGCCGCTGAATATTTGCAGACACCCCTTTGTTGGCAGTAACTTTTAACTTCTTTGGACAGAATTGCAGCAAACGTTATCAATAAAAATTCTGTTTATGTAGTATACACCATGAACTTGCTTATTCTTTACTCAGCAGTACTACAGCCTACGTATATCTGGTTTTCATAGGCTTGTGTGGGTATGTAGGTACACATAGTGATCATCTATACATTTAATCTGTATAGCACTACTTACGTTGTAACTTAACTCATACAAATGTACATTTTCTATTAATAATGTGGAAGGATTTTGGCTGTCATAAGTCCGAATTCGTTACTTGTCTTGATGTTTAGGTCAGCTCATCCGTGAATGGGACATGCAAACAGCAAACCAAAATGTGTAGTGCAGTATATTATGAATATCATCGTGTTAAAAGAATACGCCACAATTCAAATCGATGAGCAAAGAGAGGGAAGTAAATTTTACTCCTGTTTGAATGCTGTTTATCTTATTCTGCACTACCTGTTATATACCGTATCATCACCTATGACAATATGATTTACTTAAAAGTGAAATCTTGTTTCTCAAATTAAATGGACAGCCTGTAGAAAGGTTAGCGTTGAACGTGTCGAGGAGGACGAGATAAATGTTTCACGTTCCGTCGACAACGACGTCGTTAGAGACGGCGCACAAGCTCGTATTAGGGAAGGACGGGGAAAGAAATCGGCCGTGCTCTTTCAAAGGAACCATCCCGAAATTTGGCTGAAGCGATTTAGGGAAATCACGAAAAACTTCAATCTGTATGCCGCTACACTGGTACAGGCATTTTCTGGAAATGCAGGTGGTGAGACTCGGTAGGGAACTCGTTGTGGAGACTCTTGGACGAACAGGGTTTTGAAATAGTTGTTTATTCCATACAGGACTAACTAATACACTGGAGGCTAGTTCTAGGGTTAGAAAAAGAATGAATAACACTGTTACAACAGAAGCCAGTGCAGAAGTCCCAGGAGTGGATGCTAACCACAGTAGCAAACGCTAGCAGCATCTTAAGGCAACAACTTCGTTGCAAAGCAAAACATAATGAATGTTACACTGCTCACTGAGGCACTCCAAGTGACAGAGCAGACTTACGCGGAGCTGGACCAAGGCTGGAGTCGACGGACGCGGATTCGGCGTCTAGATCTTCTGACTGAGAACTGTGCCAAATGCGGAATCTAGGGGTTTTAAGGAGTCGCGTGGGGGCACTGTTTTTCCCACTTCCCAGCCAATCCCGTAGGTCTCTTGCAGGTCCCTGCCAATCATGGTTTAGTTAGATCTCCTCTACTGCTCCTAAGGCGGGGATTTTAATGCAGTTGCACTAACTAAGTCCGTATTTGGTATCAACATTGTTCAGCTGAAAGCTAACGTAACTGCTCTGCCAATAAGGCTTGCAACATTATTGTTATACGTCATTTAGCCTCGCCCCTCGGGCTCCCCGGAGTAGGGACTGCTAGGTGAACAATTTTTGGCGTTTTCGATCGCTTTCTAACCCTTGTGTGTCTAGTGACCTTGCTGTTCTCAGGGCTGGTATCTAGCTGGCTTTATATACTAGTACGTGCCTGTTGGTTACAAAGTTCTACAGTGACAACCTACTACAGCGTCTAGAAGACATATGAAGTTACATGTTAATTCCTTGAAGAATAACTAACGCCCTGGGACCGCGTCTGGGGGCGTCTGCATTTTCGCAAGGCTCTCCCCTTACTGTTTACTTCATGTAACAATATCTCTCCTAGTTTCGTCTGCCCTCAGCATCGTTTCTGCTTCCGCGCCTTGGAACGCCTTCCTTTTTCACAGCGTCAAGATAAGACTACAGTAACAAGGAATAATCAATATATTACACCGTCATCTTCCGGAATGCGAGTCCACTGTGCTGAGCACTGCACTATCTCGCCCGGTTTGACGTCGTCGACATGGAAGTAATTAGAGACAGTACAGTCACTGTTTTAGAGAAGGATGGGGTGAGAAAGGGATCGCAGCATGTTTGAGTAACCAACCAATCATTCGGTTGAAATGCTTATAGATACGAAAGGAAACTTTCATCGAGCCACCTGACCAAAATTTTAACTTCGTTTCTCTCATACTCAGTCACTTACAAGTAATTCCAAAGGAAATTACTGACCCTTCATCATTTCCAAGGCTAAAAAATTTGGTGTCCTGCTTGTAAAGGGGGAGGGAGAGGAGTATGATCTGGGTTTAACGTCCCATCGACGACGAGGTCACTACAGACGAAGCAGAAGTTGGAACTGGTGTGGGATGGGGAAAGAAATCTGCTGTGCCCGTATAAAGGAACCGTTCTGGCATTGGCCTTAAGCAATTCGAGCAAATCACGGAAAACCCAAATCTGGATGACCGGACGGTGATTTGAAACGTCGCAGTTCCGACGACGAGACCAATATCCCGCCACCGCGCCACATTGTTCAGCCCTCCTGGAATAATCTGCACTTAAATGTTATTGCTTATCAGTTTCGAAGGAATATAGATGCAATAAGTCGTTTTTAATTGTAATTTACTAGCTTTTTCAGTTTCAGATACAACAGCAAGTTACAGTAAGGTCACTTCCGATATCTACGACTTCTATTTTATAGGAAATTTAACAGTTAGTTTCCCCAGTTTACTTCTGTTGCCATTAAGCAGTCTGGGGCTGCAGCGTCGCTCGTCCGAGCATTATTTTCTCTGTGCTACAAGCAGAAAAACCACTTCACGTATGAGGTCACGTTACTTGGCACCCCGTCTCCTCCTCGAGACACGCGACTGCTTGCCCGTTCCGCTGCGAAGCTAAAGCCACGGGAGGCGCGTTATTTGTTTTCTGCCCCATTACGTGCGACGGCGGCGGCGGCGGACCCGCAAAGTTATCAGCGCCGGACGACAGGCGCCGTCCCGTCCCGCCCCGCCCTCGCCTCCGCCCCCGCCCCCGCCTCCGCCCCCTGCGGCGATATTAAATTTTCACGGTGTTTTACTCCGCAGCGAGCCCGTGTTTGCTCTGTGTCTCTGGGCGCTCTGCTCACACACATCGCCCGTGCGCGCCCCATCTGCCGGTGGTAATTCTCGGCTGATCCATTATAGCGGCACGCGGACCACCGCCACTGCCGCCGCCGCCGCCGCCGCCGCCGCGCATTTGACTGTCAATGAGAGTCAACACACGGGGCAGGGAAACCGCAACTTCTGCCGCTGTGGAGACGCCAGCCGCAGGCCCGCCCAGGCGATCTTTCACGTTCGGTTTCGCGCAACAGTACGCGCATTTGAATGTCAATGAGGCACACACCATGTGCTAAGCAGCTGCCCGTATCCGTGAAACCGGAGCTGTTTTTACAGTGAGAAGGAGCGCTAATGCTGTTGCCCCGGCCCTTGCTCCCTGTCTGAATTCCCAGAGATTCCGAATTCATTATGTAGAGGGAAAGCATGCAGGAAGAAGACATCGTTGTTATTACCTAGGGCCCCGGAATGGTGATGGATGTACACAGTGCGACCCCTTCACGGAGTTCAGCTTTAGATAGAAAGAATCACAGTGACTCCATTTGTCTGCTTTGTTATTACCTATTTGGAACCCATGCTCTTATTCAAGGCCATCACCCAAATCAAGATTAATATTTCGGTACCTTAACGCATCAGATGGTTTTCGCTTAATTCACCAAGCATCAGTTGATTAACAGGAAAAACGTGATTTGCTTGGTATTGGCAGGCCTTGAAATGCATGCAAGAGGGTATTATGGGAGGGATATGCAAGATCCAAGCATTCAGCGGAAGCGCAGTTTATATATTTATATATCCGAAATGCTTGAATGAAATAATTCTTGAGATATCTTAAGCTCCAGATATGAAATATGATTGAGGAAATATCTCATACTTACCCTTGAATTCAGTTATGATGATTCTTTCCTGCCGGCCGAAGTGGCCGTGCGGTTAAAGGCGCTGCAGTCTGGAACCGCAAGACCGCTACGGTCGCAGGTTCGAATCCTGCCTCGGGCATGGATGTTTGTGATGTCCTTAGGTTAGTTAGGTTTAACTAGTTCTAAGTTCTAGGGGACTTATGACCTCAGACGTTGAGTCCCATAGTGCTCAGAGCCATTTGAACCATTTTTGATTCTTTCCTTTTTTTCTCTTTTGCTTTTCGTCAGTGTCCATTAGACATGTGGAAATATTGAAGTAGGGTCGCACTTAGTTCGTCGGCGAAACTTGTGAATTAAGTATTTGCCTTATGTAGGTGACTATGATGAGTGATGATGCAATGTAGTATTTTGCTATTGTTGGTTGGAGTTTTTACAGAAATGAACCGAAGGAAGAGGCTCACGCATGTTATCGGTTCATAGGCCTACTTCTCTCAGTAATGCCAGGACCTGACGCCGAGTTTAACACTTCCAATGGCGAATCCAACCCGTAACAATCCGGGAGCCAGAGACAATACGCCACTATATCTCCTCCGTGATCAAATAGTTCTCATGAATATTTTTTTCGATTATCAGTATTAGAAACCTGTTTGGTGCCACCGCTCTATCGGACGTTTCGATCATGTTTGCGGAAGCAGGTTGACTGATCACAATAATAAAACTATTCTGACTAATGGAGCGCAGAATGTCAACAATGGAACTGTGAGATAAAGTAATAGTTCTTTAGTAAGTCTCCACACCTGTAACTCGCGTAACGTGAATGTGACCACAAGATGACGAAAGGTAAAAAAGTAATCTATACGCTAATTGAGATTCAAGCAACTCAAAATGATTAGCATAGAAATCACATAAATTTGTCATATGCGTACAAATGAAAAATTGTCCTGTGAACAGCTTTGTTACATATTCTGCAATGATTAGTTATGCTTTGTAATTAGATACCTGGGTGGTGCGATAAATACACTATCTGATCAAAAGTATGCATACACCTATCAGTAGACATTGATATGCGGTGTGTCGACTCTCCGCCTTTATGACAACTTCAACTCTGCTGGGAACACTTTCAGTGAGGCGTCTCAAAGTCTGTGGAGGAATGGTAGCCCATTCTTCCTCATGTGCCGAAACCAGAAAATGTAGTGATGTTGGACGCCGGGGTCTGGAGTGAGGACGACGTTCTAACTCACCAAAGGTATTCCATAGGGTTCAGGTCTGTAATCTGGACACGCCTGTCCACTTCGGGACTATTACTGTCTACAAACCACTGATTCACGCTTGCTACCATACGACAGAGGGCATTGTCATGCTGATACAAACGATCATCGTCTGCGAACTCTTACTCGACTTTACACAGTACACAGTGGTGTAATATGTGTTCATTTCCTTCCGCGTTTACCGTTTTCTTAAGCGCAGTGAGCGGGCTATATTCTACCGTCGAACAACTTCCCCATACCCTAACGCTACCTCATCTGTCCTTCACTCTTGGCACTACACATGATGGAAGGCAACGTTCGCCAGCCGTTGTGGCCGAGCGGTTCTAGGCGCTCCAGCCCGGAACCACACTGCTTCTACGGTCGCAGGTTCGAATCCTGCCTCGGGCATGTGTGTGTGTGATGTCCTTAGGTTGGTAAGGTTTAAGTAGTTCTAAGTCTAGGTGACTGATGACCTCAGATGTTAAGTCCCATAACGCTCAGAGCCATTTGAACCAGGTAACTTTCTCCAGGCATTCCTCAAACCCAAGTCTTACCATTCGCATGGGGCAGGGTACAGCGTGATTCATGACCCCTAATCACATCATTCTCTTTAACTCCCTACTTACAGTCATTGTGCTAGCTGGACTTCTGGTAGCACTCTCGAAGCCACGAGTGATTACTTCCCCTGCTTTCTTGCTACTTTTTCATTAGCACTCTCTGCTATGCTCAATGGTCCCTGTACCTCAGTGTATGATGTCTGCGCGGTCTTGGTATATGAGTGATTATTCCTTCGCGTTTCCACTTCATATTCACATCACCAACAGCTGACTTGGTCAGATTTAGAAGGGTTGAAATGTATCTGATGGATTTGTTACTCGGGTATCATCCAATGACTAGTCCACATTCACCGAGCGAGGTGGCGCAGTGGTTAGCACACTGGACTCGCATTCGGGAGGACGACGGTTCAATCCCGTCTCCAGCCATCCTGATTTAGGTTTTCCGTGATTTCCCTAAATCGTTTCAGGCAAATGCCGGGATGGTTCCTTTGAAAGGGCACGGCCGATTTCCTTCCCAATCCTTCCCTAACCCGAGCTTGCGCTCCGTCTCTAATGACCTCGTTGTTGACGGGACGTTAAACACTAACCACCCCCACCACCACTAGTCCACATTCGAAGTTACTGAGCTCTCCTTAGTGACCCCATCTGCTGTTACTGTTTCTCTGTTGACAATACGATACTTCCCGCGTGCATTCATACTGACGGCTTCGGTCAATTCCGCACTGCACAGTGGGTGCCCGAGTACTTTCGATCACACAGTGTAATCTCTCGCTTTTATCTCGTGAGTTAAGGTAGCCTAATCGCTGCACACGGTGGGCTAAATCAATATCATTAAAATATTAATATGAAGGAGAAAATACCGATATAGGAACAGCAAAAATAAGGATTATTCGCAGGAATAAGCTGATACTCACCTTAACGCTCGGAGCAGCTAGCTTCGGAGGGCCAGAATCTCTTCCGTCTGCAACAGACAGGCATAGAAAATCTTTAACTGCCATATGAATGAAAACGGAAGATAATATTATCCGCTATAGCGGTCATTCACACAAATTACAGCAGTAGTTATACGTAATAAATTCAGCGCATTTTCCTGTTTAAAGGCTACTTTATGTCGGTTAATAGAGCGTTTCGACCAATCGAAGTCATATTAGTACCCTCTCTGGCATACAGCATACTTACTGTTACAGGATTAAATAACGGCGTACGTTATGTTGTGCTATTCACTTGTCCTTACTTCTGCAGCGTGTTCCGAAACTATTCGTTCAAATTCATACAGGAGGTAGAGAACATTAAAACCAATATATTTCGTTAAAGTGGACAGGGTCTCTGATGGTAATTTCTGCTGCTTTTCACAGAAAGTTTAATTGCGGCAGTGGCATGCACAGTAACTGCTCGAATGCACGACTAGCGACCACTGGCCCGTATGCAGGCAGTACATCGTCGGACCATTGACTGACGTGTCCGTTCGAAGAGTCCTGGCATGTCCGCAATGATGCCAACAACGACGACAGTCCTAGGGACGAGATTTTCTTCTGTTTGCACGACGGTTTCATACACCAGCTGCTTCATATACCACCATAGGAAGAAACCCAGACACGTGAGGTCAGTTGATCTGCGTACCCAAACCACAGGACCCTGGTCAAACAAACTGTTAGCAACCTAAAAGATCAATGTGCACGACGGTGTGTGGGAGAAAATTACAAAGCTGTCTTTGGTTTCTTGTTAGGCAAAAATCATTGCCATTCCGCGATGTCGGTCCCCACTGTGGTGCGGAGCAGCGTCTAATATCGGTGCAGGTTCCGCTCTTCAGCAGTGTTTGTTCCTGAGTGGCGGAAGCCAATAAAAAATTGAAGGCGCGATCCGAGTGCTCCATTACCGGTGCGGCCTCCCAGCCAAGAGCAAGTCCGCCGGACTTTGTCCCTGGGGGACCGCAAGCGCAGCCCAACGTCCCATGGCACCGCAGGAGCAAACGCCCGCGGGAAGACCTCGAGAAGGCGCAATGGGCGTGGTAAAGCTCGGCGAAAGCGACTTTATTGGGAACTGAGAAACCTCTGTGCACTGGTGTTCAGAACATGCAAGTACAGAAATAGCTCCTTGAGTAACAGTATTAGCTCCATGAAAGCAAGCCACAGGCAGTTCCTTAGTGGTACCTTTCTACTTCACTCCTTTTTTTATAGAGGAGAATAATTTCATCTCCATTTCGAAGCGAAACTGTCGTTAACTCCAGTTCATCTGCTCACTATTAACTTGCCGCACAGGGAGCTGACAATGCAGAAAGGGAACGCGTTGCCAAACGATGTACAGCTAGCGTTAAGCATACGATGACCCAGCTATTTGCAAAAAGAAATTTCTTCCCTTTCAACGCGAGACCACGCATTAAAATGAAAGGCAAATACATAGTGAAAGGTTCTGTCTGTAGAAGCTGCTGCAGGGTATGCAATACACTAGCGATCGGCGAAGCCAATAGTGGGCGAATTTACAGCTATTCCATTGTTATCTATACTATTAGAAATGTATTAACTTGGACTTCACAGTTCTGTTCTTCCTGCGAAATAACGTAACTTTATAGTTTATCCAGAGATGTGCAACGTACTAACTTGTTCGTGACATTGTCTCTAGTTTCTGTAGAAAAACCATTTGCTGCCGAAGGACGAGTAACCTCTCAACACAAAGGCTAAGTAACAGCGGCTTTGAGATTTACGATTTACGATTTTCCGGTGACTGTCATTGGTAATTCCCTTGTGTGTAGAAGCTGCTACAGGGTAACACATTTCTTTCATCACATGCTCACCTCGGATTTTATTAAACCCGGGAGCTGCCGAATATATTAGCAATCTGACTTGGGTAAAATATTATTTCTGCTGATTGTCTGGAGCGTAATTCTTACTTTTAGTTATTTTCTCTCCATACTGAAAATAGTTTACATCACTCATTGGCATACTATTTCGTATATGACCAAAACATTATGTTGCTATAAACTTTCTGGTTATGTGAAAATATACATATGAGAAAAGTTTAACGTCGCGAAAATGGTGCGCGTGTATTTCTTCTACTGAGACTACAAATGGATGGCACTCAATATGCCGGCCGCGGTGGTCTAGCGGTTCTAGGCGCTCAGTCCGGAACCGCGTGACTGCTACGGTCGCAGGTTCGAATCCTGCCTCGGGCATGGATGTGTGTGATGTCCTTAGGTTAGTTAGGTTTAAGTAGTTCTAAGTTCTAGGGGACTGATGACCACAGATGTTAAGTCCCATAGTGCTCAGAGCCATTTGAGCACTCAATACCATGACAGAGTGGCATGTGACTTCCTTGCGAAATGGTTGACAGACCATTTCTTTTTTACGTTTTGACGTGTAGCAGTCGAACAGATAAAATTGCAGACACTACATACAAGTATGGGTACAGCTGTAAAGGAACATAATTCTCATTCGTAAGAGAACACTGTTGATAGCGCTGCTTGTAGTCTCATCAGAACAGGTGTCACATCTTTTCCTAACTTAATGATTAGAACAACAAAGAGGAAGTTTGGGAGTAAGCACAGACTGTTCCTTCTTATAGAGATAGCTTGTTGCCCACGAATTAAATCTCACCCTCTTTCCGCACGAGGAAGGTTCACCCTTGGAAGGAAAAAGAAAAGGAGCTGGCCTTCCCCTGCGAGATTCCGCTCACGGATGGAGCAAAAAGTGCGCTCCCTTGCTTTCGCAGCAGAATAATTCTTCGTTACCCAGCAGCGCGGTTTATTTCGCCGTCGTATACACACCTCTGATTCCCTCGCCTCTTTTGTTTTCAAAACCTTGTAGAGAAGGCGGTGGTTTAAAATTTTGATGTCTTGTTAACTTTCACCCGTACTAGAAGGCTTCTGTTAAGCTATACTTCAGATACATGTCAGATTCTTAGAATCAGTATTTGTAGTGCAATTAAACGAACACACGTGTGCAGAAAACCAACTGCGAATTACACTGTTTCTGAAAAACAGCACCCCTTTCCTCGGGACGTATGTATTACATCACGAAACGATGTCTAAAAAGTCACTAAACGCCATACGTAGGTTGTAAATATAAAGATAAGAAGTGTGACGCAGTAAACCAACATTTCTTGCAGTACTGCTTTCTGTATCCCGGAGTCACTCGTCGAAGAACCCTTGAGACGAGCAGACATTGCATTGTGTTGCCACTGCCGACACATAAATCGCCTATTTATGGGGCAAGGGGGCAGAGTTCTTCCATTCGAGAGGAGATTGATGCGACTGTCCAGTGGAGTGTGGAGAATGTGTGCTTCATATATCCCTCTGCAGAATCGTTGGCCAGTGAGACGGATGGTCTCTGCTTTCCTCGTATTTGAACGATTTCTAACGCATTATGCCTCTGAGGGTGCTGCTGATTTTTACGATATTAACTTTTTTATTTATTTGTTCCTACCGATTTACCGAACTTAAGCTTCAGTGGAAACTTCCGGTGAATATATTGATATTGGTTCATTCGTAGCAGAAGGTTCTTGGATTCATAGGTGAATCGTACTAAGCTATGGTAACTGAAATTCAAACGGCATCCGAGAACTGCCCTTGTGATTATCCTTGTATACATCTGTAAAAGTATAATTAGTCGTAGTCCACGGTGTTAAAATCATCTCACACTGCAAAAGTCCTGTGCGACCGGTTTCTTTAGACCAGTCAGTGACAGTCAAACTCGTCCCTGCCACCCACTAGTGGGCTTTCTAGTTTCCACGATGGGCGGTTGGCGGTAAGGGTTTCAAAAACATTTTCATTAGGTTTAAAAAAATTGACCTAAATTATTTGGTATTTAATTATTATTATGTGCTTCAACTTATTGTAACTACACCAAAAAAAATGTATAAAGTACTTTTCTGCTTTATAAATCACCATTACTGTGGAATAGATGCGAAATTAGAAAGTTTTACTGCTAACAGAGTTACAAAAATGTGCGATAGGTGAAAAAGGTTGACTACCTCTGCTTGAGATGACGTCACTTTTCTTTCAAGCAATTTTGTAAATAAGCACCTCCTAATTTAAAAGTGTTTTTACGCTGCCTGTTCTGTACAACCTGCAAGCTATCACAGCAGACATTATTGTGAATACTTACTCTATAGACAAAAGTGTGTTAAATTACTTAGATTTTGTGAAACATTTAGATAATTCGGCAGAGGCGATGCGTGCTCAAGAATGTTTGGAGAGCCCTCTAACAACAAACGGTGCATGTATGCTAAGGCTGTGATTTCACACCGACCTATGTACGTAGTTGAGGTACAATTTAAAATTTTATGTGTCTGCAGCTATCTGCCCTTTTGAGTATTTTAACGCCATTTGAAATGCATAGGGATATTGACAAGAGCAAGTACGTACTATAGGAAAGTTGATGCTATTATTGTTAGATCTAATTTAGACTACACCAAAACTTAGAGAAAGCAATGGCCTAGTCGTATTCTTATTTAACTGTGTGCTGTAATACCGAAAGAAGGAAGATGGCATTTTAAATTCGCATCTTTAGATGAACATCGAGGAATGAAGAAAATATTAGGATAATCTAACTTCAAAAGTGACGTAAAATTGGATAGAAGAGAGAAACGATCCCAAAATGAATTACCCAATGTCTGTGACAATTTACAGATTCTGGCAGACATTGAAGTACGATAAAAAAAGCATATAGAAATATTAAAAATGGAAAAGTAGGATTGTCTATTATTTCTGAAAGTCTCTTTATTTATTATATTATTATGTAGGATTATAACTAACTACGAATTATAGAAGAAGCAGGATAAGAGATAAACTGAAAGATCTAAGAATCATCCGAACTAAGAAAAGGCGAAAAAAAAGTCATCAGAACAAGATTACGAGTTACAGACAGCATTCCACGTTACAAAAGTTGGTACGCAAAACAAATTTCTCTCGTAGTTTTAGGATCAATAAAAAAGAAATGACGAAAGCATGAATAGAGAAACGGAGATATTAGGCAACAGAACGACGCCGAACCAATTTATGAAACAGAAACCGTTACTGACGGAATTTAAAGGAGGTAAATATTTCCTGGTACAGAGAAAGAACTAATCTCGGCAAACTAAGTAAAATATGAACAAATTTTGCAAAAATGAAGGTAATCCTTATTTTTGTCATAAAACTGGAATATCAGCGACTGTACGTAATATAAAAAAAGTATCAGCGCAAACGGAATTGATTTTAATTTTACCGGAGTCGGTTATGTGACAACCATCTTCAAACCAATCTCAAGTACACACGAAGACCCAGTGACTCCGCTGTGTTGTTATCAAGTGGTCACCGACTGCTCATAACCCATTTGGTTCCTGAAACACATGACGATTCGGATGAAACTACTGTAAATACAAGACCTTAATCACAGACTAAAGTATAGGTACAAAAGTAGTCGAAACTACAAAAATGTTTTGTTAACATGTACATGTTTTTTTGATCGTGTAATCAAACGACTGATGCACGTCTTCAGTAATTTCAAGCTGACTAAAGCCAACAGTTCCTGTTTCGCTGAAGTACTACATACACATTTTCAAGCGCAGTTAATCGGTTGCGTCCCCATGCAAGAGATTTGGCCAGCCTTTCTTCTGAGAAATTAAAACGTTTAATACTTTATGTAAAACCGAAGTATGAAAATATACAGTTAAATTCAGAGGGATATTCTGATTTAATTGTTTAACGTATGACTGCTCTGTGTGCGAACTCGTCGTCGAATTACTGGTTGACAATAAACTCACAGTTAATAAAATATTCCGGGTTACTATGCCGTGGTCGAAGGGATTTGACTTTGAAACCTGCCATTTCGTCTCCATCTACGGAGGATATTTTCAAGGGGGATCGTAGCTTTGGTGAGCGTCCGATTCACACCCTGGTTCGCTACCGACTACAGCAAAATTCCGTTTCCGTGGGTTTCCACACAGTGGCGTGACGTCACATGAATTTTAATAGTCTGGACGAGGGCGTGAAATTGAATGAAATTTAGATTCCGGTGCTGAAGAAGATGTGTACCAGTCTTCCGCCATGGTATGGTAGCAAGAGCGGAGGACGGCAGTCGACAAAGACCAGTTGCGCTCTCGGATTTCAAACATGTGACGTCATGCCACTGCGCGTAAGCTGGCGGAAACAGAATTTTGCTGTAGTCGGTAGATGTTCAGGGGGTGAATCGGACATTCAACAAAGCTACGATCCGCCTTGAAAATGTCCTCTGCAGACGGAGACGAAACGTCGGGTTTCAAAGTGAAATTGCTTCGACCACGGCATAATAGCCCGTAGTATTTTATTAACTGAGACAATTCCGGCCGTGAAAGTTTATATTTTACAATCAGACAATTATCTACCTAAACGTGACGTGGTTTTTTGGAGCATCTTTATACTTACGAACGGTAATTTTTCAGATTGTTTATTATACTAGAAACATCATGATGCTTTTTTGAGAAATAATAGTTACGTAGTGATATGACAACTAAATGAGAATGTTACCTGGATCCTCCTTTTTTTGTTAACGAAGCGAGTTGTCACATTTATAACGTCAACAATGGCTGCTGCTTTGCGCCTGATGCTTGCTGATGTCGGGGCAAGAGAGAACAAGGGTCACCTGCCACTCACGAGACTTCTGTCTCGGTAGTGCGTCTGGGCGCTCTTTATCGACTCCGGGGAATCCCCGGTCACGGCCTGGGATGCACCATTAAATTTTATTGTGCGTCTCGGCGCACCAGTAAATCAGACGGCGTCCAGGCCGGCGTACTTCTCTGGACCTGGGGACGGGGCGCTGTCGACGGGGTCGTGATGTTTTCTCAAGCAGCCTGCCCCTCGACCTTAGATCCTGCCTTACAAGCCGTGGAGTAGGGAACCGAGCGTGGTAGGCGCACAGTCCAACAGATTCAGAGACGTACTATCCCTCGAAACAGCTTCTTTTATTATATTTTGTCGCGTGTAAATTATGAGATGGGCTGGAAAAGATTTTTATTGCAGATACATCAATTTTTCATTTGTTATTGTAAACAGTACAGTAACCGCGAATGATGCGTTTGCGCTAGTATTTCTTTTCATCTAAATGTGTAATGACTGTTAGCGTCAAATTCCAGATATGTGTGATGTCCTTAGATTAGTTAGGTTTAAGTAGTTCTACGAGGGCAGTTCAATAAGTAATGCAACACATTTTTTTTTCTCGGCCAATTTTGGTTGAAAAAACCGGAAATTTCATGTGGAATATTTTCAAACATTCCCGCTTCGTCTCGTATAGTTTCATTGACTTCCGACAGGTGGCAGCGCTGTACGGAGCTGTTAAAATGGCGTCTGTAAAGGATGTGCGTTCCAAACAACGGGCAGTGATCGAGTTTCTTTTGGCTGAAAACCAGAGCATCTCAGATATTCATAGGCGCTTGCAGAATGTCTACGGTGATCTGGCAGTGGACAAAAGCACGGTGAGTCGTTGGGCAAAGCGTGTGTCATCATCGCCGCAAGGTCAAGCAAGACTGTCTGATCTCCCGCGTGCGGGCCGGCCGTGCACAGCTGTGACTCCTGCAATGGCGGAGCGTGCGAACACACTCGTTCGAGACGATCGACGGATCACCATCAAACAACTCAGTGCTCAACTTGACATCTCTGTTGGTATTGCTGTCACAATTGTTCATCAGTTGGGATATTCAAAGGTTTGTTCCCGCTGGGTCCCTCGTTGTCTAACCGAACACCATAAAGAGCAAAGGAGAACCATCTGTGCAGAATTGCTTGCTCGTCATGTGGCTCAGGGTGACAATTTCTTGTCAAAGATTGTTACAGGCGATGAAACATGGGTTCATCACTTCGAACCTGAAACAAAACGGCAATCAATGGAGTGGCGCCACACCCACTCCCCTACCAAGAAAAAGTTTAAAGCTATACCCTCAGCCGGTAAAGTCATGGTTACAGTCTTCTGGGACGCTGAAGGGGTTATTCTGTTCGATGTCCTTCCCCATGGTCAAACGATCAACTCTGAAGTGTATTGTGCTACTCTTCAGAAACTGAAGAAACTACTTCAGCGTGTTCGTAGGCACAAAAATCTGAACGAACTTCTCCTTCTTCATGACAACACAAGACCTCACACAAGTCTTCGCACCCGAGAGGAGCTCACAAAACTTCAGTGGACTGTTCTTCCTCATGCACCCTACAGCCCCGATCTCGCACCGTCGGATTTCCATATGTTTGGCCCAATGAAGGACGCAATCCGTGGGAGGCACTACGCGGATGATGAAGAAGTTATTGATGCAGTACGACGTTGGCTCCGGCATCGACCAGTGGAATGGTACCGTGCAGGCATACAGGCCCTCATTTCAAGGTGGCGTAAGGCCGTAGCATTGAATGGAGATTACGTTGAAAAATAGTGTTGTGTAGCTAAAAGATTGGGGAATAACCTGGTGTATTTCAATGCTGAATAAAATAAACCCTGTTTCAGAAAAAAATGTGTTGCATTACTTATTGAACTGCCCTCGTAAGTTCTAGAGGACTGATGACCATAGATGTTAAGTCCCATAGTGCTCAGAGCCATTTTTTTGAACCAGATATGTGATCCGTGGAAGAAACTCTCTTATTTAAGATCATCCGATTCTATGTTACTTATACGAGCGTAATATGATACGAAGCTTACACAGTTGCGTTTGACATCCTGCATGCTTGGAAATGTATAGTTACATTCCCAGTTAATGACGTTTATCTGTATTCGAACCAGGAAAAAAGTTTCTCGTGTGAACAGAAATCAGATGAATATATAGAGTGAGTGAAGTGAGTGGTCGTTATTGAGTTATATAGTTTTACAGCTATTGCCAAGGCAATTTTAAGATACATTGTCAGATATACATCAAATATTACACAATGCGTACCAAATTAATAACGACCTTGTATTAATACTCGCACCTGTTAATTGTTTTTTGGTGCAGCAAAGGGGATTGAGACAAGTAGACTGGAATTTTCTCTTTATTTTCGTCAAATGTTTGTACTCAAAAGCGAAATAAGTTGGGGCTTTGTGGATTGGTTCAGGTCATCAGTCCCATAGAACTTTGAACTACTTAAACCTAACTAACCTATGGACATCACACACATCCATGCCCAAGGCAGGATTCGAACCTGCGACCACAGCGGTCGCGCGGTTCCAGACTGTAGCGCCTAGAACCTCCCGGCCACCCCGGCCGGCTCTTAAGTTATGTTGTGTACTGTATTGGAAGTAAAGATAAACTTTGTCTTTGAGAATTTTTGTTCTCAGGATAGGAGACACGACATTGTTCATTGTATATGACGAACAGATATGAGTTCAGAAAAAGTAATAGTAAACAGACTTTT
Source organism: Schistocerca serialis cubense (assembly GCF_023864345.2). Lineage (NCBI taxonomy): Eukaryota > Metazoa > Arthropoda > Insecta > Orthoptera > Acrididae > Schistocerca > Schistocerca serialis. The sequence continues at coordinate 83,873,814 of NC_064638.1, read as the reverse complement.
CCTGGTGTGGCAGCAATTATGAGGCGTCGAGGTCGTTTGAGTTTGTACTTTTTTGACAGGTTCGTGCTTATTGTACTTAACTGTAAAAACTCAGGATGTATCCTGCCATGACACCATAAAAATGATAACCAACAATGTTTATAATCTGTTTCGTCTTCAGATCAGTCATAGACCTTAACGCACCTTTCGCAACACGATCTTTCGTATAAATGGCACGGAAGTGTAAATTCTCGCTACATTCAAAGCGTATTAATGTAGAGGTCTTTTTACCAATGATAGTGATACGTGGTCTGACGCTGTAGGTGTTACTGTGTGTTATAAAAATTCTGTTTTAGTAACTGCTTCTTTGGTATTTATGGAATGTTATTATGGAAATATACTTCTCTTGGAAAATACGCTCCGTTTACTTTACGACAAACGTGGCAGCAGAGAGATAATTTTTCCAACTACTGGGGATGCGAAAACAATTAAAGAAGTATTCTGGTAGAACCACAAGAAAATGATGACTCCCTCATGTTTTGACGCAGCCTAGGGATAACTCCATTCATACAAATGTGGAAATGATTATTATGAGATTCACGCATCGTGCGACAGTAATGTAAATGCGTCGGAATGTTGATACGGTTATTATTTTTGTTTGCCACTGGCATTACTCGCAGAGACGCCAAGGTCGCTCGCTACCGTTTCGAGTTACTGCCTGACCCGGCGCCCGTCCTGTGTTCGCTTCTGCCCACATGCGAGTGGCCTGGCCGCCGGTCCTCGGCCACCAGCTGCCGGGTTCGCCGAGGCCCTGGAAACAGCGCAGCGGCGGACGCCTTTGTGGCTAAGTGGAGCGTGCTGGCGCTCTGTATCAGGCAGCAGGCGCTCGCTGCCGCCGCGTCTCCTTCGTTCGGCAATGGTCGCGACCTTCCAGGACGGCAGTTTCTAACACTGCCCCCGGAACAGACAGTCGCCTACTCTGAAATCTGCTCTACATAGTAGACAATAGGAATTTTACTGGCGTGGACTCGTTAACTTTCTACAGCTTTGGAAGTCATTCGAAGAAACAAAATCTTATCTGGAATGAGATTTTCACTCTGCAGCGGAGTGTGCGCTGATATGAAAGTTCCTGGCAGATTAAAACTGTGTGTCGGACCGAGACTCGAACTCGGGATCTTTGCCTTTCGCGGGCAAGTGCTCTACCATCTGAGCTACCCAAGCACGACTCACGTCCCGTCCCCACAGCTTTACCTCTGCCAGTATCTTGTCCCCCCCCCCCCCCACCTTCCAAACTTTACAGAAGCTCTCCTGCGAACCTTGTAGAACGCGCACTCCTGAAGGAAAGGATACTGCGGAGACATGGCTTAGCTACAGCCTGGGGGATGTTTGGAATGTAGGGGATGAGATACTGGCAGAAGTAAAGCTGTGAGGACGAGGCGTGAGTCGTGCTTGTGTAGCTCATTTGTTAGAGCACTTGCCCGCGAAAGGCAAAGATCCCGAGTTCGAGTCTCGGTCCGGCACACAGTTTTAATCTGCCAGGACGTTTCATATCAGCGCGCATTCCGCCGCAGAGTGAAAATCTCATTCTGGAAACACCCCCCAGGCTGTGGCTAAGCTATGTCTCCGCAATATCCTTTCTTTCAGGAGTGCTAATTCTCCAAGGTTCGCAGGAGAGCTTCTGTTAAATTTGGAAGGTAGGGGACGAGATACTGGCAAAAGTAAAGCTGTGAGGACGGGGCTTGAGTCGTGCTTGGGTAGCTCAGATGGTAGAGCACTTGCCCGCGAAAGGCAAAGGTCCCGAGTTCGAGTCTCGGTCCGGCACACAGTTTTAATCTGCCAGGAAGTTTCAAAATCTTATATGTCTTCCCGTGCTTGATTAACGTGACAGCGTTCATGTCCTTCTGCCATTTGTGTCACAGCTTATGTCACATGGCGCAACAGATCATACAGTAACATAACACTGTTGTACATGGTATATCGGAAACGTCAACTCTCTCTCCACCGGTGTCCTATATACACATTTTTCGTTTTGGCCCCAACGTCAAGCCGACATCCGACACGCTGTTTTTTACATTTTTCGCTTGGTTCATTTGGCTCTGAATATAGGATCGCTCAAATTTCTTAGGTTGCAAGCTCAGATCTGTGCAAATAATCATGTCCTTTTTGCGTGCCAGAGGTGATATTGCGGAGTAGAGCTTGGAGGATACTGAAAATGAAAGAAACTTTACTGATATCAGAGCAAGAAGGTATTGATACAGGTTTTCACCCCATCTCAGATTGAGTGGTCAGCTAACAATGAAGCTGTTATTCTATAATTTCAAACCTTTATTGCCGACAATGTTATTCGTGAAATTGTGACCACTGTGTGTGAAGAAGACAAAATGCTGGTGATCCCGCTAGCAAAAGAATCATTCTGGCTCTCACGAAACGACGTTTCATCGGTAGAAAATTTCTTTAGGCACCTTCACCGACTTCTCCAAGCCGGCCGGGGTGGCCGAGCGGCTCTAGGCGCTACAGTCTGGAACCGCGCGACCGCTACGGTCGCAGGTTGGAATCCTGCCTCGGGCATGGATGTGTGTGATGTCGTTAGGTTAGTTAGGCTTAAGTAGTTCTGAGTTCTAGGGGACTGATGGTTCAAAATGGTTCAAATGGCTCTGAGCACTATGGGACTCAACTTCTGAGGTCATCAGTCCCCTAGAACTTAGAAGTACTTAAACTTAACTGACCTAAGGACATCACACACATCCATGTCCGAGGCAGGATTCGAACCTGCGACCGTAGCGGTCGCGCGGTTCCAGACTGCAGCACCTAGAACCGCTCGGCCACTCCGGCCGGCGCTTGTACTATCACATAACGATTATTTTATATGTATTCTTTCTAGATACTAGTACGTCCCCGCACTAGCTCTTTCACCAGTTTTCAGGAAAGAATACTAATTACTAGCGGCTTCTCACAGATTTATTACCGGTTACGTGTTCAGGTGAAAGATATACACTCCTGGAAATGGAAAAAAGAACACATTGACACCGGTGAGTCAGACCCACCATACTTGCTCCAGACACTGCGAGATGGCTGTACAAGCAATGATCACACGCACGGCACAGCGGACACACCAGGAACCGCGGTGTTGGCCGTCGAATGGCGCTAGCTGCGCAGCATTTGTGCACCGCCTCCGTCAGTGTCAGCCAGTTTGCCGTGGCATACGGAGCTCCATCGCAGTCTTTAACACTTGTAGCATGCCGCGACAGCGTGGACGTGAACCGTATGTGCAGTTGACGGACTTTGAGCGAGGGCGTATAGTGGGCATGCGGGAGGCCGGGTGGACGTACCGCCGAATTGCTCAACACGTGGGGCGTGAGGTCTCCACAGTACATCGATGTTGTCGCCAGTGGTCGGCGGAAGGTGCACGTGCCCGTCGACCTGGGACCGGACCGCAGCGACGCACGGATGCACGCCAAGACCGTAGGATCCTACGCAGTGCCGTAGGGGACCGCACCGCCACTTCCCAGCAAATTAGGGACACTGTTGCTCCTGGGGTATCGGCGAGGACCATTCACAACCGTCTCCATGAAGCTGGGCTACGGTCCCGCACACCGTTAGGCCATCTTCCGCTCACGCACCAACATCGTGCAGCCCGCCTCCAGTGGTGTCGCGACAGGCGTGAATGGAGGGACGAATGGAGACGTGTCGTCTTCAACGATGAGAGTCGCTTCTGCCTTGGCGCCAATGATGGTCGTATGCGTGTTTGGCGCCGTGCAGGTGAGCGCCACAATCAGGACTGCATACGACCGAGGCACACAGGGCCAACACCCGGCATCATGGTGTGGGGAGCGATCTCCTACACTGGCCGTACACCACTGGTGATCGTCGAGGGGACACTGAATAGTGCACGGTACATCCAAATCGTCATCGAACCCATCGTTCTACCATTCCTAGACCGGCAAGGGAACTTGCTGTTCCAACAGGACAATGCACGTCCGCATGTATCCCGTGCCACCCAACGTGCTCTAGAAGGTGTAAGTCAACTACCCTGGCCAGCAAGATCTCCGGATCTGTCCCCCATTGAGCATGTTTGGGACTGGATGAAGCGTCGTCTCACGCGGTCTGCACGTCCAGCACGAACGCTGGTCCAACTGAGGCGCCAGGTGGAAATGGCATAGCAAGCCGTTCCACAGGACTACATCCAGCATCTCTACGATCGTCTCCATGGGAGAATAGCAGCCTGCATTGCTGCGAAAGGTAGATATACGCTGTACTAGTGCCAACATTGTGCATGCTCTGTTGCCTGTGTCTATGTGCCTGTGGTTCTGTCAGTGTGATCATGTGATGTATCTGACCCCAGGAATGTGTCAATAAAGTTTCCCCTTCCTGGGACAATGAATTCACGGTGTTCTTATTTCAATTTCCAGGAGTGTATTTGGCGAACAATACTGAAAGAAAAGACTGAATAGCATTAATGAAAATATACATACGCCACCTGTAAGAATATGAGACACATTTTTGTTTGCGGATTTGCCATACTCACTATTGTGTTGCCAGTTTACATTCCATAGATTTTTAGATCTTCTTGAGATCACTTCACGTACAATTTAGAAACCCCTCGCTTCTTTGAGCGCTTAAGACAATGCGAAAAAAAGGAATTTAATACAGAACATGAGAAGAAACGCAGACGTAATCCAAGGCGTTGACTGTTAGCTTTGCCGTCTGTGGCAGAATATTAATCTATAGCGGCGCCAGGAAGTCTGCGATAATGAGAAATTTCTTGAGCAGAGCATCGAATTTCTGTGGAGGCGGAGAGAGGCGGGGAGACTTGGCGGGCTGCCAGCGGCGATAAGCCCTGCGGCGGTCGTGGGGCTGGCGAGCCGGCCCGGGACGTGACAGGCGCTAACGAGAGCGCGCTGTCCCGCGGCCGCCAGAAGAATCCTAATTAAGAGCGCCGCCCGCCCGCCCGACCGCAGGGGCGGTCGATGCTCGCAGCCGCCGCCGCCACGAGAGGGCAGGTGGGCGGCGACCACCTTCGCGGCCGCCGAGCCGCACCTCTGCTACGTGCCAATGACGCCGACGCCTGTGGCCGGCTGACTGGCACCTGCCGAAGTATCACGGACAGCTCTGTATATAAACGAAAGGTGCCTATTATGCGACAGTTCCCTAATATGAAACACCCCAACTGTGCTCATGTTAGGGGCTGCACTGTGGTGGAGAGTTTCTTAAACACGTCTATTGCGTGCCAGACGACGACACAGCGAGTAGGACGCCATAGTTGAGCCGGACACAGTTCGTAGAGGTTGATACAAAATTTCTTGTGTTTGGAGTTTTCGCGACATCGGTGTTAAGACAATATTTCAGCTTAAAAGTGAGTGGATATTACTGCACTCTTTTATTGTTGTTATTTGTGACGGTATTACCTATAATTATTGACAGTTAGATTCATTTTCCAACGAACGTTGTTAGCAAGTGCGTGATTCTTTGTTTAAGATGGCAAAATTCCTAATATGCGATAGTATGGGGATCCAAATACGCGACAGTGTCGCATATTACGATACCTATCGCATACTCGGGGAACTTTCGGGGAACTCGTTCTCTCACAATTTGTTATATGTAATTTAAAGAAATGGCTCCGAGCTTTCCTTAAGAGACAACGAATTTTATCAATGAGAATTTCTCAGGGTCTTGCAGCAGCAAGAGTGAAAGCTTTCACTCCAGAAAATGTAGGGAGATTTTTTGATATTTACGAATCAGTGCTATCTAAAGTCAACCATAACCCGCCTCGGGTCTTGAATGTTGACGACACTGGGGTGACGTCTGTGCAGCACAAACACAGCAAGGTTATTGCTATGAAAGGGAACAGACAAGTTGCTGCCTTGACTTCAGCAGAAAGGGGAAATCTCATCACAGTTCTAACGTGTTTGAACGCAGCTGGCACTTATGTTCCACCACTAATCGTCTTCCCAAGGAAGAATATGAAGCAGGAATTGACGGACTGTGCACCTGCAGGATCAATGTCAGCTTGTCATCTAAGTGGATGGATACAAACTTATATTTTTACTCAGTGGTTTGATCATTTTGTGAGTGATGTAAAGCTATCTTCAAATGACCCTGTCATTTTGATTCTTGATGGGCATTATTCCCACACAAAGAATCTAGATGTGTTAGATAAAGCACGTGCAAACAATGTTCATATTCTATGTTTGCCACCCACTCAACGCATAAAATTCAGCCACTTGACGTCGGATTTATGGGTCCTTCTATGCCCAAGAGATAGAAACGTGGTTGGCAAGTAACCCAGGTCGTGTTATCTCCCCATTATTAATAGCCAGTTTATTTGGGGCAGCTTACAACCGAGCAGCAATAACAGAAGCATCTGTGAATGCCTTCACAAAAACAGGTCTCATCCCATGAAAAAGAAGCGTCTTTAGGGAACATGAATTTTCAGTTCATTGCCATGCTGACGCTCTTCAAGAAAGAGATGCCAAAAACGAAAATGAAACTACTGATGGTGATGGTCAAGCAGACATCGCGCTCGTGCTCTGCTGCGTTACTAACTTCAACTCCTTATGTAAAGCAGTTGCAAGAATCTAAACAGAACAAATCATAGGCTGAATCCAAGAAAGCAGTCAGACAGTTATTTGGCGAGAAGAGTGGAAAATCTTCAAATCGTAGACCTAAAGCAGAAGAATCGTCTAGTGACTCGGCACCAGATGTCCATCTTGATGACACTGGGGATTCAGGCAGCAGTGATGACGATGACGATGACGATGACGCAGAGTGTCTGTTCTGTAGTGGGCGCTTTTCTGAAGACAAACACGGGGAGAAATGGGCAAAGTGCACTAAATGTTATCGCTGGGCTCATGAAGATTGCGGTGGTACAGAAGACAATTTTGTTTGCCCCGGATGTAAATATATATAAAAAGTGAAGGATAACAGAAATGAATGCAACATGTAAAAATTGTATATTCATATGTCATTATTCTGTAATAAAATAATTAAAGCAAAATATTATTACTGTCTCGTATTAGGAAACCTTGATCTCATCTATGAAATGCCTTGTTTGTGAAGATTTGATAACTACTATGAAAGATTGTTTATTATTGCAAATACGATAATTGTATGATAAAATTAAATAATGTAAGATATTATTACCACCATAAAAAATACAATTGCACCTAGTTTTAGGTCTTCAAAATGGGTTTACAAAAGTGTCTCCCATATTAGGCGCCTTTCCTCTACAGTCCGTCTACGCCCTTACAACTCCCCCTCGGCGGACGCTATGGAGTAGTATCTTGAGTCCTCTCTACTCGGCTCACACCGATCCAGTTACAGTACATTTTTTCCGGGGTCTATGCAGAAACTGAACAAGAACTTTTCTCAACATTCATATAGAGACGACCCTCTCCGATGACTGGTCTGTCTAGTCGTTGGTTTCTGCAAAAGCACTCGCGTCGCTCGAGAGGCGATCCAATGTGGATTCGATCTGAATGTATTGAAACAAAAGACCAAACATCAGAGACACCTAAATCGCCCCCAGTAGAAAACATTTTCAGGGATGCACCTCTCACTCTGGATAAGAATGTACATCAAATTCGAAATAAATTCATATTAATCGAATCTTCCATCGGTTCTTCGTAGAACAACATTATAATAAATGAAAAGCACCAATTTGCTTTTGTTCTACAATATTACTTTTATTGTTAACCGGTTTTCGGCTTACAAGGCCATCTTCAGACATTTACTGACTTTATCACCAAAGAAGTTAAGTGTTAGCAGACAACATTCGAAGAGAAGTAACACATCTCTTATGTAGAAACAAACAGTAAGTAATATCTTTGCAATGAAAAAGTAAAAACTGAACTTCACATCAATACCAATGGATTAAACAGGAAAACCTTTAGCACAATATAGGAATAGCGTGCCTACATAACAGTTCCTATTAATAAACAAAACTAATAAAATAAAATAAAACTAGTACTAGACAAGGCTTCATCAGGAGGTATGAAACATGGAGAGTGATACACACCAAATTAAAAGAAGAGATAGTTATCAATGTAAATACAGAATACATAAGGAACTTAAGCAATATCAATAAGATAAACAGGAATAAATAAATGCAGGAAAATGGAGGTCTTTGAGGGAAACTACAGTCTAAGAGTGTGATGGTACTGCTTTTTAACATTAACATTATAATCAAAGCAGTGGCTGTGGAACAGTTTTCATTAAATAAATGAGCAAAGTAAAATATGAACAGTATTTAATGAGACAACTACAAGGGGTGTTAAACATGGACAGTAATACAAGTACCAGTTAAAAGAAAGCCTTAACTATTGAAACTACAGTCTATGTGGAATACAAAGACAACTTCAACAAAACAAAACAACTTAATGAACACAGGAAATGGGAATATGTAGGAACAGAGAGTGTGGGAAGTAATGAACAACAAAGATAAATATATGAAGTTTAGGGGAGGGGAAGTGTTGAGCTGTGTCTGGCCATTTAGGTTCAAAATGGTTCAAATGGCTCTGAGCACTATGGGACTTAACATCTGTGGTCATCAGTCCCCTAGAACTTAGAACTACTTAAACCTAACTAACCTAAGGACATCACACACATCCATGCCAGAGGCAGGATTCGAACCTGCGACCATAGGGGTCGCGCGGTTCCAGACTGAAGCGCCTAGAACCGCTCGGCCACAACGGCTGGCATTGCACACTCTTCAGTCTGTCCGGAAAAACTGACTTCCTATCATGCTTATACACATGTCTTTGTTCTTCGCTTAGTCCGTTTGAAACGTACTGAGAGAGCTGTACTTCGAAGCGGGACTTAGAACTACTTAAACCTAACTAACCTAAAGACATCACACACACCCATGCCCGAGGCAGGATTCGAACCTGCCACCGTAGCAGTCGCGCGCTTACGGACTGAAGCGCCTAGAAACGCTCGGTCACCGCGGCCGGCAAACAGTTCTCTGGAGAGTGTTTAATTCCGCGAATTTAAGTTGGTTCGTACCACCTTCGTTTCAATACGCCAAGTTATGTATGCGAGTCCCAGTATGGCACATAGAACTTCCTTATAGATTAGAATTGACGAATGCGAACTTAAACACCGTACTTTCGGAAAAATAAACGACTCACGTAGTATGTCTGTACACAGTGAAACTACATGACGTGGACAACACTGAGCAAAAACTAGACGAAGCTCTGTTCATTACTTGTTGCCTTTAATAAGCCCCTTTCTCTCTCCAAGATCTAGTCGAAGGTAACATATTATTGCAGTCGGATATCTTTTAGGAAACTTCTCTCTGTAGAGTTATTGTTATTCCCTTGATGTGATTATGCTTTTCATGCAATATGAAGCTGTATTATCATCTGTTAACCGAGCGAGGTGGCGCAATTGAGGCGTAGCGCCGTACAACGATCCTGCCTTGGAGGCGGTTAAGTGGGAGATGTGTCTCAGAGCTGGATAGTGACAGGTGGTGACGCGAGACCGGAAGCGCACGTAGTTTATGTATCAGCCGTTAGAGGACAATATTGTATAGGGGAACTGTCATTTTAGTTTCGATTGTGCCCACTGGAGTGCACTAAAGTAATAGAATGTTTTTCATAAACTGTTCTAGTATTTTCATAAAGTGTTTTTATGTCTTTTTGTGTATGTAAAATGTTATAAATGTGTTTTAGCAGTATGAATGATGCGTGAGTATTGTTTCAGGTTAATATGAAGATGATTGTTTAACGAGCTATGTAGTAGGATTTAGTGTGGGAACATTTCGAAGAAGTATGGATATGGATAAAGGGGATTTTTATAGAATAGATTTGTGAAGTACGTTTATGGTAAAGGGAAAGTTAATTCATGTATAAATAACAATAGTAAATAACTTTATGCATAAGCAAAACTTCAGCATATTAGATGATTACGTCGGTGAAAAGTGCAGGCCTTAGGTTTACCATTTTGCGATTGGTTATTGATGAAAAGCGCGGATTGACGCGGGAGAGAGTTGTTTTGCTATTGGCTGTTGAGTAAACTGACTAATGGTAAAGCAATATTCTTCGCTCGCCTTTTTCTGCCGGGAGAGAAGACTTAGAGTATTCTAGAGAAGAGTCGGAGCCTAGCCATGAAACAGTTCGGACGTGTGTAGAAGTAGTTCCGATAGAAACGATAAGTTGCCGGATCTAGCAGTGTTTCATACATCAAAAGTGTGGCAAAGTGACGGCATAATTATTCCGATGGGTGTGTAGAAAGCTCGGAATTTTTAAGAGAATTTTGTGACGAGAAAAGACATATATTCCGCGTGGCGTATTGAGCAGGTCGGTGGCTAAAAACTGTGACTGCATTTGGCACCGACAGACTTAATATTTGGCGAGCATTATCAATAAAAAACAATCAGTATTTTTGTAGCTATCACGTTTTCGGGAAATGCAACACCATAAACTTGCTAACGCGAGTGAAAGGGATTGTGAGTGACTGTGTTAAGACTAGCAAGGGCTTGGCAGTGTTACTTGTTCACCTAATTTTCAGAATACATTAATTGAGGACAAAATTTACAAACTTTCATTTGTGTGAAAATTTTCTCCCGAAACGTAGATTAGTGACTTAAATTGCAGCCTGGTTCACTTCGAAGTACAGTAGGTTTCACTCGGCTTTTCTCCTGATGATCTGCTGAGACAATGTTCACAGGTAGGTGCTGGTGCGTCGTAAAGGGACGGAAAGAACCGCGCCGCCGCACAGTGGCTAGCACACTGGACTCGCATTCCGGAGGACGACGGTTCAATCCCGCGTCCGGCCATCCTGATTTAGGTTTTCCGTTATTTCCCTAAATCTCTCCAGGCCAATGCCGGGATGGTTCTTTCAAAACTCTACAGCCAAGCAGTATACAGAGCAGTGGAGATAACCTGTATGCAAATGTATAGGCGTATCGAAATGTTCGCAACTTTTCCACTCCATAGTATCTCGTAGTGTTTGATTTCTTGAAAGGTAGCTTGCCATCTGTAAGGAATGAGAGGAACACGACTGACTGATGTTTGGTGCGAGATTTCTCGGAGTGAGAGTTTTACGATCAGCTTGCTTGCTTAAAATCCCATCTGCTAATTGAAACAAGAGGCGACCATCCCCTGCGCCATTAAATTAGTTATCTTAACGTAGAATGATGGGGAAGTTTGTGTGTCTCAACGCGAGTTAAATTTTAATCCCGGGGATGGCGCTGGTGGACGCGGCGGGCAAACAACGGGAGCGCTGATTGGCTCTCAGGCACACAAGGAGAAGGGTGTGGGAGGATGCAGACTCTGCCGGGCGGCCTGGAAGGTGGAGGTGGTGGGGGCGGCGCGGACCGTCTTACACCTTAAGACACTGTGTGCAGCGCGACCGCAACGACCGCCGGGAAAAGAAGGGAAAGAAGTAAGACGCAAGGCGGCCCCTTTCTTATTCCCAGTTCCTCCGCCTCCACAAGCACCTCCTCCTGCCGTGCGATTCAGTAACTCCATTTTATTCTGGGCCCGCTCAGCCTCATCTACATATGTTCTCGTCAGCTGTGCTTTGTTTCTCAAAGAGCTTATTACGGATGCAAAATTTCCCATTCATATTCAAAATTTTATATCCGAGTTTTAGCACTAATTTATTCAGCCAGGCATCGATCGGAGCATGGGGAAGCGTCTGCGGCAGTGCAATTAGCCCAGCGTCTCGGGAACAACACGCCGGCGGTGGAGGGCGACTCCTCGGCGAGGGGGGCCGCCCAGCACATTCCCGTCGACGCCTCTGGTGCCCGCCGCGCTTTACTGTGTTTCGCCGCTCCGCACCCCGCACAATGACACACTTCCTCACTCAGCAGGCTACGACGTCACGTGGCGTGCTCGCCTTGAAAAGCTTTCGTATACTCTTGAACACCGCGCCACGTTATAGTTTACGCATCGAGGATATCCTCGAAGAATCCATTACTAGCAGGACTGGTTGTCAGTGCAGATATGAAATGACCTGACGGGTGAAACTGCTTCACTAAGTACCTTTTACGGTTGTGGTATTTCATTAGCAACCATAATTTTCCCAGAAGGGAGCCGTTTAACGTGCACTTTAAGCTTCTTTCTTTCGGTAGTATTCTCACTTTAGGTAACTAGACTCACCAGGTGACATAACAGATGCACAACACGAGTTTGTGCTTCACGCACTTGAACTGGAAGCAAGGTTTTTTACGGAATTCCTTGCAACACTTACAACGTTTTGATGCAGCGGTAGATGTTCAATATATAAACTCTAGCCAGATATTAGAATGTTGAAAAGATTACATATGCAGACATCGGCAAGTTTTTACTGTCGGAAAGTAAATTATGCTAGTACATTGACTTATAAATAAAAATTATGATCCGGTTATTACATTTTGTGTTTGTTAAACACTTTATGACGTCATGACATCGTCATCGGCGGGACACTGAGCCATAATCTTCCTTCCCACATTCTCATCAGAGCTCCTTTGGAAAAAATGACATATGAATACGTCATCGCCCATATTTATGGTAGTGTAACGAACGCTAAGACAGTTGTTTTTTCTCATTTGCATCACTGGCGGGTTAATGTGTAAGTAGGGCTCTTTAGGTTTTTATGTTGGTAACGCCACGTAGCGCTCTGTATGAAAATCACTGACTGTGCTGTGTGTACTCTGTGGCTGATTTGCATTGTTGAAATATTCACTATTGTAGTGTTTGGCAGTTGGATGTGAACAGCGCATAGTGTTGCGTAGTTGGTGGATGTGGGAAGAGAGATGGCACAGTTTTGAGAGCGGACGATCTGGACGTGTGTCCGTCAGAAAAACGAAATTTGTGAGACTGGATGTCATGAACTGATGTATATTATGACTTTTGAACACTATTAAGGTAAATACATTGTTTGTTCTCTACCCAAATCATTCATTTGCTAACTAATCCTATTAGTAGTTAGTGCCGTCAGTAGTTAGAATCTTTTATTTAGATGGCAGTATTGGCGCTCGATGTATTGCAATAGTTCGAGTATCGAAGATTTTTGTGAGGTATAGTTTATTGTTAGCCAGGGCCATTCTTTTGTAGGGATTATTGAAAGTCAGATTGCGTTGCCCTAAAAGTATTGTGTGTCAGTTTAGTGATGATCACAATAAGTAAAGAGAGAAATGTCTGAGCACGTTCAGTTTTGCTCAGCTGTTTGAAAATCACATAACGTAAGAAGTTTACCAGTACAGTTATTTATAATTTTCCAAAGGGGGCATTTCAAATGTTAAAAGTATGGTACATTAGTATCTGGCAGTATGATTGATTTCACTTGGAATTCTCAACAATGTGTCTTTCCCGAATACGATAGATTGTTCAAGTGTCCATCAAAACAGACATTTGCAAACTTGTTTGTTCCCGGTTAAACATAACAAAAAAATGTGTGTGAAATCTTATGGGACTTAACTGCTAATGTCATCAGTCCCTAAGCTTACACACTACTTAACCTAAATTATCATAAGGACAAACACACACACCCATGCTCGAGGGAGGACTCGAACCTCCGCCGGGACCAGCCGCACAGTCCATGACTGCAGCGCTCCTAGACCGCTCGGCTAATCCCGCGCGGCGTTAAACATAACAGGTTATATTTAGGCTACACGAACTAAATGTGTAAGATGTCTAAAACACTGCAATAATTCGTAAATACTGCCGAGAAAAACTTGAGTGCTAGCATATACACATAATTATTGCGTACTCTTAAAGTTCAGCGACTTCTCGATGGTGAGATCGTAACAGAGCCCAGTTCCTGGGCGTGGTGGTCCTCTCTGGAGCTGCACTCGGTATTGTGAGAACCGTGGAATTCAACTGGGAAATCCTGCTCTACACTTCATCAGAACGTTTGTAAATCAGCTCCGTCCAATGATGTAATGATTACCTAAAAGGAAAAAGGAAAGTAAAGCTGTCATCAATTCGCATACTGGTCTGAATACCACAATACTTTACTAGACATAGTATTACTGGAAGTCCGCAGCTGGTGGTCTCGCGGTCGCGTTCTCGCTTCCCGAGCACGGGGTCTCGGGTTCAAGAAATGGTTCAAATGGCTCCGAGCACTATGGGACTTAACTTCTGAGGTCATCAGTCCCCTAGAACATAGAACTACTTAAACCTGACTAACCTAAGGACATCACACACATCCATTTCCGAGGCAGGATTCGACCTGCGACCGTAGCGGTCGCGCGGTTCCAGACTAGCGCCTAGAACCGCTCGGCCACTACCGCGGGCGTCCCGGGTTCGATTCCCGGCGGGGTCAAGGATTTACGCCTTCCTCGAGATGACTGGATGTTTGTGTTTTCCTCCTCATTTCATCATCATTCATGAAAGTGGTGAGTTTGGACTGAGCACTGGTTGGGAATTTGTACAGGCGCTGATAACCGCGGAGTTGAGCGCCCCACAAACCACACATCATCATCCTACTGGATGTAGTACGCCATTTTTTTCCTCCGACCTTCGTACTGACTTACGCAGTCACTTGTAGGGAGCCGTACAGTTTAAGGTAGATTCCTAACCACAGTGCGCTCAGCATTTTTTACATTAACAAATTATTGCCAGATCTGAAAGAGGTGATGACTGACACTAAAATCCTCGGACTGGTTATGGATCGTATCCTAGGTCTCGAGATTTGTTACGTGGAAGAACGTCACCTACCCGTAAATGAATTACTTATGGGATGCAAATGTGCCCTCACGTCTGTCAAAACTGAGGGGATTCTACTTGGGGATGCTACGCTGTGTACGAGCAGTCAATTTCGATTCAACTGAAAACACGAATGAACGTGAAAATATAGGTATATAGTCTCCGGGAGCATCGTAAAAACCGAGTACTTCTTTCTTATGTGCCATTTCAGCGTGTTCTTCAGAATTGCGTTTGCAACCTGGTTGGTAACAGGAGAAACAGCTCGCCCTATTTGCCCAAGAAATTCACAGTGCCATAGACACTGGCGAGCAGATTGATGCCGTATTCCTGGACTTCAGGAAGGCATTTGATACAGTTCCGCACTTACGTTTAGTGAAAAAAATACCAGCTTACGGAATATCGGACCAGGTTTGTGATTGGATTCAGGATTTCCTAGAAGAAATAACACAACATGTCATTCTTAACGGTTCAAAATCTGCAGATGTAGAGGTAATTTCGGGAGTACCGCAGGGAAGCGTGATAGGACCTTTATTGTTTACAATATACATAAATGACTTAGTTGACAACATCGGTAGCTCCGTGAGGCTATTTGCAGATGACACGGTTGTCTACAAGAAAGTAGCAACATCAGAAGACTCGTACGTACTCCAGGAGGACCTGCAGAGGATTAATGCATGGTGCGACAGCTGGCAGCTTTCCCTAAACGTAGATAAATGTAATATAATGCGCATACATAGGGGCAGAAATCCATTCCAGTACGATTATGCCATAGGTGGTAAATCATTGGAAGCGGTAACGACCGTAAAATACTTAGGAGTTACTATCCGGAGCGATCTGAAGTGGAATGATCACATAAAACAAATAGTGGGAAAAGCAGGCGCCAGGTTGAGATTCATAGGAAGAATTCTAAGAAAATGTGACTCATCGACGAAAGAAGTAGCTTACAAAACGCTTGTTCGTCCGATTCTTGAGTATTGCTCATCAGTATGGGACCCTTACCAGGTTGGATTAATAGAAGAGATAGACATGATCCAGCGGAAAGCAGCGCGATTCGTCATGGGGACATTTAGTCAGCGCGAGAGCGTTACGGAGATGCTGAACAAGCTCCAGTGGCGGACACTTCAAGAAAGGCGTTACGCAATACGGAGAGGTTTATTATCGAAATTACGAGAGAGCACATTCCGGGAAGAGATGGGCAACATATTACTACCGCCCACATATATCTCGCGTAATGATCACAACGAAAAGATCCGAGAAATTAGAGCAAATACGGAGACTTACAAGCAGTCGTTCTTCCCACGCACAATTCGTGAATGGAACAGGGAAGGGGGGATCAGATAGTGGTACAATAAGTACCCTCCGCCACACACCGTAAGGTGGCTCGCGGAGTATAGATGTAGATGTAGATGTTTATGTCGTGGAACTGACTATTTTGGTGATGCCTTCAGATTTGTTTCTTAATTGCTCTTCATTATATACAGGATAAATATTAACAAAACTAACAAACTGTAGATACGGATCCTGACTGGAAATAGAGAGAGAAGGATCTTATGAACATGTATTGGGAAATTCATTGCTGCCACTATAGATGACGCTGACGAATGACAGTACATCAGACCACGTGCCGTGTGTTTCTTGTGTACTGCGGGCTGTGTAACTGACGCAGCGTACTGTAAGTAGCCAGTTCTGGTAAAGGTTACTTTGTCGGTAAAGAGGACTGATGACAGAAATCCTGCAGTTGTGATGGTCTGGTGCAAAAACAATCGCAGAATGCTTTCCGTAGAGGGAAATCCGCTGCTGATATTCAAAAAAATGGCTCTGAGCACTATGGGACTTAACATCTGTGGTCATCAGTCCCCTAGAACTTAGAACTACTTAAACCTAACTAACCTAAGGACATCACACACACCCATGCCCGAGGCAGGATTCGAACCTGCGGCCGTAGCGGTCACGCGGTTCCAGACTGAAGCGCGTAGAACCGCACGGCCACACCGGCCGGCGCTGCTGATATTCCTTGCACTCGTTGTTGATGATAGGAATAGTATCGGTTGTCATGCAGAGAGCACATAATTGTACTTCGACTTACACCATGTTGACGGGCCACTTGCCTGGAGTTTATACTAGGGTTAGTCTCAATATCCAGTAGAACCCGGTCTTCCATATCTCGTATACTCACAGTCCGCTGCCCAAACTACCCATGAACACAAAAAATGTTAAAATGTGTGTGAAATCTTATGAGACTTAACTGCTAAGGTCATCAGTCCCTAAGCTTACACTCAACGTAACCTAAATTATCCTAAGGACAAGCACACACGCCCATGCCCGAGGGAGGACTCGAACCTCCGCCGGGACCAGCCGCACAGTCCGTGACTGCAGCGCCAGAGACCGCTCGGCTAATCCCGCGCGGCCCCATCACACAAACGCCCAAAATGTGCTTGCAAAAGTTGAGTGATGTGGTAGATTACTGTGAGCTTACTTCTTTTGGAGTAGCCGTGCTGCTTCTCGACCGTTTCCATCTACTTGGCCGTACATAAACACCGTCTCGGCTTATTGCCGACATTACTACGGGACTGTTCTGCTGCTTACAGTATGCCGCGTCAATCACACAGCCTGCAACAGAAAAGGAACTCACGGCACGTGGTTAGAGGAACTGTCATTCGTCAGCGCCGCCTGCCGTGGCAATGAAGCATTTCCGGGTAGTTGTTCACAGGAATTTTTTTCTCCGTTTCCAGTCAGGAATCGGTCCCTGTTGTTTGTCGGTTTTGTTAATGTTAACAATGAGTATTACGCACTTGTTGAAGATGTAGTGTGCGTTAACATTCAGAAGAAAATGGCGTGTTCTGTATCGATTTAATTTCCATACAAATGAAGCGTCAGTTTTTTTCTTGTTTTTATGCCAAGGTTGTGGTCTACATTTCTTGTTTCACAGATGTTAATTTTTTAAAATTTTTATAATCTTCAACAGCCATGCTTGCTGTATGAACACGCGAAGAAGGTATTATTGCACGTGGCGACAGACGGGAATAACAATCGATAAAAACTGAAAGTTGAAAACAATCACGATCTACGTTAACAGCAGACAACACTGTCTTTAGTGTATGTACATACGTGAAAGCAATAGCCATATGAGGACTTAAAGGCCGCTGAATAGCTGTATGTAATTCATTTTGAGCCGCGCGCGGGTTTAGCCGAGCGGTCTACGGCCGCTGCAGTCATAGACTGTGCGGTTGATCCCGGCGGAGGTTCGAGTCGTCGCTCGGGCATGGGTGTGTGTGTTTGTCCTTAGGATCATTTAAGTAGTGTGTAAGCTTTGGGACTGATGTCCTTAGCAGTTAAGTTCCATAAGGTTTCACACATTTTTTTTAAATTCATTTTGAAAAGATTTTATTTATTGATATGTTAGACCAATTAAACACTGAGTTGGTACAAAATGGCTCTAAGCACTATGTGACTTAACATCTGAGGTCATCAGTCCCCTAAACTTAGAACTACTTAAACCAAAGTAACCTAGGGACATCACACACATCCATGCCCGAGGTAGGATTCGAACCTGCGACCGTAGCAAGAGCACGGTTATGGGCTAAAGTGCCTGGAACCGCTCGACCACAGCGGCCGGCAAACATTTTTATTACACATTCGTGTAGTAGGTAAAGAAGTATGAATGTTTTAGTTGGACCACTTTTTTCGCTCTGTGATAGATGGCGCTGTAATAGTCACAAACGTAAAAGTACGTGGTATCACGTAACATTTCGCCAGTGTGGACAGTATTTGCTTCGTGATACATTACCCGTGTTAAAATGGACCGCTTACCAATTGCGGAAAAGGTCGATATCGTGTTGATGTAAGGCTATTGTGATCAAAATGCCCAACGGGCGTGTGCTATGTATGCTGCTCGGTATCCTGGACGACATCATACAAGTGTCCGAACCTTCGCCGGATGGTTACGTTATTGAAGGAAACAGGAAGTGTTTACCCACATGTGAAACGTCATCCACGACCTGCAACAAATGATGATGCCCAAGTAGGTGTTTTAGCGCACGTCAGTAGCAGACAAACTGCGCGAGAATCGGGAATCTCAAAAACGTCGGTGTTAAGAATGCTACATCAACACCGATTGCACTCATACCATATTTCTATGAACCAGGAAATGCATGGCGACGACTTTGAACGTCGTGTATCATACACGGTGCTGTTCAGCGTTGTTGTTCGCTTGAGAGACCCCCCCCCCCCCTCGTGCAGACGGTACAAGGTTAGGACGGCGACTGTGTGGACGCAGCTCCGGCGGGAGAGCGTGTGGAGACGCGCCGCGCGCCACAGCGGAGCCGCGGGGAGTTCGCCCCCGCCGCCTCCGCTGCCGCCGCCGCCGCCACCGCCGTTGCCACCGCCGCGCGGCAGGCTAAGCTTCTGCGGTAATGTCGCATATTGATTATCAATTTACCGCGGCGGCGCGCTCATACGAGAAGCCGCAAGACGCAGCCAGCCGGCAGCGGCGGCGGCAGCTCTGCGTGCAGCCCATCCCCGCAGCCGCAGAGGCCGCAGCCGCCTCCTCCACAGCTGCCGGCGGAGGCAGTTGCCGAGCCGAGCACGCGCTCACCCGTTGCTTCACTCCATCTGGTGCACCTTCTTGTGTCCTCGAGTTCACTTCGTGCTGGAGGATCTCCCTTACTACGTCCTGCACCCGACATGTATGACACGGAACGATGCTGTTTAAAACCACATCCGTCAAATATTTTATTGGCTCTAAGCCACTGTGCAGAACCCCGTTACAGGGCTAACAAGGAAGGAATAAACAAGTGAATGAAATATCAGACGCAGTTTTGATGAAAAGAACTACGTGTTGCATCCGGTTCAAAAATGGCTCAAATGGCTCTGAGCACTATTGGACTTAACATCTATGGTCATCAGTCCCCTAGAACTTAGAACTACTTAAACCTAACTAACCTAAGGACAGCACACAACACCCAGCCATCACGAGGCAGAGAAAATCTCTGACCCCGCCGGGAATCGAACCCGGGAACCCGGGCGTGGGTAGCATCCGGTAAAATGGCAGAAGAGAATAAATTGATGTCTGGTCGCATGGTGGTAAGTCGTATCGTAAGGCTTATGTCATATCGCGTCATCCAGTCTATACGTGTAGTTGGAGGAGAGGCGATCGTCTACTCAGATTACACTGTTCGACAATCCATTTCAAATACGAACTGCATTAATCCTACTGCCTGTAATACTCACTGTGTGCAGGGGAAATCTAAGAGAAGTTATAGCCCACACAAAGGATTGTAAACAGTAGTTTTCTTCTATCTGAGTACGTGTACTGAACGAAAGAGAGAAGAGCCACTAACTGCGAGAAGCTCACTTAGTACCGTGTTTGTTCCAAGTACACGTACAAATGTGTATTTTTACTTGAAGAATGCACTTTTGCCTGAAGCAGCTTGATTCTTGAATCTTGTACGCGGCACCTCGCTCAGTAGCAGAAGTTACACTCTACAGTATGTTGTCTGTATGTTTATCAGATTTCTCCTCTGCTCCTTCTCCTTCTTTACGGCAGAATATGACTTTTTCACCATGAATTTCTTACAGCCAGTTGGTTAAATAGCGTCGACAAAACAATCGTTGTCATCTCTTCTCACACACTTAGTCTTCTTCTCAACGCCATTTTACCGGCTGGGATGGCCGACCGGTTCTAGGCGCTACAGTCTGGAACCGCGCGACCGCTACGGTCACAGGTTCGAATCCTGCCTCGGGCATGCATGTGTGTGATGTCCTTAGGTAAGTTAGGTTTAAGTAGTTCTAAGTTCCAGGGGACTGATGACCTCAGAAGTTAAGTCCCATAGTGCTCAGAACCATTTGAACCATTCTGAACCTTCCTTCCTTTTCTGTCAATCAGACGAAATAAAAGGAAGCTCCCTTTCATACTTTCTTTAAACAATTAACGTCCTTTTCTTTTTTCTGAGTTCTCATTTTCCTTGAAAAATAATGTGAATTAATCTTTTATCTCCAAATAGTAAAATGGCGTTACTGTAGTCCCTTATCATTGGTCACGCCGTTTCTGGTTAATTATAAGATTGGAATTCTTTATTTGTCTTCTACGGTCTTTTAAATCCAAGCTGGTTACCATCCATTACCTCTTCAGTGGTTTCTTATACACCCTCTTGCATTATTCTGCCCATCAATACAGAGCTTTGTTATATCAACCTGAAATCGATGGCGACCTATCGAACGTTTGTCTATAAATGCTCTGGTAGCTTGATTATAATGCTGCTCCATAAATCGTTATAGAACATGAATATGTCATTTCATACGATTCCTGTTCTCACAACTAAGCACCTTTGTATGCCAACTGGCTTGACTGATATTTGGACCGCTCGATAGTCTTTCGGTTAGCGATTACGTGATTATATTTCAGTCCTTCCCAGATCAATTTTTTTCTCCTTCTCTTCTTATATTACACAAGCATTCAATTTAGTTTCATTCTTACGGTCTTCCAATGCTGTATCACGCTATAAACAGCTGGTTCAATCAATATCCAACGTATTTTAAATTTTCTCTTTAACAAGATAGCAAGAAAGAGATCAACTTGAAACTAATTTTTGCTCCTAACGCCCTCCAGTACAACACTTACAAAATTTTAGCGTGACAAATTGCATTCCCTAATCTACATAGTGCTTCCCTTTACCTGCTCTCTGTCGTTTTCAAGACATACACTGTTTGATCAAAAGTATCCCGACACCTGGCTGAAAATGACTTACAAGTTCGTGGCGCCCTCCATCGGTAATGCTGGAATTCAGTATGGTATTGCCCTACCCTTAGTCTTGATGACAGCTTCCACTCTCGCAGGCATACTTTCAATAAGGTGCTGGCCGGTTTCTTGGGGAATGACACGCCATTCTTCACGGATTGCTGCACTGAGGAGATGTATCGATGTCGGTCGGTGAGGCCTGGCACGAAGTCGGCGTTCCAAAACATCCAAAAGGCGTTCTATAGGGCTCCGGTCAAGACTCTGTGCAGGCCAATCCATTACTGGTGTGTTAATGTCGTGTAACCACTCCGCCACAGGCTGTACATTATGAACAAGTGGAATCGCTATTCTAGAATTGCTCTTCTACAGTCGGAAGCAAGAACGTGCTTAAAACATCAGTGTAGGCCTGTGCTGTGATAGTGCCACGCAAAACAACAAGAGTGGCAATCCGCTTCTATGAAAAACATGACCATACCATAACACAGACGCTTCCGAATTTTACTGTTAGCACTACACACACTGGCAGATGACGTTCACCGGTCATTTGCCATACCCACACCCTGCCATCGGATCGCCGCATTGTGCACCGTGATTATTTTCTCCACACAATGTTTTTCCACTGTTCAATCGTCCAACGTTTAAGCTCCTTACACCAAGCGAGGCGTCGTTTGGCATTTACCGGGGTGATGTGTGGCTTATGAGCAGCCGCTCGATCATGAAATCCAAGTTTTCTCATCTGCCGGCTAACTGTCATAATACTTGCAGTGGATCCTGATGCGGTCTGGAATTCCTGTGTGATGGTCTGGATAGATGCCTGCCTCTTACACATTACTACCCTCTTCAACTGTCGGCGGTCTCTGTCAGTCAACAGATGGGGTCGACCTATACGCTTTTGCGCTGTACGTGTCCCTTCACGTTTCCGCTTCACTATCACATCGGAAGCAGTGGACCTAAGGATGTTTAGGAGTGTTGAAATCTCGCATACAGACGTATGACACAAGTGACACCCAATTACCTGACCAGGTTCGAAGTCCTTGAGTTCCGCGGAGCGCCCCATTCTGCTCTCTCACGATGTCTAATGACTACTGAGTTCGCTGATATGGAACACCTGGCAGCAGGTGGCAGCACAATGCACCTAATATGTAAAACGTATGTTTTTGCGGGTGTCGGGATACTTTTGATCACGTAGTGTACGTCCATACTTCTTGTGAATGAGTGCGTTTCCCTAGTCCACATTTACATTATGTGGACTATAAAGCGTTTTAGGTAAAAGATATACTGCAACTGAATGTATGTAGATTGCAAGACGTTGTAAAAATAATAGATAGAGGTAATTCGGCGTAACACATGCCTTCAGATTGAGGCATTGACTGTAAGACAAATAATAGTTTGCTGTTACGATAGGAAAGGTCTATCATTCACCCCAGTGCTGTTGGGATTTGTGTGTGGCTGTGTACCGGAATTAGCGTCTGTGCGCGGTAGCCTGCCGGTTCCGCCGTTCAGTGCGTAATTCCCAGTGGAGTGGCAGCAGTTAGTCGCTCCAGCCGAGACATTGTGTTTTCATCACATTTCGCGCTCCGCGGGATAGAATGAACGCGTCAAAGTGCGGCCTCTTCCCCACTCCGAGCGTCTCGCGTTCGGCCTTGCCGCCAACTAGCACGCTCCTCTCCCCTTCTTCCTGCTCCTCCTCCACCTCCTCCTTCTCCTCCTCCTCCTCACTTTCACCGGCCTCCCCTTCTGAAACACACACACACACATAAACACACATATAGGACGCTGGCAGACACTCGTGCTCGGCATTCTCCTTGACTGTAGCTAATCAAGAATAACAAAGTGCTGCTCGTTTTCTCTGAGAAAGGCTGAAGGAAAACTTTCCTTCCAGCTATCATTCTTTTTGTAGCCGAGGAAAACGAATACAGTAGTTCCTTCAGGCGTAACGTGTCCGATGTGTCTAGCGGTACAGTATATGTGTCTTTTCAAGAGAGTGTAAGATAAGATAATTGGTTGTGTCATGTGCGAAACGCTGTTGTTGGCACGTTTAAAATCTGTGTATAAGAAACAAATACAAGAAAGCATGGTTCATCTTATGATTTGCTTCAACTCTCTTAGTTTCGACAACCACACTTTTTTTCCATCCGCATTCATTACTGTGTAAGAGAAGATGTATACAACAGAAATAGCTGATTATTGTATAAATTAAGGACGATGGCTCTTCATGAAATGTCGCAAAAGGATGGAGCTGTTTGGAACTCATATCAGTCTGCTATTTCCATAAGATAATCATAATATTACAAAAAATGTCAAATTTTATTCTTTAATTCAAAATGGAATGAGAACTCGCAAAAGTATAAGCAATTTCTAACAATCGACGTCACAGAAGTATACGTCGTGGGAAACGGTACACGGTACGAACTCTCGCTTTCACTCAGATGAATCTTTTTCTTACAGTTTCTGTGCATTTAACACTTCGATGATATAGCTCAATGAGAAAACTGGTTCATTTACTCTTTTTACCAGTTATACGAAAGGTACCTCCAATTTTTACAACTGTCGATCTATTGCCCCATTACTTTTGCTGTTTCTTTTACATTCCGCATTGCCGAATAGACATGTTGTTGTTCTTAGCAGTTAGGAGATTCCACACCTTTGATAGGATTCCAGGAATTATGTTTATGCAAATAATACAAATGAACGAGGATTGAAACTATATAGCGTCCAAAATTAAAGCAGTGAACCGCTATTTCCCCGTCCTGTTTCTAATTCACCGTCCAGTCATACAAACTATCAACAGATGTCCGTACAATCGTGCTGTGTACGGAAAATGACATTCCGGTCAACAGACAACCACAGTTACCGATGGTGCAGTATAGCACAAAGAAGACGCCTACCAGACTCTCTACTGTGGAGGGCCACAAGATGAATGGAAGCAGGACAGTGGCAAACATGATGAACCCCGATGGCTTAATGTGAATCGTTCTGTTGTTTCTCGGATGTTGCAGCAATTTATAGAGACCGAAACAGTACCCCAAAATCCCTTGCAGGGCACACCATGTGCGATATCGTTATTTGGATATAAGGGCGCGACAGTACCGCCTTAGTACCACACGACACCTGGCAGCTGACCTCGCAGCATCCACTGGAAGTGTTGTATCGAGGCAAACGGTGTACAGAAGGCTTCGGCATAGTGGCCTTTATTATTGGAGACGGGCAGCTTGAGTATCTCTGATGCGTCTTCACAGAAAACAATCTCTAAAGTGGAGTCGTCAACATGCCACCTAGACGGTCGAACAGTGGGCCAATGTTCTTTTCATTGATGAGTCCTGATTGGGTCTGGAGAGTGATTCTCGACGCATTATGAACCTAAACATTAAGGAAAGAGACCGATATCGAGGAGGATGCCTAATCTTGTGGTCAAGGATTATGCTGAGCAAATGAACACGTCCTCATTAAATTGTATGAGTGAATCGGCAAGGTTTAACTGGTGTCAGGTATATTGACGAGATCTTTGAACCTCATGTGATGTTGTTGCGAGTAGGTGCGAGCCCGGACTTCGTACTGATGGACGATAATGATCGACTTCATAGAGCAAGGGCAACTAATGTTTTCTTAGAAACGGAAATATTGCACGCATAGCGTGGCCTGCCTGCTCTCCCGGTTTGAATCCCATAGAGCATGTCTGGGGTGCACTAGGGAGACAGGCTGCATTATGCAGTTGAAGAGGGTCGTAATGTGTAATAGGCAGACATCTATGCAGACCATCATACAGGAATCCCAAAATGCATCGGGATCCACTGCAATTACTATGAGAATTAGGTGGTAAGTGAGAAAACTTGGATTTCGTGGTCAAACGGCTGCTCATAAGCCACATATCATGCCGATAAATGCCAAACGACGCCTCGCTTGGTGTAAAGAGCGTAACCATTGGACGACTAAACAGTGGAAAAACGTGGTGTGGAGTGACGAATCAAAATACACAGTGTGGTGATCCGATGGCAGGGTGTGGCTGTGGCGAATGCCCGGTGAACGTCATCTGCCAGCGTGTGTAGTGCCAGTAGTAAAATTCGGAGGCGGTGGTGTTATGGATGATCGTGTTTTTCATGGAGGGGGCTTGCACCCCTTGTTGTTTTATGTGGCCATATTACAGAACAGGCCTACATTGATGTTTTAGGCACCTTCTTGCTTCCCACTGTTGAAGAGCAATTCGAGGATGGCTATTGCAACTTTCAACACGATCGAGCACCTGTTCGCAATGCACGGCCTCTGGCAGAGTGGTTACACGACAACAACATCCCTGTAATGGGCTGGCCTGCTCAGAGTCTTGACCTAAATCCTATAGAAAACCTTTTGGATGCTTTGGAACGCCGACTTCATGCCAAGCCACACCGACTGACATCGATACGTCTCCTCAGTGCAGCACTTCGTGAAGAATGGGCTGCCATTCCCCAAGAATCCTTCCAGCACGTGACTGAACATATGCCTGCGAGAGTGGAAGCTGTCAACAAGGCTAAGCGTTGGCCAACGCCATATTGAATTCCAGCATTGCCGATGTAGGGCGCCACCTAATTGTAAGTCATTTTGAGCCAGGTGTCCGGATACTTTTGATCACATAGTGTATGAAGAGAGGTAAGAACTATTTGCAGTATACCTCCATACGTGATGTAATGTGTTTATGACGGAACGTACTTTGTACCAACATAGCGATGGCGGTATCTTATAGCCTTGGCGTACGAAGAAAGAACTATTTGCAGTATACCTCCGCAGTAGATTTAATTTATCTTATTATTAGCATCCCTGTGGCAGCTATGCGATGTGGGCAAGGTCATCCTGAATATTAATTGTCTACATTTACTCGAAGGAATTATCCGCGGAGAACCTCTGCTGTCCGCGCGGATAACCTCTACTGTTTATATTGAAGATAAAAATAACTATTACTTGTATTTTGCAACTTATTTTAGTGAAAAAAGAGTAACAGTTGTTCTTATATACAGCATAAATAACAGTGAGAAAAATTGAGAAAGAATAGATGAAAGTGCTTCAACAAAATAACCTCTTCTTTCTTCCAGAAAGAAGAGGTTATGTGTTCATCTGTATGTTCAAAATGACAAAGAAAGATGAGAAAATCTGATTTTCATTTACTGTGTCAGATGCGCTAAACATAAAAAGAATTTCTCTCGAAATAGTTTCCTTAAAATAAGCCCTTGTTCAAATATTCGACATACTGGAACGAGTTGCTACTCCCTTCTTTAGATATACCCGTGTGTTTAAAATCGCCATCCACAAATAACAAAGCTAGTTTTCTTCCTACTGTTCTTGAAACATGCAAGCTGAGAAACTCAATCTTTAATTTTAAGGCTATATTTAAAATAAGTAGTTTTATTTTGTTGAAGGAATGTTTCTTCGCTTACACGACCCCACAATTAATATTTTCGGTAGTTCGCTCGTCAAGCGTATTCTCACGCCGCCTCCAACAGGATTGCTTCATAGGTTCTGTTATAAAACTAAACTCCGCCCGAACAGGTCATGTAGGCCGTGCAGCGCCGAGCAGCTGCAGTGTCATCCTCAGCCCGCAGGCGTCACTCAATGCTGATATGGAGGGTCATGTGGTCAGCACATCTCTGTCCCGGCCGTATGACAGTTCCCGAGACCGGAGCCGTTACTTCATAATTACGTAGCTACTCAGTTTACCTCACAAGGGCTGAGTGCACCCCGCTTGCCAATAATGCGTGGCAGACCGAGTGGTCACCCACCCAAGTACTAGCCCAGCCCGACAGCGCTAACGTCTGTGACGGGAAGTATTGTCACCACTGCGGCAGGGCCGTTGGCATAAGTTCTATTATTCTTTCTACAGTTTTAGTGTTTAATAAATTTGTACTGTTAGTCGTGCTACAGTTTATTATTTACTAGTTAGATTAATCCTTAAACGGAAGATTGACCTATGTATCCTGTCCACAAAACGATTTCTCCTGTTGTTTTCTTTCTACGAACCACCAAAGGCATATGAAACCTAAAAATTAGTATCCATTCAACCATACTTTTTAAGCCGGTTGGGCTTTTTATTACATTTGATTCAGCACTGGCATTACGATAACATGATTCAAAATGGTTCAAATTGCTCTGAGCACTATGGGACTCAACTGCTGAGGTCATTAGTCCCCTAGAACTTGGAACGAGTTAAACCTAACTAACCTAAGTACATCACACACATCCATGCCCGAGGCAGGATTCGAACCTCCGACCGTAGCGCTCTCGCGGTTCCAGACTGCAGCGCCTAGAACCGCGCGGCCACTTCGGCCGGCGATAACATGATTCATTGTGTCCACGTAAATACGAGCTGGTCGCTTTTGATATTAGATTTATATGTTTTTATAATGACCGCTCTGCCAACGATACGTTTGATTTCAAATTTATTCTTCCTTTTTTATTGTATCTTTTTACTTTCTATAAATATCGTAGATTATATATCACTCTCACTAACTCATCCCAAATATTTTAAAAATTCCAAACGTCTTTTCCACTTGTCTGCGTGGATGAGTTTCTGTAAACTCAAAAATATTGTGAAAATGTAGACTTGTGCCTTCACTTCTTTATACTTGCATGTTTATTATGTTGAAGATCTTTGTAAGGTGCGCTAATCTTCTCTAAAGCATAAATGATTTTCGTGCGTTATCATTCGTCATTACTTTTTGCATAGTATTTCATTCAGCAATTCAAAATGGTTCAGATGGCTCTGAGCACTATGGGACTTAGCTTCTGAGAACATCAGTCCCCTAAAACTTAGAAGTACTTAAACCTAACTAACCTAAGGACATCACACACATCCATGCCCGAGGCCGGATTCGAACTTGCGACCGTAGCGGTCGCGCGGTTCCAGACTGTAGCGCCTAGAACCGCTCGGCCACACCGACCGGCCAACAATTCAGACACCATCATTATTCGCCTGTCATGCACTGAATGATAGCTATCACTAAGTGGTTCAGGTTGCGAGATTTCGAAGTTACACTGAAATGGATAATGAAACATTATGACTTTGTAATCACATTCAGTGAGTTGTAATCGTGGTTCGTAGGAAACACTGTAACTAATAGTAAGAGAATGTCTGCTAGTTTGGAGAAGATAATACCGGAACCAAAACTCATCGACGAAACACAAGACGTAAGGGTAGTTCCAGAGTAAATGATGGTGTTGTATTATGAGTCCTCACAGACCTATCAACGTAGAATCATTTCCGGAAAAGAAGAAATACGGTCGGTGTCGACTGTAAAACGAGTAAGGAAACAATTCTAGAAGAGCAATGGAGCTGAAAGTTAATTGATTGGCACTTAGGATGGGCGTGGAAGACGGATCGCAGGGAAGTTAGATGGTCCGAGACGTCACTAATTCCGGTAAAAACACGCACGGGGAGAGGGGGCAGCCGGGAGCCAGCGCAGGCCTCGTAAATCGCGGGGGCAGGTAGAGGTGACCGTGGGCCGCGTGTTTTTGTCGCGGCGCCGGCCGCTGGGGACGGCCGAGTAAATCGCCAAGTTTGTGTCCATAACGTAGGATTAGCAGCCCCGCCGGCGCCGCGCGTCCCTACGGCCGCTCCCTCCGCAGAACTCGCCCTGCAGCCGGATTCACGCACTCCAACCGAAGCCATGGCCACGCGTGCCCAGAGGATCGTATGTTACATTCACAGAAGTTGAGGTAAAAATCATTTTTACTGATTGAAATGGAGATTTTGTGAACTTCTCCTTCGCGAATAGTCGACTACCCGTTTGCACATTATCTTCTTCATAAAAAGTATGCATGCTCTTCTCCTTTTAGCCGGCCGCAGTGGCCGAGCGGTTCTAGGCGCTTCAGTCCGGAACCGCACTGCTGCTACGGTCGCAGGTTCGAATCCTGCCTCGGGCATGGATGTGTGTGTTGTCATTAGGTTAGTTAGGTTTAAGTAGTTCTAGGTCTAGGGGACTGATGACCTCCCATAGTGTTTAGAGCCATTTCTTGTCCATTTCGGTACAGTGTCTTCAAGTACAGAACTTCTGTGTTTCCTGCATTCTGCTAGATGCTTTGTTCAGTCGTGCATCCGCGACAGATTTGACCGGAGCCTCATACTCCCAGATCGACAAGACCAATCTCGAATGGTATGGAGACAAATGGGTAGGTGCAATGTCTTGTCAGTTTTCTGGTGTCAGATCGCAGCGCCAGTGATAATGCAGAGAACCCTGCAATCGGTGTATCTAGTTCAAGAAATGAGACAGATGCGATGAGTGGTTATGTGAAAAATCGAGTACAAATTATTGTATTGTCATCCGTTTCTTATTTGACGTTTCATAATTCACCAACAGGAATTACGTGGAGGTCGTTCGTGTTTCTTTTGTATGAATCACCAATGTGGCATTTGTTTATCTGACCACAAAAAGAAACAATGTATAACGTCTATCTTACTTCAAGCTTCCACTTCCCCAAGAATACTCGTTAGAAACCATTGCAGTGAGAATAAGTAACATTTTACTAAAATATTAAATATCTGCCATAAAAAAAGATTTTCTATATCGCTTACGTGCCATTCCGTTCATTTATTCGACTGATGGTCAGAGGTACATTTTACTATAAGACACAACTGGCCAGAACCATTTTTTTTTTTTCGTCTTAGACTGCCCATGGTGTGGCACAAGCCGTTATACATCACGTCATTTGGGCGGCTGTCGTGTCAGGTGCCTTAAACGCAAAAGTCTCATATAAGGAACAGGTGAACCCGTGTAAAACCCAGTGCCGTGACAATAATATTAATAATCGTGACCTTAGATGGGAGAAGTCTCCACCCTATGACACCTTACAGGCTGTTCGTCTCGAATAACACCAACGATTTTATGGAGGCTAATTGCTGCATACATCATACATAAGTCACGGCTACAAAACACTTGTCTGTTACTTCATGTCCTCACTTGTATCGAACAAATGTAAAAATACATAAAACGAAATAAATTTGATACGCTTAATTATGAGGCTGAACGTCGTACTATCTGAACATATGTAGATCTGCCGGCAGGTAAAGCTCAAGTAGATTCTCGACGCAATCACAATGAAGGTTTTGGTATATTTATTAGCAGTTTCTCCTGACTTAAGTACCTTCCTGGTTTCCCATTCACGATTTCTGATTTCGTAGAAAATCCAATACCTTAATATCATCATCAATCATTTGAGATAAACTGCATTGCAGTACTCAGAGGTACAAATGCGTCTGCTCTCGAATCTGTGCACCTTGTATTACATTTTCGTGTGAATCTTTACGTATCTCTTCGAATCCGGCAGGAAACTTCCTTGTCTCGTCTGCCATGCACAAACCTGGATACATGTTCTGTTTATGTCCATTACATTTACGTTAAAGTCGTTTCTAAATCTTCGACTTTAGTTTATACCCCTATCTATTAATGCGTTTGCTGCACCGTAGCGATTCCCAACATGCGTCTCTCCATTGCTCACTGGACAGCCATCGGTTGCTGAATACATTTCACTTTAAAACTCCAGTCTTAGTGTCACAACTCGAAACTGGTAATACACAAAGACTGTATATTTAGTTTTCAGACGCGTCGATGGTTTAGTTTTGTAAACTCTAATTCTGTTAAACAGTAGTACCGAAAGTACTCCAAGCTGTTTACTCTTCAGTGTGTATCTATTGCTCTCCCTCCAATCCTCATCTTCCCTGAATATACAAATTCATTGCCTGACTTCATTGTCAATATGAACAGCTTTCTCGTCGACATGGACATTCTACATTATTTTAGTATTATAAGAACAGATTTCGAGGACTATTCTGAAACTTTTTCTGTAAGTTCTTCCATTTATTGTTGATATGTATTTGCACTAGGAGCAAACACTAGAATGATATAAAAAAGACATAAATAAATAAATAATAAAATAAACGCAAGTGACTCTGTTAAGCGGTATTCCTTCTTCTTTCTGCCACTTTGGGGAACTGAAAACTTCCGATACGTTTATGAGAATAGTCTGGTTATGTGGTACCTTACTCTAACTGACTCGTCTTTCGAATTTTCGTGTGCATTTGATAAAGTCTATAGCTGTTGCGTTATCGTATACTCTTTGAGATTCCAACATACGCCGAATCAACGACATGATTATCAGGGGCTGTTAGCAGCGTCATTAGTGTATATTTGAGTCGTGCTTTCTACGAGAGAGATGCCTGATGGCGTGATTGCGAGCTGCAACTAAATGGCTTCAAATGGCTCTGAGCACTATGGAACTTAATATCTGAGGTCATCAGTCCCCTGGACTTAGATCTACTTAAACGTAACCAACCTAAGGACATCACATACATCCATGCCCGAGGCAGGAGTCGAACCTCAGCCCGTAGCAGTAGCGCGGTTCCGGACTGAAGTGCCTGGAACCGCTCGGCCACAGCGGCCGGCGAGCTGCAACTATTTGTTGTAGAGGTGTGTAGTGAAAGCCAAAGCATACTATTAGTTGTAGCTGTGCCACAAGTGAAATCTCAGAAGACCTACATGAAGCTGATCCTCAGGGCACACCAGAATTACCTGCTGCGAAACATCTCGGCTAGTGGGGCTGCGAGCGATAGCGAACAACAGGCGGCAGATAGGTATGCGCCAGACCGCAGCGTGGCGCACATGTGCCGGCGTTTGCGGGTCGGCGATATTTTAGCCCTCTTTAATTAAACCGCACGCGACATCGCAGGCGCAGGCCGGGCCGGGCGTGCGACCGCGCACCTGCCGCGCCATATGCGGCGCTGTGTCACCAGCCGCCGCTCCGCAGTACGCCTGGTCAATATGAGGCGGTCCGCTGCCCGCAGTACGGCGCTGCTTTGCGGGACATACGAGCAGGCGGCGCGGCCCCTGGGTCACCTGCCCTCCGCTGTCGCCTTAGTTACTGTCTTTCATCACAGTGGCAGATGTTGCATGTGTCTCGCTAAGATTTACAAGAACGATAACATCAGCAAGTCAGCTTTACAAGTACACATTCATTCACAAACAGATGCTTTTAAAATTCTAATATACCAGCCGGAGGCCGGCCGGAGTGGCCGAGCGGTTCTAGGCGCTTCAGTCTGGAACCGCGCTATCGCTACGGGCGCAGGTTCGAATCCTGCCTCGGGAATGGATGTGTGTGATGTCCTTAGGTTAGTTAGGTTTAAGTAATTCAAAGTTCTAGGGGACTGATGACCTCAGATGCTAAGTCCCATAGTGCTCAGAGCCATTTGAACCATTTTGAACCATCCCAGCCGGAAAACTTGTATTTATCAGTTCATAACAATTTTCTTTGCTTAGGATTCAAACATATTCATACGGATTTTGACAAGGTGTGTAATTTCTTAAGTCACTTGAAAAACGATATTTGTCGGTATATTAACTGCACAGGGATAGAGAGACATTTAAATTCGAAAGACGGGGATTCCGTATCACCGAAAATGCCCTCAACAATCCGAGATGAACTTTTCAGATCGCTAAAAAAAAGTTCAGAACGGAACACTGTTGAATTGCTTTAGCGGCAATAAACTTGACCATAGAACAGAACTGCATGAAAATCGAACATATCGAAACTAAATTATGTGTATCGAATACATCGAAAAGAAAAGAGTATACATTAACTATGAACTGATAGTACCCATTAGAACAGTCGATTACGACGACTAATGAACGGTAAAAGCTGTATTTTGTATCCCGCCTGGAAGGCGGCGCGTGGGTCTGCTCCTGTAAACTGAAATGGTGGCCGAATGAAGGAAGTGAGTAGGAGCAGGAAAAGGTAATGGTTCAAATGGCTCTGAGCACTATGCGACTTAACTTCTGAGGTCATCAGTCGCCTAGAACTTAGAACTAATTAAACCTAACTAACCTAAGGACATCACACACATCCATGCCCGATGCGGGATTCCAACCTGCGACCGTAGCGGGAAAAGGTAATACACGTCGGTACTGCAAGAAAGTAAAAGTTGTTTACTAGTGCATGAATATGTACAGGGTATACATAACTTTGTACGTAGGTGCGAAGCCGTAGACCCGACGTAATTAGAGCAAAGTATATGAAACGAAGCTGAAGCGAAGTGTCCCGGCCGTCTGCTCTTGATCAAATGGGTTGAATCTGGAGCGGAGCTTGTAGAGCTCTTCCGCTCCGGTTAGAGTGCGCTGTTGTCGGTGTCTGTCGTAGTGCCAACTTTAGAACTTGTATTTACGCCGTGGAATCGTAGCTATCGATATCACACTATAAACAAAGGGGTGTAAAAGGACTAGAAAGCTTTTTTAAAAAAATCAAATAGATGTTTTAAAACAAAAATGTCGATATGTATTAACAGGAAACGATCTATAAACAGTCTGGAAACGAAAACCTTATTGTAGCTGTATTGAAAACAACACTGAGGTCGACAGAATACGTAGCCAGGCGAATAAGTGGCAGGTAGACCAACGAAGTGTTTTAACGAATTTCACGAAATATCAAATCACGGAGGTGGTTAAATGGAAGATGCTTAGGTGACATTAAAAGTACGAAGGTGAGTCAAATGAAAACCTTAAATTTGTAATAACAAATCGAAATTTCGCGCCGTTATCCTGTAAGTTGGTAAGCGTGCTACAAACGGCGTGCAGATTCGGCTGTAGGTGGCAGCATAGTGCAGATACACACATACCGTCGCATTATCGGTATAAAGATGGCCGCCCCACTTGCGGCTTGCACCAGGGAAGAACAGCGTTCTGTTATTCGGTTTGCGCGTTGTGAAAGTGTGAAACCTATTGAAATTCATTGACGAATGAAGGTTCAGTATGGTGATGCATGTTTGTCACAGCAGCAAGTGTACGAATAGAGTAGGAAATTCGCAAGTGGTGTGAGTTCAGTGAAAGATGTGGTGTGGCCGAGCGCTTCTAGGCGCTTCAGTCTGGAACCGCGCGACCGCTACGGTCGCAGGTTCGAATACTGCCTCGGGAATGGAGGTGAGTGATGATCTTAGGTTAGTTAGGTTTAAGTAGTTCTAAGTTCTAGGCGACTGATGACCTCAGATGTTAAGTCCCGTAGTGGCCACAGCCATTTGAACCATTTTGAGCCAGTGGAAGATGCTCCTCGTGCAGGTCAGGCACACCGAGTTGTGACTCCACAGAACATTGCAGCAGTTGCAGCCATAGTGAAGGAAGCCGCCGAGTGACACTAAATGACATTGCAGCATGTTTACAGATTAGTCATGAGTGAGCACACCACGTTGTGCATGATGTGCTCCAGTTTCACAAAATATCTGCAAGATGAGTGCCACGGCAGCAGACTCCTGAAATGAGAGGACGAGGTGTTGATGCTTGTGAAGAACTTCTTCGGCGCTTTGAACGAGAAGGTGATGGTTTCCTTGCAAGAATCGTTACTGGGGACGAAACCTGGGTTGACTTCCACCAACCGGAAACGAAGAGAGCGAGCAAGGAATGGCGCCATTCCTCATCAACAAAACCAAAGAAGTTTCGAACAGCACAACTGATTTCCATATGTTTGGACCACTCAAAGAGGCAATGGGAGGAAAGAAGCTTCTTTCTGATGAAGAGGTACGCCACGCGGTGCATGAGTGGTTGCGCAGACTACAAAAAGTATTTTTTCTAAAGGGGTTTATGCACTTTGTAAGCGCTGGAGGACTTGCATTGAGCGTGGGGGAGATTATGTTGAAAAGTGATACATCTTTGTACCACTTCTGCACAATAAATAATATTTTAAAAGATATTTAAGGTTTTCATTTGATCCACCCTCGTGTGTTATAACATGATTGTAGTTCAAATGGTTCAAATGGCTCTGAGCACTATGGGACTCAACTGCTGAGGTCATTAGTCACCTAGAACTTAGAACTAGTTAAACCTAACTAACCTAAGGACATCACAAACAACCAAGCCTGAGGCAGGATTCGAACCTGCGACCGTAGCAGTCTTGCGGTTCCAGACTGCAGCGCCTCTAACCGCACGGCCACTTCGGCCGGCATGATTGTAGTGCGCAGAGAACTATGTAGGAGACCTTCAGCACCGTTTATTATCCTCTATCACCCCCTTAGAAAGAGTCCCTACGCTCGTTTTGCACAGCCCATCGCTAAACCTTTCCTAATGTCTTTACCTAGAGGCATGCTCGAATCACTCTTTCTAATTTTCGAGTAGGACCTTTCTACGTCCAGAATATGATTATTGGTTCAAATGGCTCTGAGCACTATCGAACTTAACTTCTGAGGTCATCAGTCCTCTAGAACTTAGAACTACTTAAACCTAGCTAACCTAAGGACATCAAACACATCCATGGGCGAGGCAGGATTCGAACCTGCGACCGTAGCGGTCGCGCGTTTCCAGACTGAAGCGCCTAGAACCGCTCGGCCACTCCGGACGGCTATGATTATTGGAAAAAGCTTTCAAAAGATCGCAGAGCACGGGAAATTGTTACAAAGTTCTTCGGCTCTATACGTGAGGCTTCCGTATGGTCGCACCCGGGAGAATGTCTTGTGACGAATAATGCTCGGACTGCAGTTAAGCGTTGTTTTATTTAGAGAGGCGGGGAAGTGTGAGTGGGGCGGGTAATGCGGCCAGGCCCCGGGGCGGCGATGAAAAGCTCGCGGATCGTGAGTGTGCCGGCGCAGCTGCCGCTTCCCAGACGGCATTAGGCCTAAGTGCAGCCTCGCGTGCCTGCCTCCTAATGTCGCCGCCGGCCACCGGCGACACCCGGCCGCCTCCTGCCAGGCACCTGCGGGCCGCCCCGAGACGTCGCCGCGACGACAGCGCCTGTCCTACCAACTCTCTGCGTCGTCTTTGAGAGAAAAGCATAGTCCCGACCACCATACCACGTAGGTGTCACTGTTAACGTGGATTCATTACACACCTGCTTAAGACACAATGTAAGCCGCTTGCTGGTTATCGTATGCACGGGGTCGCTGCATTCCAAAGTGGACATATACGCCGTTGGTTGAGGAGTCTGAGTTTCCCAGATTCGTAGCTGTACAGTTAGTTACTACAGTGTAACTGTGGATTTAGAAACAATGCCTGTGTTCAAGACTTGATGCTTCTTCCATACTTGACACTCAACGTGCTATGCAATTACACCGATGCAGCTTATTCTCTTCGCAGGGGTTATAAAATTATCTTACAAATTTTCTAAATAATTTTCATCTCATTCCATTCACTGTTTAACTCTTTGGAGACTCTTACCAATCTTCCCAATAATACTCTGACAATTGAAGTCCATTACTAAACCCGCCAGGGTAGCCGAGAGCGCTAAAGCGCTGCTTCCTGGACTCGGGTAGACGCGCCGGCCCTGGATCGAATCCGCCCGGAGAATTACCGACGAGGGCCGATGTGCCGGCCAGCCTGGATGTGGTTTTTAGGTGGTTTTCCACATCCAGGTGAATACCGGTCTGGTCCCCATGTTCCGCCTCAGTTACACGGCTTGCAGACATCTGCACACTTTCGCACTATTCCATGGATTGCACTAGACGCAGACAGTTGGGGTACACTAATTCCGTCCCGGGGGGTATGGAGTGTCGGCAGGAAGGGCATCCGGTCACCCCTTAACCATTAACATGCCAAATCCGATTAACGATGGCTGACCCTGCGTCACTGCGGGACAAGGCTCAAGCGATAGATAAAAATAGAAATTGCAGTCCATTACTCGTCCTTAAAGCGGTCTTCACCTAAGAGGGCATGTTCAGAAGCAAAACCTCGGAAATTTTTTTATGAAGACTCTTCAAGGTTTTTAAATAAAACAGTTATTAACCTTCTACACCTTTAGCCCTCGTTGCCGGCCGGAGTGGCCGTGCGTTTCTAGGCGCTACAGTCTGGAACCGCGTGACCGCTACGGTCGCAGGTTCGAATCCTGCCTCGGGCATGGATGTGTGTGATGTCCTTAGGTTAGTTAGGTTTAAGTAGTTCTAAGTTCTAGGGGACTGATGATCACAGCAGTTAAGTCCCATAGTGCTCAGAACCATTTGAACCATTTTTTTAGCCCTCGTTTCTACACACTTGCAGCCCTCTGCCGCTAGAGGGCTCCGAGTTATTGCGTGTAACGTGGCGCTGTGTGTAGCAACTATGTCGGTGCGTGAGAAACAGCGTGCTGTAATCGAATTTCTGATTCCAAGATTTGGTCCACAAATGGAGCACCGTCTCCTTCAGCACGACTATTCCATACCACACACGAGCGTTACATCATCTGCAACAACCCGACGCTGTGGGTTCACTGTCATCGGTCATCCTCCATACAGAACCGACTTGGACCGAACCGATTTTCATCAGTTTCCAAAACTTAAAGCACAACTCTGACAAAGATGAAGCGGTGCAAGCATGGCGTCAAAAAACTGGTCTCTCGTTGGTTGAAATGTGTTTCTCGTCAGTGGTGAGTATGTTGAGAAAGAAATATGTAGACACGAAGAATAACGATGTAAAACGTTAAAAACGTTTCTTTTATTTAAAAAGTTCGAAGAGTTTTCACATTAAAAAGTCAGAGGCATTGATTTTGAGCACACCCTCTTTTCAACCATTTCTCACTTATGAAAAAGTTCTCTACGTCAACATTATAGCTACATAGAGGTTTAGAATATTGGAACTTAACATTAATATATATAAATTTTTGACCTGTATGTTGGAACTTTATCGTCACGAAATAATTATCAGCCGTTTTTCTGGGAAGGATAATTTTAAAGCCCTCTACGAATTGTATTGTTGTGCATGCCATGCCTTTCAACACTTTACGTATGATGGGCAAAACAGTATCACATTCTGAACGATCGTGATTTCCGAACGGCGACCCATTGATACGCGTCTTTAAACAGCTCTTTCTTATTCTGCGACTTGATTTTAATTGACTAGTATTGAACACAGGTTTTATCGTGCCCATACAGCAAAATTTGCAACCTGGATTTTTTTTTTAGATTATCTTTGCATTGCGATACACTGTGTGTAATCTGCTCATGTAGTCCTCACTTAAATTTTGTAATACCGACTGATCAGAGCTATGGGCGAATGAAACCGTAATATTTCCTCTCTCTGGATTAAGACACAGTAGACTATTAATCCGCTTCTTTCTCTATAACAGAATCACGTTAATACTTCGAAATCCTTCGAACCATTGGAGAATGTTGTTCAGACCGCTCTCAGCTCATGAGAAAAACCGAACCAAAACTTTCTGTGATATCCTTTAGCCTTATAATTACCATATCGACAGTTATGCAGAACCGATGAAAGTGCTCTTGGCTGTAACGCGTAGGTGAAATTTTGTAGGCATCAACTAATGTATACGTTCGGTTTCCAGTTGTCAGGGGGAAAATGTCGGCTGCTGATGTTTTCAGGCGCTAAACAGGTTTTTTTTTTTTGCTTAGAATTCAATTTTAGCGAATAACTGTAAGCAAGGGTAAAAAATTCTAAGTCGTGTAATATTATGAAAGATGGATAGTACTTAGTTATTTTATCAAACGCTGTGATATTTTCATTCAGATGATTACATCTGGTA
This sequence comes from Schistocerca serialis cubense, assembly GCF_023864345.2. Taxonomy (NCBI): domain Eukaryota; kingdom Metazoa; phylum Arthropoda; class Insecta; order Orthoptera; family Acrididae; genus Schistocerca; species Schistocerca serialis. The sequence continues at coordinate 83,835,030 of NC_064638.1, read as the reverse complement.
GGGAAGTAGGGTTTCAGATGGAATATAAAACTTCTATGAATGAAAGTGTTCTCTGTATTTCTTTTTTAAGAAAAAAAACACGGACCTTCTCGTTAAACAGTTCGTCGTACTTAAATCGAAAATGAAGAAAAAGGGGAGTCCCGGTTGACTTAAGACATCGAGAACGATAACTTCATATTAAAATTAAAAGGGCATTATGTTAAGATTTCGAGTACACTTTAAGCTTTATAATTTGTGTGAAATGAGCCAGTTACTGTTGTTTAACGGTGAGTTTTCTACAAATCTGTCACAGTTACAGTGCACATATTTTGGCGACTAGTTTTGAAGCGACTGGTTCATTCTCAGGCCAGACTCACTGAGGCTGCACTGCAAGAGCATGATCTAAATGGAAACCATCTAAAGATGGCAGTACATGCATCACACAGTGATGGTAGATAAATACATATATGCTCACTATACACGTAAGAAGCAAACTGTAGACGTTTCGTCTACTTTTAAATCAACACGTTCTTACTCGTGTAAACCGTGTCCTTCAGAATCTCATTTTACAAAGATAGATGAAGAGAACATAAATCGGAAACTGAGACGTCTATTTAACATCACAACTTAACAGAAAATTGCACTAGGACTTGTAAAAATCGCGACACAAAGAAACAGTGGCTGTAATACATCAGAACTCAGATTATGTGTGAAGCAGTGTATTGGCAATAAGTTACAACGCAAAAGCATGTCTCTACGAAGTCAGACGTTGCAATATCAATAGGTGGAATGAAATACAGGGTGTTACAAAAAGGTACGGCCAAACTTTCAGGAAACATTCCTCACACACAAATAAAGAAAAGATGTTACGTGGACGTGTGTCTGGAAACGCTTAATTTCCATGTTAGAGCTCATTTTAGTTTCGTCAGCATGTACTGTACTTCCTAGATTCACCACCAGCTGGCCCAATTGAAGGAAGGTAATGTTGACTTCGGTGCTTGTGTTGACATGCGACTCATTGCTCTACAGTACAGCATTGTTGGTGATGTCTTGATTGGGCCCCATGTTCTTCCACCTACGCTCAATGGAGCACGTTATCATTATTTCATACGGGATACTCTACCTGTGCTGCTAGAACATGTGCCTTTACAAGTACGACACAACATGTGGTTCATGCACGATGGAGCTTCTGCACATTTCAGTCGAAGTGTTCGTACGCTTCTCAACAACAGATTCGGTGACCGATGGATTAGAGGCGGACCAATTCCATGGCCTCCACGCTCTCCTGACCTCAACCTTCTTGACTTTCATTTATGAGGGAATTGGAAGCTATTGTCTACGCAACCCCGGTACCAAATGTAGAGACTCTTCGTGCTCGTATTGTGGACGGCTGTGATACAATACGCCATTCTCCAGGGCTGCATCAGCGCATCAGGGATTCCATGCGACGGAGGGTGGATGCATGTATCCTCGCTAACGGAGGACATTTTGAACATTTTCTGTAACAAAGTGATTGAAGTCACGCTGGCACATTCTGTTGCTGTGTGTTTCCATTCCATGATTAATGTGATTTGAAGAGAAGTAATAAAATGAGCTCTAACATGGAAAGTAAGCGTTTCCGGACACATGTCCACATAACATATTTTCTTTCTTTGTGTGTGAGTAATGTTTCCTGAAAGTTTGGGCGTACCTTTTTGTAACCCCAGTATAACAGGGCACAGCTACAGTGTTTGACATACCGAGACATTTTCTCTGGTACGGCGCATGCTATCACGACAGTTCACGTTCGTGGAATAAATCGATAGAATACTACAATGACCGTGATGTTATTTCACGTACCGTAACAAACCTTTCAACTTCTTCTAGGGCGGGGCTCTACGATGAAGCTCTGTAGTGGATGTGAACATGTCTGCATCGATGACTGGATGCCGTCAGCGACATTCTGTAGTTGTGGAACCCGTTTCCAGTATACAAAAACTGCTCAAACTGCAATGAACAAGAGTACGTCGTCATTGGCACGTTGAGTGACAAAATGTAAACCACATAATTGTGTCTTGGATGTTGTGCGGTGTCATCAGACTGACGGCCTGATTTGTTAAGCAGCAGAACGGCGAAAGACATGTGCGATGTTATGGGAAGTATTAGGTGAAACACGCAAAGTACCGGGAAATACATGAAGGAGGGGCTGGCTCTCTGCTGTGATGCTGTGGGTGCTATTCAGATTGTCCTTAACACGCACCAGCTCATAGTGAATGTGATCACCATGAGCTGGTGCGTGTTAAGGACAATCTGAACAGCACCCACAGCATCACAGCAGAGAGCCAGCCCCTCCTTCATGTATTTCCCGGTACTTTGCGTGTTACTTACATTTTGCATACAAACCACGTGGACGGAAGTGCCACTGAAACAAATTTGTGTGTCATGTATGATTGGACGTCACGATGCCTAGGGGGTCTAGTTGTACAATTCGAGATCTTTGTATTGTAGTGAATTCTCAAAGTCAGACATCAAATGAAATTCTGTGATCACAATTTTTTGTTTAGTCATATACCATGTCTGCGTCGTAAAGCTCATTTTCTAGATGTCGAAAATTCCAATGACGATGGTGTACATAGTAACGAAGAACTCACCCAAGTTGAGCTGTGTAGAAATGACAGTGGCGTTGTATACGTCTGACATGTATCGGGATATACAACTGCGAGTACAGAGTTATCAACACAGAATAAGATAGGAATAGTTACCCAGAGAGCATCCCAGAGTGCCCCAGAGAGCTACAACACCAAGAAGAATCGCTTCTCGGCTTTTGGCAAGATCAATGTGTAGTATTGTGGCCCTTAAAAGGGCCTTTTTTGAGGACTGCTTTCAATGGTTATATAGAGTACAGTCACCCACAATGCGACAATCTTCCAAAGAGTATGAACCACTAGCCTTCACCCATAAGTGAATATTACAATCAGAATTGATCTTAACACGTCTACGACAAGTCAAGGATAAACTCCCATGTGGCATAAGGTAGGAACCCTCACTAGGTATAATAACCTCAGATACAGGTATAGTACGGTAAGCCAAAATTTCACGAGTTTCAAAGGATTCCAAACCAGCTCTCCCTGCACTGTTACAAGCAACGAAAGCAACGGTTATCCATCCATTACCCAAACTTGAAGAAGTAGAACTTTTCATTAAAGAAAAATTAAACCTCGCGCCACAAAACAAAGTAGGTCCATTTATAAGAACAAATTGAGCAGTTTTACCTACTCCCCTAACTTCGTTCTTTTTCCCCTTCGCGGAAGATGTCGAAGCACCAAGAGTGCCGTCCACATTTACAAGTGTTTTGTAAACAAGCAATCGTCGGCGACGACGATAACAATAGTACTGTGGGTAAGCTCCTATAAACAGCATTATCGTAGCCAAGACGAAGCCAACATTCATCACAGTTGTAGAAATTTATGCCATATAGCTCCAGAGGATGAAAAGACTGAAGGAATGTATGATGAGATAAGCAAGATTGGTCACATAGGTAAAGAAAACGAAAATTTAACTGTGATGGGTGACTAGAGTTTGGTAGTAGGAAACGGAAGAGAAGTAAAAATAGTAGAACATGGACTGGGGGAAAGGAACGAAACACGAAACCGCCTCGCTAGAATTTTGTACAGAACGTAATTTAATCTTCTCTAAAACTTCGATGAAGAATCATGATAGAAGGTTATATACGTGTAAGAGATCTGGGAACATTGGAACGTTTCGTATTGATCATGTATACAGAGATTTTTTTAAAAAAATGGCTCTGAGCACTATGGGACTTAACATCTGAGGTCATCAGTCCCTAGACTTAGAACTACTTAAACCTAACTAACCTAAGGACATCACACACATCCATGCCCGAGGCAGGATTCGAAACTGCGACCGTAGCGGTCACGCGGTTCCAAACTGAAGCGCCTAGAACCGCTCGGCCACACTGGCCGGCACAGAGATTTCAGAATATAATTTTATATTATAATACATTTTCGAAATCAAATGTGGACTCCACCTATAATTTATTGCTTATGAATTTCAGATTAAAACTGAAGAAATGGCAAAAAGGAAATTAAAGAAATGGGACCCCTGGATAAATTGAAACAACCAGATGCTGAGCATTTCAGAGGGAGCCTTAGGCAATGTTGGTCTGAAATAGGAAATAACAGTATTATAGAAGACGAATTAGTAGATTTGAGAGTTGAAATAGGGAAGGCAGCAATGCTCTAATAAAAACCCTTGGATAACATAGGAGGTGCTGAATGTGATTGACGAGAAGAAAAAATACAAAAATGCAGCAAATAAAGCAGGTGAAATGGAATATACACGTCTATAAAATGAGATTCACAAAGTTCAAAATGGTTAATCAGTTCTGTCTAGAGCCCAAATGCAAGGCTGTAGTAGCATGCACAGCTATGGGAAAGATAGATGCCGCCAATCGGAAAATAAATGAACCCTTTCGACAAGGGGTAGCAGCTACATGAATATCAAGAGCTCAAATGCAAACCATTACTTACTAGGAGCACACGGCAACTGCCATAACCCGATTTTCCAGAAACTTGGTTCAACAGAAGTGGAGTTAAAAATAAACGAAAACGTGACTTATCCGTAAATACGTAATTTTGTCATGGCTGGTTGTTCCAAGAGTCGCAATAATTCTGTGGGTTGTCTCCCACCTCAGGGGCCCTGTTTACACTTAGGTCTTTTAGTGTTCTGCCGTATTTTACTCGACAATTTCTGAGAAAAGGACGGTCCAAATTTTGATTTGCTTTATGTGCATTTTAGCGCGCGACACTCGCAGCCGAAATGATGACATAGTGACTAGCGTTGCGACTTCTCAGTTCAGTTCCCCATGTTCTAAACCGGTTATTGTTTGTATTTACTTGATTTTATTTTCATTTATTTACCCATGTTCATAGAAGGTTATTACACTAATGTTTCTTATCAAGTGCGGGGATACAAGAGCGTTATATTAATTATACAACTACAGCTTTGTTTCGCAATAAGTGTCATAAATGTATTATATATGTGTGTACGGTATTTTCAAGGGCATCAATATTTTAAAATTCTCGTATTCTTATATTTCATTCTTATGTGGATTGTTACCTTAATTCTTATATTTTATTCTTATGTTTATTCTTCAGCAAGCTTTGGTACATTCCCTTGGATGATACCGATCGTAGAAACATTCGAAACATAGAAATTCCGAACATTGCGAACATCTCGCGAAAGCAGATTTGCCATAGCGACATTTGTTCGTATGAATCTCACTTGGGAAAGAAACCTTGTCCACATTGCTGATGATTGCAAGCGTTGGCAATAGTTCGGCAGCAAACCATGCATAACGGAACACTTTTCCGAAAACTAGCAATCATTCACTCATTTTTTAAAAATTTATTCACCAGACCAGATTAGCAGATGAATAAGGATGATGTTATTTCTATATACATTGGCACCATTCGTGCAGCAATCATCTACGGACATGGGTAGATAAATGAAAAACAAATTAAAAATAATAATCATATTTCGAACACAGGGCGCAAAACTGTCAAACAGAGACTCTAGCAACTGTGTCACCGCTTAGGATGAGCTGTTTACTTGCTAAAACACACGGAAACTTTGACCATCTTTTTCTCAGAAACGGTCGAGTATCTACGGTTAAGCCGAGATATGTGTTCGCTTATTTTGATCCTCAATCCAATGAGCAAAGTTTCGTGGAAATCAGGTTATGGCATTTGCCGCCCTCTTCTCGAAAGTAAAGAAGAAAAACCTGAAGAGTGAAAAGAATATATAACCTGTGTGCACAAGGAACACGCACTTGAGGACAATTTAATAGAAGGAGAAGAGAAATAGATGGAGATGAGACTGAAGATACGATAAGGCGAGAAAAATACGGCAGAACACTGAAAGACCTAAGTGTAAACGGGGCCCCTGAGGTGGAAGACAACCCACAGAATTATTGCGGCTCTTGGAAGACCCAGCCACGACAAAATTATACCATCTCGTGTATAAGGTGGATGTATGAGACAGTGAGAATACCTTCACACTCCAGGAAGAATTTAAGAATTCCAATTTCAGAAAAGGGAACTGCTGACAGATGTGAATACTAGCGAACGATCAATTTAACAAGCATAGCTGCAAAATATTGACACGAATTGTCTACATAAGTATCGAAATGCCGGTAGAAACCGACCTTTTGGAAAATCAGTTTGGATTACGAAGAGATGTAGGAAGACACGAGGCAATACTGACGCTACGACTTATCCTCGGAGATAGGTTGAAGAAAGACATGCGCACGTTTATAGCATTTTTTTATTTAGAGTAAGGTTTTGACTATACTGACTTGCCTACAGTCTGAAATTCTGAAGGTAGCAAGATAAAACACAGAGAGCGAAAGGCTATTTACAATTCGTAAAGAAATCATATGACAGTTACATGAGCCGAAGAGTATGAAACGAAAGTATTGATGGAGAAGGGAGTGAGAAAGGTTTGTAGCCATCCCTGCTCTTATTCAGTCTCTACGCTGAGCAAGCTGTGAAGGAACCTAATGAGAAATTTGGAAAGGGAAGTAAAATTCATGGAGAGGAAATAAACTCACTGATGTTTTCCGATATTATAATTCTATCAGAGGTATCAAAGGACTTATAACAGCAGTTGAATGGAATGGATATGTCTAGAAACAGAGATTATAAGAAGAACGTTAAAAGAAATGAAATAAAGGAATTGAATGTAGTCGAACTAAATCGGGAGATGCCAAAAGAATTAGATTAGGAAATGAGACAGTAAAACAGTAGATGAGTTTTGCTCTTTGAGTAGCAAAATAAACTGACGACGGCCGAAGAGATGATACAAAATGCCGACTAGCAATAGCAAGGAAAGCGTTTTTGAAAACTAGCTATTTGTTAACATCTTATATCAACTGACATGTTAGGAATTGTTTTGAGAGGCTATTGTGACCTCGTACAGAAGTGAAACGTTAACGATAAGCAATTCAGACAGGAAGAGCATAGAAGATTTCAAAATGTGGTGCTATACAAGAATGCTGAAGACTAGATGCGTAAATCGGATAAATGATGAGGAGTTACTGAATCAAATTTGGGAAAAATGGAAATTTCTGGCACAACTAGAGTAAGAGTAGGGATCGGTTTACAGAATACATTCTGGGCTTCACGCAATTATGTTTGATAATGGATGGAAATGTGTGTGTGTGAGAGAGAAGAGGGAGGGGAAAGGGAGAATTGTGGAGGAATACGAAAGCTTGATTACAGTATGCAAGTTCAGATGGATGTAGAGTGTGGTAATTATGGAGATATAAGAGGCGTGAACGGGACAGACTAGCATGGAGAGCTGCGTCAAAGCAGCCTTCGGACTCAGGAGAACAACAACAACAACAACAACAACAACGACAACGACAACGCTACAGTGTTGGAAACGAACCTCGGGAAGGGAGAACTCAAGTTAAAGGCACTTATGCATTTAGTTACAGGAATTATAAATTTTACTGGTATATGTGATATAAAGAGTTCCGTTTCCGATGCCGAACTGTTTCAGAATTTTAACGTAATTTGTACAGCTTAGGCATACTGCCTTAGAAGACCACAGTGAAAAAAGGTGACTAAAATTCTTGTGGGTGTGGTACCGCGTCATTGTATAAAATATAAAATAGTTTAATATATATATATAAGCTATAAAATCGGTCTTCCAGCCGTATTAAAATGGATTCCCTCCGGCCATGTCTGGTTTTATTGGAGTAAAGTTGCCCCTATTTATTGCAAACTATCGGTTCCAATGCGTCAAGTGTTTGGGTAGTCGTGACAAGAGGGAGATGGTAGGAAGGAAGCTATTCGTGGATTATTCGGCTTGTCGATGACTGTAAACTGTCTGAAAATCAGCGCTTGGCTTCTGGTAGACCTGTTTTCGTCGTGTTGTGCGCCTGTCTAGCGACCGGTCGCGTCTCGTCGGAGTGGATTAGCTAGTAGCCAAGACGCCGGAAGTATGTACCCATCTGTGGATTAATACTCTCAGGCTGCTTAATAATTTTAGTCGCCTCTTGTATTTTGCACTGGCGCGTCCACGAATCTTTTACCAGCACACGGACATCCTGGAACACAATAGGTTGTCCACAACTATCATAGTCTTCCGCTAACGCCGATTTATTGTGTTATTCTAATCGCACATAGCGTTCATATTCCCTCACGTATGTGGCCTCCTGTCTTCCCTAACTTGGCAGCTCCGCACTCACAACGTAGCTCATATATTCCACCAATATTACACTGCATCCTTGGTGTAACCTATAACGTCGTGGGTCCTGTCTGAAGAGCCGAGCGAGGTGGCGGAGTGGTTAGCACACTGGACTCGCAATCGGGTGGACGACGGTTCAATACCACGTCCGGCCCTCCTGATTTAGGTTTTCCGTGATTTCCCTAAACCGCGTCAAGTAAATGCCGGGATGGTTCTTTTGAAAGGGCATAGCCGATTTCCCTCCCCGTCCTTCCATTATCCGAGCTTGCTTGTGTTCTGTCTCTAATGGCCTCGTTGTCGACAGGACGTTAAACACATCTCCTCCTCCTCCTGTTTGAAGCCTCGTTGGTGCAGGACATTGCCTAGCCATTCACTAGCGCCTTTCACATAAGCCAAGTGGTCTAGCGGAAGCTCCTCTTCCTTGCCTTCGCCTCTTGTTTTATTTCGGTTGGTGTGGGTTATCTTTTTTATATTGTTATGATGATTGCCGTTGGTGCAGAAGGTGTGGTCTAGCCCCTACAATTGTTCTTCGATATTACTGGTGTCACTTGTCTAGTGGGCGCGGGCAGTCATCGTATGCCGAACAGAATACTTCTGAGCTGCAGGGTGCTGGTTCTCCCCGTGTATTTACCGGCTGCTGCGTATTGGCTTCAATATGCCCCATTTAACCAGTGAAAGAAATGTTTCCATTGTACTCTTCAGCATCTGACGTCACAAACAGTATGATTACCGTTTTCGACTCACTGCCAGTTTATCATCAGATGATGTGAATACAATACATAGTAAACAGACAACTGAACAGGTCGGGAGAAACGCTCGCAATGCGCTTCGCCTGGCTGTTCTGTTTATTTAGTATGTATTGTGTTCAACGAGATGTATGTGGCGATGAGCCGATTGTGAAAGTGATATGGTTTTCTCTCCTACCCTGACGATCTCGAATTTTGCATTTTTGGTTCAATTAAATAACTACTACGTCGAAAGCAAATTGCCGAATTTCTGCAGGCGGTTAGTAAGCGTGCCATTAGCAACTTTCAAAATAACGCTTGACGCTTTATTCTTTATTATCACAATATAAATGTTATCCATGCTTATCTGTGGGAATGAGAATTTCCTCTTACTGTTTATTAACGATTAATTTACTCCTGCTTCATTGTTCCTTGTTTGACCGGACATTCTAAGAACATAGCTTACCGCTAGGTGCCTTGTAAACCGAACACCAAGTAGCAAGCTGTACGTGTCCTAAGTCTCCTCCGCGAATCGCATGAGTCTGCAACTACGCGTTGATGAAGTGCCGCCAGCAGCTCGGAAACTCTTGCGGCGCAGAGGTCCAGCCCAGAAATTATGCCGGCAGAGTGAACTGCAAGTCAGTGTCGGCCGGTGAGGAAGGGAAAGCGCAGCGGTCCCCGGAAGACGACTCCCTGCAGGCGCATCTGCTGGCGCGTTAAGTGCGGCCCGGGCGCCGTAACGTCCAATCAGCGTCCAGCTAATGCGTCACGCCGGCAGCCCCGGGGGATTCCCGGCCAGCTGCTCCCTACTCGCGTCCTGGCGGGCAACTCTACTCACGCGTTAAGGCGCACACGACTTCTCATCTGGATGCTCCACTCTTTCAGCGGAGGTCCTTAATGACTTCTGATGAGCAGTTTTATTGCTGCCTGAATTCATTAAAGATTCATCCAGATGGCCAGTAGCACCGGAGATATTAAATCCTTTAAATCTTTTACTGACTAATTGATAAGACGCTTGATGAATCCGTAAACTCCGGTGCAGTTGCCGTGCATTTCGGTACGCGTTAAACAGGAGTCTTAACATTCGTCTTAGCTAAAATAATTCGGCCACAGCTTTCCTTCACTAGACTTTGTTATAATGGACAGAATACACTATGTGATCAAAAGCATCCGGACACCCCCAAAAACATACGTTTTTCATATTAGATGCATTGTGCTGGTTGCTACTGCCAGGTACTCCATATCAGCGACCTCAGTGTCATTAGACATCGTGAGAGACCAGAATGGGAAACTCCGCGGAACTCACGGACTTCGAATGTGGACAGGTGATTGGATGTCACTTGTGTCATAGGTCTGCACGTGAGATTCCCACACTCCTAAACATTCCTAGGTCCACTGTCTCCGATGTGATAGTGAAGTGAGTGTGTGAAGGCACACGTACAGCACAAAAGCGTACAGGCCGACCTCGTCTGTTGAATGACAGTTGAAGACGGTCGCAATGTGTAATAGGCAGACATCTATCCAGAGCATCACACAGGAATTACAAACCGCATCAGGATCCACTCGAAGTACTACGACAATTAGGCGGGAAGTGAGAAAACTTGGATGTAATGGTCAAGTGGCTACTCATGAAGCCACACATCACGCCTCGCTTGGTGTAAGGAGCGTAAAAATTCGACGATTGACAGTGAAAAAAGTTGTGTGGAGTGACGAATCACGGTACACAATATGACGATCCTATGGTAGTGTGGGTATGGCGAATACCCAGTGAACGTCATCTGCCCGTGTGTGTAGTGCCAACAGTAAAATTCGGAGGCAGTGGTGATATGATGTGGTCGTGTATTTCATGGAGGGGGCTTGCACCCCTTGTTGTTTTGCGTGGCACTATCACAGCACAGGCCCACAGTGATGTTTTAAGCATCTTCTTGCTTTCCACTGTTGAAGAGCAATTCGCGGATGGCAATTTCATCTTTCAACACGAGCGAGCACCTGTTCATAATTCACGGCCTGTGGCGGAGTGGTTACACGACAGTGACACGCCTCTAATGGACTGGCCTGCATAAGTCCTGATCTCAATCCTATAGAACACCTTTGGGATGTTTTAAGACGTTGACTTGTTGCCAGGCCTCACCGACTGACATCGATACCTCTTCTGAGTGCAGCACTCCGTGAAGAATGGGCTGCCATTCCGAAATAAACCTTCCAGCACCTGATTGAACGTATGCCCGCGAGAGTGGAAGCTGTCATCATGGCTAAGAGTGGGCCAACACCATACTGAAATTCAACATTACCGATGAAGGGCGCCACGAACTTGTAAGTCATTTTCAGCCAGGTATCCGGATACTTTTGATCACATAGCTTATGTCTTTGCCTTCCTCCTACCCTTGAACAGACTTATGAACCTGTTACAAGGGGATCTATAGTTAAACGTAAACTGCGAGTGACATTGCGACTTGGCATTTCTCACATCAACAAATGATTGCCAGAGGCGAAAGGCACAATAAACAACTAAATAAAACTTTAGCACCGACTGAGAAAAGATATTTTGACTTGCGAATTTGTGGTTCGGCAATTAATTTGTTACAGAGCAATGTAGTTTACTTATAGCTACAACACTGAAATAACATTAAACAGCGTTTCTTCAAAAGAAGGTAACTGTGGTCTTTTCTTGTCATGATATGTAGGCCTCTAGTTATAACAGACTTCTAGGAAGCATCTGTGCCATGACGGAGAGTAACATTTGGCAGTGGCATGTTAGCTACCGGAACGAATTCTCAGCTATAAGGAACTGCGGGCTGCTTGTTGAGGAATAGTTGTCTGGAACTGTAGGAGAACGTGTACAAATGACCGTCGGAATTGTGTGTCACCGTGAAAGGCAAAACAATTCCTGTGTACAAGTGAAGTAATAATTGGTTAGCAAGACAGATTACTACACTCTGATTACAAATAATCGTTATTTGACGTTTTAATGTGGTGCTACGACGCTGTCCCTACGTGAGTCAGCTGAGATTCGGCTATAATGCGAACGACAAGGAGCCGACTGCCAACACGGACAGAACACGTTTCTGTCCTCTGCGGACGGCGACGATGAAATGGTCTGCAGGCAGTGCCTGATGAACTACGGGGCTACGCTACGCGACTAGAATGTTAAAGTGAACTGGTGCTATATTGTGATGCCTTGTCAAAGGTGAACAGTCTTCGTGAGACTCTGCAATCTCTGATTAGAGGAACTAAATCCCAAGGCGTGAAGTGCCAAGTAGCAAGCAACTCCCTAACAGGTTAAAAATAAGTGCTGAACAGGTACCCGAATCCGGAAATTGCCTTTCACGGCAAGCTCTGATTCATGGTCCGGCACACGGTTTTAATCGTCTGGGAAGTTTCAAAAGACGACACATTCCGGTACGGAGTGGAATATTCGTTCTGGGAACTAACAAGTACACTACTGGCCATTAAAATTGCTACACCAAGAAGAAATGCAGATGATAAACGGGTATTCATCGGACAAATATATTATACTGGAACTGACATGTGATTACATTTTCACGCAGTTTGGGTGCATAGATCCTGAGAAATCAGTACCCAGGACAAACACCTCTGGCCGTAATAACGGCCTTGATACGCCTGCCCATTGAGTAAAACAGAGCTTGGATGGCGTGTACAGGTACAGCTGCCCTTGCAACTTCAATACGATGCCACAATCGATCAAGAGTAGTGACTGGCGTATTGTGACGAGCCAGTTTCTTGGCCACCATTGACCAGACGTTTTCAATTGGTGAGAGATCTGGAAAATATGATGGCCAGGGCAGCAGTCGAACATTTTCTGTATCCAGAAGAGCCCCTACAGGACCTGCAACATGCGGTCGTGCATTATCCCGCTGAAATGTAGGGTTTCGCAGGGATCGAATGAAGGGTACAGCCACGGGCCGTAACACATCTGAAATGTAACGTCCACTGTTCAAAATGCCGTCAATGCCAACAAGAGGTGACCGAGACGTGTAACCAATGGCACCCCATACCATCAACGCCGGGTGATATGCCAGTATGGCGATGACGAATACACGCTTCCAATGTGCGTTCACCGCGATGTCGCCAAACACGGATGCGACCACCATGATGCTGTAAACAGAACCTGGATTCATCCGAAAAAATGACGTTTTGCCATTCGTGCACCCAGGTTCGTCGTTGAATACACCATTGCAGGCGCTCCTGTCTGTGATGCAGCGTCAAGTGTAACCGCAGTTATGGTCTCCGAGCTAATATTTCACGCTGCTGCAAACGTCGTCGAACTGTTGGTGCAGATGGCTGTTGTCTTGCTAACGTCCCCATCTGTTGACTCGGGGATCGAGGCGTGGCTGCACGATACGTTACAGCCAGGCGTATAAGACGCCTGTCATCTCGACTACTAGTGATACGAGGCCGTTGGGATCCAGCACGGCGTTCCATATTACCATCCTGAACCCACCGATTCCATATTCTGCTAACAGTCATTGGATCTCGACCAACGCGAGCAGCAATGTCGCGATGCCATAAACCGAAATCGCGATAGGCTACAATCCGACCATTATCAAAGTCGGCAACGTGATGGTACGCATTTCTCCTCCTTACACGAGGAATCACAATAACGTTTCACCAGGCAACGCCGGTCAACTGCTGTTTGTGTATGAGAAATCGGTTGGAAACTTACCTCATGTCAGCACGTTGTAGGTGTCGCTAATCATTTTCGTACCACAGCATCTTCTTCCTGTCGGTTAAATTTCGCATCTGTAGCACGTCATCTTCGTGTGTAGCAATTTTGATGGCCAGTGGTGTAAGTTCTTAACCGAAATGGTAGTATCAATTTTTTTATCCAGCAGTACATTCCAGAACTCGGTGGGTCTAAGACTTGTAGAAAGTCTGCCATTATACTTTCGAAGAAAGGAAAAGCCAGTGGTGTTAAGTGAATGTAGGGACAGATCGACAATGGTTGATGGACGGCGTGGTACGCAGCGCCGGTCCCCGTCTCGCCGCTACCAAGCTGAAAGCTGAAAGGATGCAAAAGGGCGGAGGCCCCTTCCCTGCGAGGCGCCCCTGCGTGGCGTGTAAGGAGGGCGGAAGGCGGAAGGCGGTCGCGTTACTGTGGCAACGGCCGCGGGCGCGGGGCTAGTAGCTGGCAGCAAGGCACGGGACGGGACGGCCCGCGTACTCGCCTCCTCGCCTCGCCTCCGCGCCGCGCGCTCCCCGCTAATTAAGACAAGGGGCGGCCAGATATTGATCAGGGGGCGGCACAACTGCGCCGCTAATGGCTCAGCGCGCCCTAAGACCGCCAGCCAGATATTACGCACACACGCACACAGCCCTGCCGCGCGCTCCCTCGCCGCAGTCGTAGGCAGATTAGTTGGGGCTCCTTGTATCGCACAGTGTGCCGGTGCAGTCTCGCCCGTGCGCCGTCGCCGCGACTTTATCTTAAGCACAGCTCCTTACCCTGATAACCAGCTGCGGAGTCATCCCGCCACCTTGGGGCTTGAGACACTTTGTGCCTCATTTCTTGCAAAGCGACCCGACGATACCATCCTCAGTACCACATTCTCTTCATCAGTTGCTGGCGAACAGTGAACAGAGCTCTACAGAATCATTTAAGCAATAACAGCTTGAGGTCAAACATAGAGAACACCTATCATCTAGTATGTGGAGCTCAGACTAGTCGCACCATCATCATGTACGTCCGCCCCGATAGCTGAGTGGTAGCCGGCACGGTAACTCAGTGTGTTCGGTCAGAGGGTTAGCTGCCCTCCGTAATAAAAAAACTGAGTTAATGGATCAACAACGAATTGAAACGGGTGTCTTGCGACGTCCGCACCGAGCAGATGAAACGAACGAAAACGAACAAAAAAGTGGTCTGCGTGGCGGACTGTCGTCCTACGGGCCCGGGTTCGATTCCCGGCTGGTTTGGAAATTTTCTCCGCTCGGGGACTGGGTGTTGTGTTGTCTTCATAATCATTTCATCCCCATTCGGCCCGTAGGTGGCCCAATGTGGCGTCGAATGTAATAAGAGCTGCACCAAGGCGGTCGGACCTGCCCCGTAAGGGGCCTTCCGGCCAATGACACCAAACGGTCATTTCCACTTCCATCATCATATACGAAGGCTGTTTGGAAAGTAAGGTACGATCGGTCACGAAATGGAAACCACTATGAACATCAAAAATGTTTTATTTGCAACAGCTACTTCTGTGCATACTGACCGTTTCGACTTAGACCTTTTTCGTATTGTTATACCAAGTTTACAGTGCCCTCGTCATAGCAGGCAGGCGCCTGTGCTTTCCGCCAGTTCTCCACTCTGGTCCTTAGCGTAGGGCCAGCGGTTTCATATGAGCAGAAATGAAACTAAGAGGCAGCCAATTACGGGCTATATTGTGAGTGATCAAACATTTGAAAACGCTGCAGGAGCAGCTCCTTTTCGGCCGAGAATCGTCATGATGAAGTAAACGCGTGAGATTTATGTTATGTGAGCTGCACAACAAGATGCGAAATCTCTTACCAGATCCTCATACTTGGCGGGAGGGACTAGGTTCTAGGCGTCTTTACATGGTCACTGTGCACTCAGAACTGAAAAGCGCAACGTGACGTGATCAAGGAGCATACCAAAGACACTGCACACACATCTATGTGAAGCTTCATCGGAGTTTCACTGTGATTTCCATTTCGCCCCAGATCGAACCTGACTACCCGAAAAGTCCTCGTAGAACCAAGAGTTCAGAAAAACCACTGAGTTTAAATTTCTCGCCCCACTAATAAATTCGGGTGGCCGGATGCTCCTGGATGTTCGATTACGACTTAATGCTCCACGGGCGGAATGGCGTGGTGTTAGTGGAGTATATTCGACAATAAACTATCTAACATCTTAAAGGGAAAGTTTATTCATCCGTCATAGCTCTACGTAATGGAGGATGTGGGGCAGCAACATGAAAACATGAGTAACCGCTAAGTGGCGCTGACTTGAAAATATTGGCTGGATCACATTAAAAAGAACATGTAAAGAAAGGATGCGATCGATTGCAATCCTCAATAAATTAGAAGTAGCACCCCGTAGGTCATACGGACTCATCACTAGAAATTATGACAATTCAGTGACAACACGCCCCCATGCGCATGTCAAGAAGTGATGGTTAGAGAAGAAAACGAAGGGTATCTGTCAGGCTTCAAACCCTAGAATGCTCTAGACACTAAATTGTGACTTTAAGCATCAGAGCGACACACGCTAAGAAAGAAGAAGACGAAGGTTGAAGAGGAATGTACAGAGCGTTCTCTCGATATAACTTGTTAAGTATTCCCATTTCGGAACACGTGGGTATCTCGGACAGAAAGAACGTGTTGGACAGGATATGGGCCACAGTGTGAGACGGAGCAGGCAGTCGACTGTTTGCGTCTATAATGTGTTATCACTCTCTGTATTTCAGGACTTCTTCCGTTGAGTTTTGGTAACATCTGTCCACTTGACAAAACACTACAATGAACGGAATTGTTTGACATTTGAAGAAAATGAACTGATATGTAACTTGATATGTTGTTCGCTATCACACACAGAGTAACAACAAAGAACACAATTGTTATTAATTTTTTTTCTATCGTACTTCCCGGATTCATTATCTCCTCGTTTACGTGTAAACATTGAGTGACAGCGTCCTTAGACCCAGCGCATGGCCTCAAGAAGTACAGCTTTTTGACTGGAAGGAGAAACAAAATTTAATAAATGTGTGAATGGGATGGTGGCTACAGGTTTATGTGATTTACAATGAGGTGCGTACAGTTGCAACAGAAATATATACTACACCTAAACTGAACTAGTTACCGGTGTTTCCGTTACTAGGACCTCTACGGAGATAATTTGAATGTAGCTACTGAATGGGTGGCCGTGCGGTTCTAGACGCTACAGTCTGGAATCGCGGGACCGCTACGGTCGCAGGTTTAAGTAGTTCTAAGTTCTAGGGACCTCAGAAGTTAAGACCCATAGCGCTCAAAGCCATTTGAACCATTTTTTTGAGCTACTGAGTCTGCTATAAGCATTGATTTCCAGATCAGAATAATTTTTTTTGCCAAAGTCAGTTACAGAAAAAATCCCCGCAGTCGATAGTGTGAATAAATTGAAGCGATCTAAATGAAAAAACTTGTGTTTTAACAGTGATTTAAAAAACGACAGATTGCAATATGTAGAGCAGTCGATTGTATTGTTATGTATTCGTTTCTGGTTATAAAAAAAAATATTATACTTATTATCATGATAAATTATGACTCATTAGAGAAAAGGACTTAAGAGGTTAACTGATAAATTTTTAAACCAATCCATAACATTAAATTTGTAAGACGGACTCTTCGTAAGACGGACTCTCTTCCATTTAACCGTAAATATTGGCTCCATATACACACCGCTGATTTTCACTGATACTGAATGCTATTTGTAGGTCAGTCGAAATCGAGTGGACAATGTTCCGATAGTTTGGGTAACTGTGAGTGGATCGTGCCGGTGCTGCGTTATTAGTTACACAGAGCCCGTGTCGCGGCGCTAATGTCGGAAACTTTGAGCGGCCAGGGGTAGCAAGGCGGAGCCGGAGCCGCAGAGTAGGCTGTATATTCATCAGGGCAGGAATTTGAAGCGACGTTGATTTATTAAATTTAAGAGCTACTGGAAAAGCCTTTTTTCGGCGGGCAGCCTCGCAAGGCGGCAGTAATTACAGGAGGCGCGTCACGCCGCCCCTGACCGCAAGGCGCGCCGCTCCCCTACCCTCCCGCGCTGCTGCGCTGCGTTGCCGGGGAGCCGCGACGCGAAGTGCGCCAGCTGCCGCCATCCGTCCCGTTGCATCCACCTCGTCGTCAGCATTTCACATATCGACTACACTTACCGATTCTCCTCAATGTTGATGGACGTACCATTTCATACTTAGTTAAAATAACGTTGTGCTTGGTTTCCCAGCAAGTAGACCAGGAGGGGCCGTGAATTATCCAATCGCAACTTTTCTGGCGCTCCATTTGCTTGCTGTGTTGGCTGTTCTGTAACTACATGCAAAGTCCTGCCGCATGACGCAGGATATGAAGGAATGCAGAGGGGAGAGCCAAATATGCCTCTTAAAAATACGTTTTCCGCAAATAAAGCAAAGGTTTCTATTGCTGTAATGAGTCTAACTGGGAATATCTTACATTCTGTACAATAAATGTAAGAACGTTCGGCCGGCCGGAGTGGCCGTGCGGTTCTAGACGCTGCAGTCTGGAGCCGAGCGACCGCTACGGTCGCAGGTTCGAATCCTGTCTCGGGCATGGATGTGTGTGATGTCCTTAGGTTAGTTAGGTTTAATTAGTTCTAAGTTCTAGGCGGCTGATGACCTCAGAAGTTAAGTCGCATAGTGCTCAGAGCCATTTGAACCATTTTAAGAACGTTATTTTCAGATTCGCATGTTTCTTTTAGTACACTATGTTTATTCCCAAACCGTCCCCTAACCTGATTTATAATTTAATATACAGATCCCAATAGTCAGTTAAGTCAAATCACTAACGCTGCGTGAAAACTGTGAGCAATATTCATTGCTTCCAGTGTTTGCATTTCTGATTATTTCTGTAACTTCTTTCATTTTGGTGGGGCAACGGCCTTGCCACAGTGGATACACCCTGAGATCACCGAAGTTAAGCGCTGTCAGGCGTGGTCGGCACTTGGATGGGTGACCATCCAGGCCGCCATGCGCTGTTGCCATTTTTCGGGGTGCACTCGCCCTCGTGATGCCAATTGAGGAGCTACTCGACCGAATAGTAGCGGCTTCTGTCAAGAATACCATAATAACGACCGGGAGAGCGGTGTGCTGACCCCACGCCCCTCCTATCCGTATCCTCCTCTGAGGATGACACGGCGGTCGGATGGTCCCGGTAGGCTACTCGTGGCCTGAAGTCGGAGTGCTTTTTTTATTTTGGTACAGTGAGAGAGAGTCTTGTTACCTATTTCGGCCTGGGGGCTCTTATCAGGTCACGGAGGGGAAGTTCACTTAGCGGTAAGGAATAGTGATAAAGGTTTTTTTCTGCTAGAAGCCATTCTCTGTAAAGGTAGAGAACAGAGGAGGACAGTCTGCAGTCCCGGCTCAGCAGGAGCACCGAGGAGTCCAGGTGGTGTGTCATAGAACTGCATTGTACGACAACACAAGGAGTCCCTTTTAACTACGAGTAAGATAAGAACCTGAAAGGCAGGAGAAAACAGGAGCCCACGAAGCGTGACAGCAGCCATTAAGGCTTGGTGAAGCCTGCTGCAATGTTTGTTCTAATTCTAGTAAGGTTCAGAATGGTTCAAATGGCTCTGAGCACTATGGGACTTAACTTCTCAGTTCATCAGTCCCCTAGAACTTAGAACTACTTAAACGTAACTAACCTAAGGACATCACACATATCCATGCCCGAGGGAGGATTCCAACCTGCGACCGTAGCGGTCTCGCGGTTCCAGACTGTAGCGCCTAGAACCGCTCGGCCACTACGGCCGGCTTCTAGTAAGGGGAGAGTTCCCCTAAGTGCACATATCTTGGTTGCCCAGGACAGAAAATCTGTCATGTAGAGGGAGAAATTTTCTACCTTTTTCCCATACCATGGAAGTAATACGAGAACATCTTATTCGTTAACCGCTACAAAATCTGCAAAAGCAGGAAGTTATTAAACTTGTTTATTAAATTTATCATTGGTTCGTACTCGCACTATCTGCTGCAAATGTCCAGCGATACTGAGACGCTGGCAGTATCACGTAAGAAAAGGAAGAGGAAAAGTGCTTCTGGGATGCAATCTAAAACACATTACTCCTTAGGCAGCTGTTGAATATGCTTGTCCCAGGTTGTTTCAGAGGGCTGCAGAGAGGGACGTCTCCTGCTTAGAGCAGAGTACATACACAAAGCTGAACTTAGAATTTTAGGCATCTACTGCGGACACAGCTGAATAGACCCAAGCATGAACTTTTACTGTACTCACTGAGGTGAGCCGTGCACACGATGTCAATTAATTTGCGTCATCGCTATATTTTACTGATTTAAATTTCACAGTCAGCTAGTTGCAACCATAACGCAGAGACTGTTTGTGTCTGTTCATGCTGTTCTAGGTTTTTTTCTTCAAATCATTAATCTTTCCCTACAATCATTGGCCATATTCGTCACATATTTTTGTTTATCCATTCCTCTGTACCGAGGCTATAGTTCATGTTAGCAGTCCCTTATCCACTTGTTAAATGTTTACATTCCTGATTCACTGAGTCAATCATTTTAATGATGTCTTTTAGCGGCAATAAATCCGATTGTTACAGGGACTTCAAGTGGTTCAAATGGCTCTGAGCACTATGGGACTTAACATCCGAGGTCATCAGTCCCCTAGAACTTAGAACTACTTAAACCTAACTAAACTAAGGACATCAAACACATCTATGCCCCAGGCAGGATTCGAACATGCGACCGTAGCGGTCGCGCGGTTCCAGACTGTAGCGCCTAGAACCGCTCGGCCACGCCGGTCGGCGTTATAGGGACTATTAGTTTTCTATTGTAGTTTGATGAATCCCTTTATCAATGTGTACGTGTGAGTCTGACACCCATACTTTCGTGTTTAATTGACCGACACCAAATAATTTTCAATTAATAATACTTTATTGATGATGCAGTCTTGTTTGTTCTAAATTTGCTTGATCTTATCTGTAGGTCACTGGAGATATGATCTGTAGCATCTTAGGGGTATGCTAAACATCTCAATTGCCACCTCGTAATTATTCTTTACTTAGTGATTATAAGGAAACTATTTGGATAGGATTTGATACTTTCGTATCAGGGGTTTATTGGTCATAATTATTGTGTTGCTTCGAAATTAAGAAATTTATCGCATGTAGCTTGAAGAGTGTGCAGAGAAGAATGGTTCAAATGGCTCTGAGCACTATGGTACTTAACATCTATGGTCATCAGTCCCCTAGAACTTAAAACTACTTAAACCTAACTAACCTAAGGACATCACACAACACCCAGGCATCACGAGGCAGAGAAAATCCTTGACCCCGCCGGGAATCGAACCCGGGAACCCGGGCGCAGGAAGCGAGAACGCTACCGGTGCAGAGAAGAATGTGATCATGTTTTAGTGTGTCCGAAATGTAGGTGACACACCGAAATTACGCTTAAACCTGTAAGCAAAGCCATATATCATTCCATTGTGGTGTTACATTTAATTACTATAGGCGGTAAGCTGCTCCTCGTCACACTCAAAAATCTCCTCACGCGTTGCTAGATATAGTTGCTAAATACTCATTCATCACTAACATCTTTATCGTTAAGAAGCTTTTCAATTACGTATATACGAGAATGTTGTCTTAACGAAAAGGCTTTGTGCATTCGATAAAGCCCTATCACAAGAAAATTATGTGCGAATGGAGCAGTATCAGTCAGTCTCGGACTGATGTGTCCAGAGTGGAGGACAATGCCTTTCATTGGACGTGTACATATACTGCATAATACATCCTTATTTGACTTCACTCACGCTTACATTTTCTGTTGATTTACTTATGAAGGTCGTTTATTTAGTCTACGAGAGATGCAAGAGAATCCAGTACACTCCATATCACTCCACAGCTTTCATGGCAAATCTTTTCCTAACGCTGCTTAATTTGTTGCTTTTCTGTATTAACGGTATTTCAGTTTCGTTTCTCGTTCGTAATGTCTGCTTTCTCCACAAATATTCCCTCGTGCGTTTGATTTACACCTCCTTTCATTGCTCCACATCTTGCTTACAGCAATCTTCGTGGTGGCAATGAGCTTTTAGTTAGATTTGAGTTGTCATAGATTAGAACACTGTTATTGATTTTATTTTTAGTAATTCAGCCATGGCACTAAGCATATGTTGTATAAATTTGCTATCGTCTATTGCTATTGTTATATTTGTAGGTATTGTAGGGCGGACAATCCCTTGGCAGAGCATCATATTTATGTAATTAAAGGAATAAATTATTAGTAGAATTATAAGTAGAAATTATTTATTACCTTCGACGGCGGACAATCCCTTGGCAGAGCATCATATTTATGTAATTAAAGGAATAAATTATTAGTAGAATTATAAGTAGAAATTATTTATTACCTTCGACACATAGTAAAATCACTAAATGGCGTTACTAAAGCTGTCTCGTACCCGGTCGCTGGTAAGTACTGTTGCAGATAATTTCCTATTAATACACAATGAGTGAGCAACGTACAGGTATTCTAAAAGACCACGCTGGAGTCTCTAATGAATTTAGTTCAGGGTATTTTTGCAGAATTTGATATTTGAGTGTGATTATTACTGGCTGGGAATTTATGCACCTACTGAAGAAAACAAATAGAACCTAATTCTGAGGATGACACTGTGCTCAAGCAGTGTCCGTCGCTCTGCGCATAGAACGTTTTATAATAGTATAAAGCAATTACTTTATATTAGTTTAATAAAACGTGGGGACTAGAGAGTCCACGTCCTGAATCCGGACAACAAAGTGGGGTCGTAGACAGTTATGGAGATTGGAGAATAGGGTGCCTTTGTGTGGCGACGAAAAGCACTGCGGCGTGCTTTAATTGACACTCCAGCCGCTTGATCGCAGAGATTGTTGGCCGCGCCCTTCCCGAACCCCGGTATTTTTTCCCTTTCTTTCCTGCCTTTTTTTCCGGCGCTCCCTCGCTGTCCCTGCGGCCCGTTTGTGTAAGGCGAGAGCCGCAGTAATTACAGCGGCGCCAGGCGCCAGGCGGCGTGGCGCGGGGCGTCGCGTGGCCGGCGCTACCTGTCGCTCTGCACAAAGCGGCGCCGGCAGACGCGCTCAACGACGTGTCGAGGGGCGTAAAAATGAAGAGCGCCGCGCCGCGCCGAGCCGCGCTCGAGGGCCGAGGCCCGGGGGCAGAGGGCCGCCCTTTTGTCCGCCAGCGATCAACAGGTAGCCGAGCCCGCGTCGGAGCTGCGCCCGGCCGCCAGGCAACCCGCGCTGCGCGCCACCGCACCGAAGCCTACGTCCTTCTGCGTTATCACTACGACTGTATACGCTGACTAATATGTTGATGTATTTCCCCTCGTTCTCTCCCTCTCTCTCTCTCTCTCTCTCTCTCTCTCTCTCTCTCTGTCTCTCTCACTCTCTCTCTGTCTCTCGATAACTTTTCCACTTCCAGCAGCGTTCTTGAAAACATCCATTTCAGTACTTCAATTAATTTTGCTAAACAAGGCCCTCTGCTCGACACTTCGCTGTTGAGTTATTCGCGTTTTTTTAGAGACTATGAAGTATTTATTGTCTTAAGTGTTGGTAGGACGTCAAACGGGCCGACTTGGAGCTGGAGAGTCACCACAGGACATTTTAATTTCTACTGTCTATACTTTTCCAAATAAATTCATAAAACTTTGTCACCATGACCAGGAAGGATTGAGAACTCACACTCATCGCAGTGGAAGTTCAAAAACGTAGCGCCTGCCCGAGTGGCCGTGCGGTTCTAGGCGCTACAGTCTGGAGCCGAGCGACCGCTACGGTCGCAGGTTCGAATCCTGCCTCGGGCATGGATGTGTATGATGTCCTTAGGTTGGTTAGGCTTAATTAGATCTAAGTTCTAGGCGACTGATGACCTCAGAAGTTAAGTCGCAAAGTGCTCAGAGCCATTTGAACCATTTTTGAAAAACGTAGCAAAAACCTTTTTTACATGTGAAATTTCATCATTTTTTCACTTATTACTGGCTGCATTTGTTACTAGCGGTACACTTTTCTCCCTAAGTAAGACAGAGATTCTTCGATGAATTTTTCATAGCATTCAAACAGTAGTTACAGGTGTATGAAATTCTAGAATTTTCCAAATCTATTAAAAAACTGTGGAAAATTGAGATAATTAACTATAAAACTTGAGTTTTTTCTAAACATGAAGTTTAAAATGTAACAGTTCACTCATTTTTTCATAAATTAAATAACGTCTAGAGTTTCATACACCTGTAAATATGGTTTGTATGCTGTGCAAAAGTCATCAAAGAATCTCTCTTACTCAGGAAGAAAAGTGTACCTATAGCAACAAATGCAGCCAGTAGTAAGTGAAAAAATGATGAAATTTCACATGTAAAAAAATGTGTTTTGTTACGTTTTTTAGCTTCTACTGCTATGATTATGAATACTGAATCCTTCCTGGTCATACTGTTAAAGTTTTATGAATTTATTTGTAAAAGTATAGACAGTGGAAATTAAAATGTCCTGTGGTCCCTCTCCTGCTCCAGGTCGGCCCGTTTGACGTCCTACCTCCCCCTTAATTAGTTTCCTAGTCTTCGAGCATGTCGTGGTTCTCTCTCCTTTTTTGCGATAGCTCACTTCATGGGGCAAGTCGTTGAAGTCACATCTATTAATCAGATCGTCCAGGATCTGAGTCATTTCCCACCTTCGACTTCTCTTTCGCGCAAGTGCGATAACTGGTTGTAATTGAATGCTAGAAAACGAATTTGATTGGGCATGTAGTGTGGAAGCATGATAGAACTTTAAAAACAGTTTCACGAATGAATGATTAATTTATGTAAATTGCCTTAAACGTGTTAAGTGTTTTGGGACAGCAATGTAGTGTTGACTAACGGTGGCGCTTTTGTCGTAAATAATATAATCTTCCGTTCCACATAGCTGAGCTGTAGTCTAATGGAGTATCGACAATTGATTTTTGAGTAGAGGTGTATCAGCGAACTGGCCTGTTTCATCTAATGATCTGAAATAAAGGTTTGTGTCCAGAAACGGATGCCGATATTAAATACTGAGCGTCCCATGTTAAATAAATAACATAACTGAAGCTTTTGTGCTATAGCTACTACCATGTATTCATGAGATTATTTGATAGTTTCCTGTCCGCAGTTAACTATCAAACAATCATGGTCTTACTAATATTGGCCATGAATTGTGCAATTATGAGTGAGACACTTACAGCAAAAAATGTAACTGCTCCTGTAGTATAAATTGACATATATCTCATGCTATAATGCGGGACTGAATACCTTAGCATGTCACTGCAGCCCATTATCATTAGCTTGGATTATGATTCGCTTTCTTTCGAGTAGTATTTACGAAATGCTTTTCGCTATGCTACATCGATATTCTGCGTGTCATTCATACTCTTAATAGATAGTCTCTGGAGGTATTCTAATGCAAAAGCTATTATTAAATAAAGAAATAACGACGTTCGCTCCAGAAACCACGATAGGCTTACTAGATCGCCATGTTTGAGAATGCCTTTCTTGGGTTTATATCATGGTAAAACCTATCACGACGGTGGTCCAGAAGAATACGTGTCCTTCATACAGTTTTACACAAAAGTCAGATAACATTTGAAAATGTACTAATTCCCGGAGTAATGTAGGTGGAGAGGTAAAACTTGACACACTTGTCTGAAATAACATGGAGTTTTGTTGAAACCAAAAGCGAGTGCAAAAGCTGGCCAGCGGATGGCACTGGACCGACGAAGCCCATTTCACACTCCGTAGGTCTGTCGGCAGCCACAACCGAAAACCCTAGGACTGTCGCGGAAACCCCGTTGTAAGAAGAAAAAGTCACGGTGTGGTGTTGATTTACATCATCAGTCGTGATTGGATCCTTTTTCTTCGAGGAATGCGCGGTGCTGCCAGCGTCATGGGTGCGAGATACAGTGATGTGTTACAGAATCGCACCACCCCCAGCCTGGCTAATACACTCCTGCTGAGAAGTACGACTTCGATGCAGGATGGCAGTCCACTCCATATTGCTACACGTATGAAACATCTCTTGCGCACATCGTTTGATGAGGATCGGGTCCTGAACCGCCTTTACCTTCATTCTTGGCCTCGTAGGCCCTCAGACTTCAGTCCGTACTATTTTTGGTTACCTGAAGTCGCAAGTCTCCTGCGATCGTCCGACCCCGTCATGTATGCCAGAAGACAACATCCGACAGTAATTTCTCACCGTGCCTGCTGATGAGCTGTACAGTGCTGTCCACGACATTGTCCCTCGACTGCAGGTATCGATGATGAATGACGGCCGACATGTTAAAAATTTCTTACAGAGAATATCGTCTTTGCTAAAAATCAGTTATTTTGCTAATAATGCATTTGTATTATATGAAGCGCCATCTAATGGTCATTTTGTACACTTTGGTTTCAATGAAACACCCTGTCATTTCAAGCATGTGTGTCAACTTTTATCTCTCTACCTACCTCATTTTGTGAATTATTGGATTTTCGAATGCTAATGGACTTTTGGACCACCCAGTTTATTGCGATATCGTTGAATTAAGAGCTCGTTAGAGACAATATCCTCTTGAATGACATTTACTGTATGCTATTCGCAGGAAGAAATAAAAGTAGCAGAGAAAAAGAATCTTTAGAGCAACAACTGAAGAGTATAGAGTATTTTATTTAACAAATCAAATAAAGTCTGTACTGGAAGTATCGCTGACGCCTAGATTCCAGTCAAGCCTTCAGGTCTGCATTTAAGCTACACGGAGTATGTTAAAATAGTAAAAAGATTTTTGTGAATGTGCAAGTAAAATACGCCTAAAGTGCTACGATGGACCATTCTTATTTTGTATTTTCGAGTAAACATAACGAATCAAAAATTGATTTTCTACACTTTTAAAGGTTTCTTGGCCATAATGCAGTATTTGGGATAAGCGTACTGTAAAAGAAGTTGTGTTTCAGGGGATGACATACACACTTGCTGTAGCCGCTGTCAGTATTTATGGCAACAATTGCTCCGGCCTAGGGCATGCACAGCGTTTGGATGTTTCAGTCTAGTCTTAATAATCCCCTTCGCTGCAGAGTGTGGCTGAAGCTGATTTACCGGTCACGTCTGAATTATGCCCTTCGCAGAGTGCAACGGGCAAGCAGGCAGGCAGGCGTCTGAGTGCCGGGCAGAGGCAGAGGCGGCGCCACAGACCCGCAATCAAGGCGCCACCTGGCGAGGATTGCGTGCCGCGTGGCCGGCCTACGACCTCCCACCCAGCAGCCGCGCCGTCTTAATTAAATCTGCGCGTTCTGGAGGGCAGCCGCCCCCGCCGACAGCACACGCAGTTCCGGGCAGTAGCCGCAGGTCGATGAACGCACTTCTAACCTGCTATTCTGGGGGCGACACACTCAAAAGACGTCTACGAGCTCTGTCACAAAGACTGTGCCTTCATAATCTTTACATCTTGATGGTACAGCGCAGTGATCATTTCTAAGAAATAATTCTTTCATGTCAGCTCATATCATTATCATCCTCAATTTTGTCTTACGTTTGGTAGAAAATGTATTACGACACATTCTTGGCTGTATGTTTGCTTGGGATAAATTTTTAAATCGATTTTCCGACGAGTTAGAGACATGAAATTTTAAAGTGGGCGAGAATGCAATATTTTCTCGCTTTCTAGTTTGATCTGTAAGCGTGAATATGGTGGCGAAAACGGTTGGTAACATCCAGTATATTGGCTGCCCTGCAGAGCCAGTGTGTTGTGCGGGTAGTATCAAAATGCGTTCCAGGCGGTATGCGAGCGGAAGGCCACGGCAGACGACAACAGACAGAATGGGGAGGGAGGGGGGGGGGGGGGGTGACGAGATGGATACCATTTTCTTGTCTGTCTGTAGGTTCACTACAGAAATTTTAAACATAGATCAGAACTCGATGACAATGGAATATTAACTATCTTTCTTGTCTGTTCTGTGTCAGATGATACTTTGTTTACCACTACCATCTCACGATGAGCTGTAGACTTGAAACTTTCAACATAATGCAGAATTGGACAACAATCCAATGTTAACTCGCCTTCTCGTCTGGTATGTAGTAGAGGGTACATTGTGAGCCACTGCCAGTCTCCCACTTTTCGTACTGAAGTCGTGAATGGTTCACTGGCAGAATGATTACCACTAAGCCCTCATGGGTGATCGAATGTATATAATTTTTATTTACCTTCAGAGTCTTTTCGCTAGACATACGTAGCAGGAATCAATATGTATTGGTTGAGTCAGGTGAAGAGAAACTGAAATAAACCTGGAATTTACATATCTGTGTCTTAATCTCATCTAGGCCTTTGAATTCTATTGAAAAATTTTACACATGCAAGTCTAAATCGCAGAAAATAATGAGTTAAATTAAATGAATTTCTAATATATCACTTTTTCAAATCGGACAAAAAAGTATAAAATAGTTTCTTCTAACGCTATGCAGATTCCTAATCTCATACAGTCTTGGAAATGTGCGAATGTGGATTTGTAATAGCTATGAAAATACTTGTGAGATTTTAATACGAAAAACGTGGGGTACACGCAATGCATAGTTGAGTAACTGATGCATAGTTTACCTCCTTACTATTACACCATTTTCTAATTGGTTCATGAGTAGTTCACGTGCTTACTATGTCATAGATAGTTCACCTACTTACTTTTACACTAGAAAGTAGTTTGAGAGCTATTAAAAATTCATTTTTATTCAAATAATTATGTACTACCGCTTCAAGTCAAAGAGTTTCCAGCTGTTAATTCAGTTCTCTTCTTTATCATAAGACACTCTCGCGTCGTCCAGGCGAATTATTACTTTATGTGTCAGTAACTTAAGTGAGTGATAACAGTTCTCATAGAACCATTTTCAAACTTCACCTAGAAACCTAATGTATCTATTTCAGATTTACTCGTTATACTCCTCCATGAGTGGTACCATTTAATGCTTTTTCAGTAATGGGAGGGGGCTATAGGGGATCTACACATATAGTTTCTTTGTCTCTGTATATTATATTTATCTTCTGCAAAAAGATGCGTATCTTGCCAAACTCAAATGCCTGTTAATCTTCCTTTGGTTACAAGATACTCCGTCATGGCCTGAGACATCTTTTCAGTGCGGTAAGTTCCAGCTCACAACAATTAATTTTGTACATTTTCCTCAGCAGTACTGGTTACTTTTCAGAGAAGGTTGTCGTGTTATTGTGAGACGGCATAGTACTAATGACATACTTTGTGTAAACGATGGAAATGAGAAGATTCGAAATGTAACTGAATAACAATGCTGTATGATTTATAACGATGTCGGGACTGTAAAATCAACCTGCTACAGCTGTACAGGACTGCTGGTTGCCAAGACCAACGTTCTCGTAGGTGTAAATGACTGAGGAATTTTGCATACGCTTTTGACGCATAAAAAACGGCGGTAGTGGATAAAAGCGCGTCGCTAGTAAAAAAGGTGAAAAATAATATAATAATGTTGCCCCTCGTTGCAGAAACCATATGCAACATTCAAGGTGAAATAGTAATGCGATCACGCAAATCTATATAAATTTGAAGTTTTGATGGCAGTTATTTGATTTCATTCAAATAAACGGGAAAAAAGCTCATCACAATTCCGAACCAGTTGCTGTCGCAATGACAACAGTTATAAGAGCACCGAAATCAAAGTGGAAATATCGTCGCGTCTATGCGTAACTTAAATCTTAATTAAACCAATTCAGTAATGTATCACTCATGGAAGTCAACAAAAAATTTTGTAGGGGGAGCATATTTAAAAGCTAGATTTAATCTGTATTGTACACATCCAGTTGAATACTTCATCACGCTTAGCTTCTTGGTACTCAGAAGGAAAATAGCAAATCGCCTGGTGTGTCCGCTATATTTTATGCAACCAAGCGAAATATAAAAAATTTCAAACAACAGACTGAAAACTTATTTGAAATTCGTATTATTCAAGCTTGCGTTACAGTGACAGACGACAGCTTGATATCCATATGAATGAACGTATGAAGGGTAGGACATTCATCGTAATCCATACCCAGTGAAGAAATTAAGCCGCGCGGGATCAGCCGAGCGGTCTAGGGCGCTGCTGTCATGGACTGTGCGGCTGGTCCCCGCGGATGTTCGAGTCCTCCCTCGGGCATGGGTGTGTGTGTTTGTCCGTAGGATAATTTAGGTTAAGTAGTGTGTAAGCTTAGGGACTGATGACCTTAGCAGTTAAGTCCCATAAGAGTTCACACACATTTTAACATTTTTGAAGAAATTAATTAGCACTTTCCTCTATGATTACATTTCACATTTCAACGAGTGATTTTTTAATGAATTAATCTCTCCTTGCAGGAGAACGTACCTAAACTTACAAGAATGAAGCATATTGATAGTGTAATAAAATAAATTGATGTTGCATGGCTCACACACAGTACGAGTAACGTGACATGCCGCCAAAGCGGCGGTGTGTTCATAATCCCATTTTATTTATTCCAGTAACTTACAATTTGGACTTCAGAATGCACAGTGGACTCTGTTAGATGCCACTCACTACAAGCAAACCCAGCGAGGTGGCGCGGTGGTTAGCACACTGGACTCGCATACGGGAGGACGACTGCTCAAACTGGCCTCCGGCCATCCTCATTTGGGTTTTCCATAAGTTCCGTAAATCGCTTCAGGCAAATGCCGAGATGGTTTCTTTGAAATGGCACGGCCAATTTCTTTCCCCATTCTTCCCTCGTGTGCTGGGACCGATGATCCCGCTGTTTGGCCCCCTCCCCCAAATCAATCAACCTAAAGAACCACCAGAAAAATCAAATAAAATCATACAGATCAACCAATAATCGTTTCGTCTTAAAACTGAAGGAAACGGAAAGTCTTACACTAGGAAGCAGCAGTCCGATATTTATTAGACGTTTATTGCTTCCGGAACAGATATCTGTCATCAACATCAGTATGAGGTGGGAACCCCTACTGCTTACAGAATAATAAGCTAAGTTATTGAATTAGAACACTGAATAAGAGAGATCTTCGGCGATTACTGGAAGAGACAGACAAATACCACCATACTTTAGGCTCGAATTAATGAACGATGAACATTAATGAACCTACGTAGCTAAGTGGTCAGCGCATGTGACTCATTTCCAGGTACGGCTAGGTTTTTCTTGGCTGGAGGATTGGAACGGATTTACGAGGCATCTTAGGGCCTATTGAGAAGCTGCCCGAGTGACAAGTAACGGCTCTGAGGTCTGGGAAGCTGATAATGGTCGAACGGTCTGGAGAGCAATGTGCTGATCCTATACCCCTCCATAGCGCATCCGATCTACGTCACTGACAAGGGTGACACGGCGTCCCGTCGATCTGAATAGCCCTGCAGGGCCAGTACGCAGATCTGAAAAAAATATTGTACCTCCGATGGGAGTTCGTAAAGTTAAAACCATTTCCGAAAACAGGGTGAATATCAGATGCGCGCTCGTATGCATTGGAAGCACAGTGTGTGTCTGTTTTTCCAGCAGTTCTTTCCTATGTGCGTTACTTGACAGCAGTACTGAAACGACAAGAATGACGTTGGTTGTGGCGGTGAGTAACGTGGCCGTACTTACAATGATACTTCATTTGTATTTGCAACGGGAATTCACTATCAAATGATGATTGTGCAGAGAGATAATGCGTACATGAGACTATAAAACAGTAGAGAAAATGGTTTCATTGTGGCGATACGTGCATAAAAGGTAAACCAAAGAACGACAAACCGTCTGAGACAGGGACCAGTGATCATGACGAAAGTGAGAACTTTGGTGTCATCTGACGGACACATTACCCTCCAAAGAATTGTCTCTTAGGATGGTATTTGTGTAAGGTGAGTGGGCAAAATGCTGCACATTACGAAAGTGTCAGTGGAATGACCGAGCAGCGTTTGACATGTGTTGACAAAATTTGAGAATTTTTAAGGACAAGAAAGGGATGTTTCCAGCTATCTGATCACAGAGGACGAATATTATGTCCATCATAGCGACCCAACGACGAATGAAAGGAGGAAACGATCGGGACACACAGGTTACACTCCACGAAACGAGATAAAGACGTAATATTCTTATGGAAAATTATGCTGTTTTTTGATTGGGATTGTGGAGGAGTCTTCTCACTACTACACATGAAAGGAACATATCATTACGGCGCAATATAAACAAAATATTGTAATCAACCTGCGGCCTGAGATCAAGCAGAAGATGCGAAGAATGATAAATAAAGGTATGTGACTTCAGGATGGAAATACGCTCACACACAGCTGCCCAAAGAACTGTGCTCTTTGTTCACATCTAGGGTACGAAATCCTACCGCATACACGTCATTCGCCGAATCTGCCACCCAAAGGCATCTGATTCGACAATTCCCGAAATTCGAAAGATATCGAAAAGATGCACGTACACGTCGTCTAGGCATGTTGTGTTGCACGCTCCACCTGAAAATTTCCTGTGAAGTTAGATACACCCAATAACCATCAGGTACTCACACCATTCTTCATTTACAGAACAGAATTTTTTCTCTAAAGAAAACAAGCCCTCATGAGGATGAAGTTATAATCATATCTTAAAGATATGGGCAAATTGGGGAGTGAGTTTGGTAGATTTTTGTCAAGGTGTTATATTTTCCGTTTCCGTCTGTTTATTTCTCTACATCTATTTCTGTGTGTGGGTGCGCCGGGGTGGAGGGGGGACGAGGGGGAAGTGTCTAAATTCATTTTTATGAAATATATAACTTGCAGACTTCACGCTCTTTTCCCGAAAAATTATGCCTAATGTACACTGTTTGTTCATGATGTGGATCAAGCACCAATCCAGGGCTAAAAAGTGGATCTAACTCAGTCCTTGTGCTTTAGAAATATTACTCAATTTGGACCTTCACTTCTAGAATAGTTTGCCCATTTTTATTGGTCCTATTCCTGTTAATTTATGTTTAATTTTCGGCTCTGTGTGTTCTATTTTGCGAGCATGGGGCTTCATACTGCATTACCTACCAACTGGAATTTGTAGTAAATAATTATATTTATTATACATTTACACGTGTTCTTTAGCAGTGACTAACATTAACACCATCTCCACCTTTCGTGAGACTACGATTGAAGTAAAGCATACTGTTTCGTCAGAAAGCAAATTAAGTAAAGTGCAGCATTTGTCTTTCATATGGTGACCCTGCCAGGATCAGGTGCAACGTTCCTCTTTACACCATTTTTCGACAGGCAGATGTGCTATGTCAGTGTTCGAAATGGAGCATACTGACGCTGGCTACTGTACGTGGCACCAACCACAGTACTGTTAGAGGCCACCCGTACAGCGAGACGCAGCGGTGTTCGCTATTCAGCGGCCAGCCGGCCGCCAGCCAGAGTGGCTGGGGCGTGTTCCGGCGAGTCGTGGCACGTCTGCGCGGCTAAGGGTCGGCTAACGAGGGTCCGGACGGCGGCGCGCGGCGCGGCTGTGTTAATTACGCGGCTGTCACACGCAGAGCCGCAAGATTACCGGCTGACCTGTCGCCTCCTGCCCTCCTCAGATTAGCCGCCGCGCCGACACACGTCTGGCGCAGGGCCCGCCCTTCCAGGCGCCAGTGCCGGCGCCCGCAATCTGCCCACCGCAACTTTTTCCTCCCTTCTTTCCTCTTTTTTCCCTCCCTCGGCGGCTTTCGCGGCCAGAAAGTTTAATGCGGCCGTAACGTATGCACGCCCAGGGAGGCAGCGCTGCTCGTCCCCTGCACCTGCCCAGTCTGCTTCTGCCCCGTCGGCAGGCCTGTTCTTGGTCTTCATCAGCGCCCACCCCAAGAGCAAGAGCAGAAAGGCTACCCAGCGGGCCATTAAATATCACCCGGACGAGCTTTTCGTCGAACCCGAGAGGAATGAATTCTCCCCTCCTACAGTGAACTGTAGAAGGTAGTAGGTATTAAAATTTATGGAGAAGAAATAAAAACTTTGAGGTTTGCCGATGACGTAATTCTGTCAGAGACAGCAAAGGACTTGCAAGAGCAGTTGAACAGAATGGACAGTGTCTTGAAAGGAGGATGTAAGATGAACATCAACAAAAGCAAAACGAGGATAATGGAATGTACTCGAACTGAGTCGGGTGATGCTGCGGGAATTAGATTAGGAAATGAGACACTTAAAGTAGTAAAGGAGTTTTGCTATTTGGGGAACAAAATAACTGATGGTGGTCAAAGTAGAGAGGATATAAAATGTACACTGGCAACGGCAAGGAAAGCGTTTCTGAAGAAGAGAAATTTGTTAACATCGAGTATAGATTTAAGTGTCAGGAAGTCGTTTCTGAAAGTATTTGTGTGGAGTGTAGCCATGGATGGAAGTGAAACATGGACGATAAATAGTTTGAACAAGAAGAGAATAGAAGCTTTCGAAATGTGGTGCTACAGAAGAATGCTGAAGATTAGATGGGTAAATCACATATATAATGAGGCGGTACTGAATAGAATTGGGGAGGAGTTTGTGGCACAACGTGACAAGAAGAAGGGACCGGTTGGTAGGACATGTTCTGAGGCATCAAGGGATCACAAATTTAGCATTGGAGGGCAGCGTGTAGGGTACAAATCGTAGAGGGAGACCAAGAGATGAATACATTAAGCAGATTCAGAAGGATGTAGGTTGCAGTAAATACTGGGAGATGAAGAAGCTTGCACAGGATAGGGTAACAAGGAGAGCTGCATCAAACCAGTCTCAGTACTGAAGACCACAACAACAGCAACAACAACAACAACAACAGTGAACTGAAAGTTACCTATGAAGCTTACCAAAGGTACGCTGGATGTCTGTTCACAACGAATTAGTTGCCGATTTGAGGGATATGTTACACTGATGAGTGTCTCTTCGAATATTTGTGGTTAGTTAAATTGACAGATTATTTCATCGTCTTTAACGATTCTAAAAGATAAAACTCTCGAACTACATCTTTTCTTATAAATTTAGCTTTTGTCCTTTTTATTTCTGTATTTAGCGTCTGAATTATACTTATAAAACTATTATACATCATATTAGAAATAGGAAATTATAAAAGAAAAAAATAATTTAAGAAGAGCGATGAAAGAGGGTAGGATAGACGAGTAGTAGAGGGCTCAGGGAGGAGGTCTTGGAATGTGACGTCGAGTCCGACGTCCCTGAGCAGTGCCTCCCAAGGTTACTCACTAAGGTATGCTCATATGACAGTCTACTTAATTCTAGATGATTAGTGTGGCGCCTGGTACAATAACCGACCACACTAGGTTACACATTCTACATCATGTCGGGATACTACGTGATACAGGATTTCTATGGACATGTGCTGTGTATGCTATTTACTGTGCCTCTTCAAAGGTTTTATCTTGTGTCTACTCTTACTCTAACCTACGATATATGTTACAAAAATTTGTGTTATTATAGTAAAAATTTTGTCGTGGTGTCTAATATAATAACTGGCCACGATTATATGATAATATATTATTTCACTGGTTGGACCTATGTTTAATGTTCCTATATTTTGGTGTCTACATGTTCTTCATCTTGTGTTATATCCTCTGCATTAGTGTTGGAGGAGTCTGTAGAACTGGAGTTCTCATCGAATTAACCCAGTTCTTTATTTGACAGCTGCTACGATGACTGTTAGGTTTCCTTTGTTTATGGATTGTGTGTTCTGTCTTGCAGACGTGGACTGTTAGTTCACTTAGCTGTCCCCATTTGTGTGTCCTTATTTGTGTGAGTCCCTGAGTGCGTCTTGTGATGTACCTGTTGCGATTCCTGTTATGTTTCGCCGTGCATGGGAGTACTGCTCACAGTGCAGTACGATGTGTTTAAGGCGTCCATGTTCACCACACTGGCAGAAATGAGAAGCGCTGTTGGTGCGCTGGATATGGGCCATGCCCAGTCAGCAAACGAACCATGCCACTGTCGAGATTAGCATGATTCATCCGTAACCGTTCCCTGATGTTCGAGAAAGAGATGTGTATCGTACAGCCTTCGTCACGTTGGTCCCACTCCCATTGTCAGACACACAACTGCCAAGTGTTTAGTTGAAGTTTCTGGCCGATATCTTCCCCTGTTATTTCCTGATCCTATCATGTCTTCTGCTCTTAAGTCAGTTGCATGCGGCCAGATATCTGACCGTTATGCTGATTGGGAAGACGCCTAACACCACACACAGCACCTGTGTTGAAGCAGTGAAGAATGCCCCCAACAGCCCTGGGAGTACACTCATGTCTACACCTCACTGCTGTCGTGCTGGTTACTAGAGCAGGCCCATGTTCCCATACGCTTACTGTGAAGCTCACCACTGATTCATAGAGTATACAGTGGTATGCTCTGAAGTGTGTGATTGGTAGTGTGTACAGCATAGTGTTTATGCATGCAAGTTTGTAGAGTACTTTCTCTGTTTTACTAGTAGTTGTGCGTATGTGCCGCGTGAAACAGTGTTTTTCATCACTGTGTTCTCCTACGTATCATGTTGTTGTTTCTCTTTTAATGTTTATGTTTCGTATTTTGATCGAGGTATATCGTGACAATATGCCTTTCAAAAATACGTATGCTGTCTTGTGTGGTGCCATTGTTGGTTTGTTTGCGATGCACCAGAATTATATATTGTTTAGTATACCACTGGCTTTGCTCTCTAGCGATGTCCGGTTGTCTGCAGAAACTGATAGCAACGGGTCTTCGTTGTATGTCAGGACACTGTCGGTGCGTGAGTCCTCCTCTATGAGATGCAAGACTGGCTCGATTGCGATGTCCGAAAAGATGGATCCGTAAATCGAGTCTTGGAGGCATCCTTTTGTGATCTTTCTTGACTACTTTCTAGTCTCTGCCTACCACTCTGAGACTCTATTTATGTAAAAATCGAGGAGACAGTTGCACAGGAACGCAGGTACCTGAGTGTCACGGAGTCGAACAAACAATGCAGGCCACGAAAGATTGTCGAAGTCACCTGTAGTGTCAATTAAGATAACGATATCCTACATGTGTGCTTTCTGATGGTAAAGACTGTATTTAGTGCATCATCTACCGATTTTCCTACTCTGAGCCTATGTTGATGGAGGTTAAGGACGTAGAGTTCTGTATGTTCCCGTAGGCGATTGCATGGTTGCCGTTTCTGCACCTTACCTATGAAGTTGATGAGGCAACAGGTCTGTAGTGTTTGGCTTCAGCAGACATTTTGACGGCGGTTTTCCATGATTCAGGCACCCTACCGAGTCACAGAGCGTCGTTCAGTAGGACTGCCAGGTAATGTGTTATTAATGATGCTGCCTGTTGTAATGTTACTGTGTTATGCTAGTGCGTGCAGATTCCCTAACATGCGGAATCCAGCGGATCTGAATTTGCTTTGTAATGCACAAGCATAATTTTGGTCATCTTGTACCTCCACCTCTGTGCCCTGTAGCCCCTACACTGCCTGCAGCATGTGCTACGATATCAGCATGAACTAATAATACGCTAAGCTCACCAGCGGGTCCGTGCACAAAGTAAACGAACTAAGTTAGCGATATTTTATTACAGTAATCTCGCCATACTTACATCACTTACTTGAACTTTGTGTTTAGGAGGCACTAATGCAATTGCTACTCTGACCATTACTAAAACAGTTAGGCCACGAACTAATCACGTATGAGGAAAACCAACACCAGCAGATCAAAGGAATTGTTATACAACGTGTAACCAGTGCTGTGTGCCATTATACGCAAATATATCTCTTGTGTTGATGAAGAATTCTTGCTCGTCCGCCGCTCACGAGGACCAAGGCACAATTGCCCTATTCGAGCGATATCGTCGTCACACTGGCTCGTGCAACTAGCCGGTACCTCACGCCAAGTTACAACAGATTTTAGTATAATTTTACAGTAACTGTAGTTTAGAAAGATAATTAATATCACCAAATGTCTTCGTGAGAGTCAGACCCAATTTGCCTGTGTGTCTCGAATGTTTTATTTTTAATTTTATAGTAAGGACCTGGAAGAGCAGTTGGACGGAATGGACAGTGTCTTGAAAGGAGGATATAAGATGAACATCAACGAGCGCAAAACGAGTATAATGGAATGTAGTCTTATTAAATCAGGTGATGCTAAGGGATGTAGATTAGGAAATGAGACACTTAAAGAAGTAGATGAGCTCTGCTATTTGTGAGACAAAATAACGGATGATTGTCGAGAGGATATAAAATGTAGACCAGCAATGGAAAGAAAAGGGTTTCTGAATAAGAGAAATTTGTTAACATCGAGTATAGATTTAAGTGTCAGGAAGTCTTTTCTAAAAGCATTTGTGTGGAGTGTAGCCGTGTATGGAAGTGAAACATGGACGATAAATAGTTTAGACTAGAAGAGCATAGAAGTTTTCGAAATGCGGTGCTACAGAAGAATGCTGACGATTAGATGGGTAGATCACATAATTAAGAAGGAGGTACTGAATAGAATTGGGGAGAAGAGAAATTTGTGGCACTACTTGAGTAGAAGAAGGAATCGGTTGGTAGGACATGTTCTGAGGCATGAAGGGATCACCAATTCAGTATTTGAGGGCAGCGTGGAGGGTAAAAATCGTAGAGGGAGACTAAGAGATGAATACACTAAACAGATTCAGAAGGATGTAGGTTGCAGTAGGTACTGGGAGATGAAGGAGCTTTCACAGGATTGAGTAGCATGGAGGGCTGCATGAAAGCAGTCTCTGGACTGAAGACCACAACAACAAAAACAACATTACATATATCTTTTAAAAGCAGGACTTTAATTCATGACTGACCCACATATTTTAGGTGCGCAAGGCCGGAAGGACTGTTGCCTGAGGCACCACGCGAATCAGGGCCTATCCCTCCATCTTTTTAAAAATGGCTGTTTTGACTTTCTACCTCCTCGCCAAGTCGCTTTCTCTTGGCCCCCGTCCGCAGGCTGATTTCCAACATTCACACAGAACTGACTGTCTCCTTATTTATTTGTGCCGTTACACAACTTAGCTTGGAGAGGAACGTCTCTAGCTACTAAGCCTCTCCAGTAAAATCCTTATGATGTAGTATTTGTGCTTTCGTACATTGCCAGCGAAGAACCAGTACGAGTGTTGTACAGAGCGGTTATCGGAGAGGCAGAAAAATGTATTTATAGCCACTGAACTACATTCGACAACGGATCGGAAGGAATACGCTTGTTTTGTGAGGGGGCTGTTACCGCGCGAGGCGTTCACGTGATTTTGGCAGGTAGTGTCGAGGAGCCCGCTGCCGGACCCGCAGGCCCCCAGGTGCAGTCGCGGCGGCGCAGGCAGTAAACATCTCCTTAGCGCCGGCTCCTCGGCTGCTCGGTGGGGAAGGCGCGGACAAGCGGAGCCGGGGCGCGAAGCGGCGTGAAATATTAAGCGCCGCCGCCGTCGAGGCGAGGCGAGGGGTGTTTAATGCTCTTAGCCGCAGCGGCTCGGCCTGGGTGCTGCGCGGCGCGGCGCGGCGCGGCGCCGAGCTGCTCGGGGCGGTAATTTACTGCCTCTGGCCGCGCCCCACGACGACTGGGTCGCCGCACCAAGCCGCACGGCGCGCCAGCCGCCTCCGCTGCTCTCACCTACCGGCGACGCCTTCTGCGCCGTTGCTGAGGGTCCGTGCACTCCGGTCCCCAGGAGTTCGAAAGCTCTGGGAAGGCTGAAGGTACCAGAGGACTAATACACTACTGCCCATTAAAATGCTACACCACGAAGATGACGTGCTACAGACGCGAAATTTAACCGACAGGAAGAAGATGCTGTGATATGCAAATGATTAGCTTTTCAGAGTGTTCACACAAGCTTTGCGCCGGTGGCGACGCCTACAACGTGCTGACATGAGGGAAGTTTCCAACCGATTTCTCATGCGCAAACAGCAGTTGACCTACACTCTGATCGTTCATTCACAATACGGCCAAGATGATGATTCAACAGAGCAGGAGTTCGACGTTAGCATTAATAAAGTACCCAAAATTATCTCCTGTATATTACAGTGAATGCCGAAGTATTACAGACAGCCTGCGACAGGGATGGACTGGCTTTACCCACAAAACAGACTGCTAATTGCTTGCTGGTGGTCTTTGGAAATCCTTCCTTGGACCGATGGACACTGTGAGCAGGTAGAGAAGAGCGCTGTTCCCCACAGGAGGAATCTTACTCTGAAAGGTATTTGAATCACAGCCAACTTGTTGCAGTAGGAAAGTACATTATTTTGTTAAACCCACGCCTCCGTGAGTAACATAACTAAGGAGCTAAGCTTGTTGCCGGTGTGCGACCCTCCTTATAGCACCTGGAGACTCCTTGAGGCTGTAACCTTGTCACCCACACGCCGCTGAACAGGTGTATGTGGAAGTCCGTCCACAACCTCGCAAAGCCGGCCGCTGTTACCGTGCGGTTCTAGGCGCTTCAGTCCGGAACCGCGCTGCTGTTACGGTCGGAGGTTCGAATCCTGCCTCGGGCATGGATGTGTGTGATGTCCTTAGGTTAATTAGGTTTAAGTAATTCTAAGTCTAGGGGACTGATGATCTCAGATGTTAAGTCCCATAGTGTTCAGATCCATTTGAACAATCTCGGAAAGCTGGTACCCTGCAAGGGGAGTTCAGAGGGACTCCCTTCCTTTCAGCAGAATGGAGATTCTGTCGTCACACGGTTTGCATCTTTTCGGGGGAGACAGTGTTGCGTGAGACTTGGTGCGGATTCCTTCGAGAGACTTCATCCCAAGACCTGGCGGTCAGTGCTTGGTCTGCAACTGATCTTGGTGCTAATCCTATAACGTCATGACTTAGTCTAATCTGTATTGCCTGATTACCATTCCAGTAACTGTAGAATTTCATTCCAGTCCGATAGAATTCGACTTTCTTTTGCTTCCTGATATCATTCAGTTCTGTCTCATGCGGCTTTTGCAGTTTGATTCTCACACTGCTACAAGTTTTGAGTCTGCTGCCTCCGAATCATTCTCACAACCACAGTCATCCGGTTAAAATCAGATTCCTTTGTTGCCTTCTCTAGAATGCGGCCGCTTGCAAAACTTCGAAGAACAGACTACTGTTAATAATACTACCTGAACGGTGGACGCGCTGGCGGTGTACAGCTCGCCAGCGAACCGCGGTGCGAATCCACTGGGCCTGCACAAAAGGAGCAGGCCATTCAACTGCAGACACCTGTCACTCACCCACCATGCAATGCGCGCTAGCAGAGGTGAGGAAGAAAACCACAGCCCGAGAGAAACGCGGTGCCTCCCAACAGCCAGATCTGCACTGACGACGGCCGTTTCAGGACATAGACGGGATCTAACTGACGTCCTAGTTCCACAATGAATCCATTTGTGCCGTGTCTGCTCAGTCGAAGCTCCGTGAGATCTTTTATTCTTTTTTGTTTCGTTTCCACCTTATTTTGACCATTGTTTTGATATTGCTATATGTGTTCACTTCTAAGTCATTCAGAAATTTCGCTCACATCCAGTGGAGAGGTAATTTTTGGTTTGACTAACGAAGATCAACGCTAAAAATTTCCATTCACAGTATTTTACGACTCGGCGAGAGCTCGTTACTACGCGAGTCACCACAATGTTTAAATCCTGAAAAGCGTGTTGGTAATCGGTACACCACATGCTGATTGAACACTTGTATGCAGAATTGGAAGGTTCGAGAAGCATACAAGGCAGATATATCTTTCTGTGGTCTGCAAATTTTCGTGTCTTTAAAATAAACTTGAAGCGGCAAAGATTTCATTCCAATTACTACTCGTTCATCTGATATTTATTTAGTGGATGGAAACTGTCACATCGACAGTGCCGCGCTCTCTGTATAAATGACTGAAACAATCATACGACCAAGTATCTTATAGCGAGACGAGCTGCGGCTCATAAATATAGTTTTATAGAAGTTGCTTGCAAAATCTCTTGCAAGAAATGTTAAAGATAATATCCACGGGATTCAGTCGAAGTTAAATAACACTTCTCAGCGGTAGCTTGCTTTAGAAACTGAATTGAGATGGCATACTTAACAGGTTAATCGTGTGCTACATCTCCGTCGGTGAGAAGATTGTACTTCTACTGAATTGATCGTGGTTGTATCTTCTGAAGTTTTGAACACTGTATAACGATTGCTGTCAGTTCATGATAACTGACAATGGTTGTCATCCACATATTTCTATAACTTGCTATCCTACGAGAAGGAAAAAGTAAAATTTAGATATCAAAAGCTCTAAAAGAATATAGCCCAATCTAAAAAGACGTGTTTCCGTACTTTATCTTAGCTGCGTAGTTAGAAGACTGCTTCTGTATGCATAGGTCTGAATATTTCATTATTCAACACAATATTTAATTCTGTTTTTTGGCAATATTCAGAAGCTGTTTAGTGCAAATACTGCAACAAAGATTAAATCCACCCTCCGTTAAGTATTGCCAACTCCGTGACTTGAAGTTGTATTACTGATTTAATGCCATGTCAAAACACTTTCAGTTAGGTTCAGTAAGAGATGGACAAATTGTATTGGAAGTAAGTAGAGAGATTTCCGAGTGAGGAGAGACTTCTCAAAAATATAAATTTCATTGTTCACGACATAGTGAATGTCACGGAAAAAGCTATGCAGCCTGCAACAGGCAATTACGAAGCTTCTACAGCCCATTGATGGTAGTGAAATGTGCCTTTCATTTGTCGTCACACTGTACACATCGTACTCCGAAAAACAATGGATGAATTTCCCATATTGCAGTTCAAAGGTGCAATAGCCGGTGGTGAGATCCCTTACGACTCCATAAAGAACGTCAACAGTTTGCTTTAAAGTCTGCAAGTATTCTTGACAGGGGTTCAAATCGCTGGATCTAGCTTTCGGACAGGCTGCGAGTGGCGCCTTTTGAATTACATTTTGAATGTGCTAATCAGTGAGATAGGTAAGGAATTTGCAGGGAATATCGAGGTGAGTCGTCCGAATGCTTTCCAGAAATATCTGCTGTATGTTAAGCATCTGAGACAGAGTAAATTCTCTCTATCAATCCGTAATCAGTGCAGAAAAAACGAAAAGCTGTGCCATTAGATGATCTAGCTCAAACAGTGTCTCGCAGACTGTTACGACACCGCTCCAACATCATTAGTTTTAGCCAATAGGTTTTAGCTCAAAAAGTAAATGGACAAAATTCTTTAGGCCACCTAAAGATGTTTTCATGTTAGACTGTCAAACAGACGTAAATTTTCAGCAAAGATTTACGTAATAAAAGAAGACAGATTTTTTATAACCAGTGAGATGTCTATAGTTTTATGTTCTTGGAAGAAACAGCTTTATTTAACTATTCCGATCAAACGACTCAGTACGCATAAGTAGACGACCTTCCTTTACAGGTTAGCTGCTATCATTATGTGCACAAAGTAATTGAGGTTCCACGAAGGACAACTACAGTTGCTCCCTCAAGTGCAGCGAGAAATAAAACTCTTGGAGCGTTTGTTGTACATCGAGACACGAAGAAAAGATTCTGAAGTAGAAACAGACTTATGAATGTACA
Source organism: Schistocerca serialis cubense (assembly GCF_023864345.2). Classification (NCBI taxonomy): domain Eukaryota; kingdom Metazoa; phylum Arthropoda; class Insecta; order Orthoptera; family Acrididae; genus Schistocerca; species Schistocerca serialis. The sequence continues at coordinate 83,791,922 of NC_064638.1, read as the reverse complement.
TTTGTGAGCCAGGAGTAACTAAACAGGTAATATATGTGAGTTACTGTCATTGTGTGTTGGTGAAATCGTTCCCCTGCCAGAGTGTTTTGACGCGCTTTCTGTAAGTCTGCTCATCCCGCACAGCGGAACGGCCTACTCTAGCGGCGGGCATTTGAGCGTCGGGAAGGGTCCAGCCTCAAGACGGCTGCCAGCCCCCAGCCATGAATATTCAGACCGGCTCACAAATCACCACGACGAATATTGAAACTGCCGGGGGAACAGATTGATGAATTTTTCATTCGTCGTACAGATTTCACTTGTGGCTGCAGACCGCCTTCGGGACGCTGAACCAATAGCATTACCATTAAATAAATAGATGTGTCCCTAAAAGTGGTCAGATGATCCCGACCGCCTGGTGGTTGCCGAATACCTCCTAACGGTAGGAGCAGACGTACCGATGTTACTCTTCTCTGCAAGATACGATACTGAGCTGCTGATAATCTCATGAGATGCAGGGCATAATTGATTATGACGTCTAAACAAGAGATTATCTACTATTGATTCTTGTCAAATTACTTGTTACTCTATATTATCTGATAACCATGCATGATGTTGCTCTGTTACTTCAGACTTCGTAGTTAACAAACTTATACCCGAACAGGCACATAGAGCCTGTGAGAACAACGTGACATTAATAAAAGAAAAGTATAAAATGATTTCTCCTGTCCCTGTAGATACCTAACACCCATTCAGACAGACCTGAAAACATGTGCTTGTGAATTTAATAGTTATTATAATATTTGCAAAGTTTGTAACGAAAATCATGGCACACATGCAACACATAATAACGGATGCATGGATAGTTTTTCTCCTAACTATTCTCTGTTACATACGCCCCACATTTTTCGTTATGAATATTAAAAGGCTTCTTCAGACAGAGTTTAGTTTAGTTTATTTTAATAAATGAAAGGTCAAGTTTGCTTTTGTTCTACAATATTACTTTTACTGTTAAGCTGTTTTCAGCTTACAAGGCCATCTTCAGACATTTACTGATATATATATATATATAATGTTGTTTTACCAAGAACCGACGGAAGATTCTGTTAACATGATAGTTTATTTTAATTAAAAATTTACAAGCACAAAATTTCATGCCTATGCCTATGTGAATGGGGCTAGGAGAAATTATTTTATAGTTTTGAGTCCTGTTTATAAGGTGTTATATTAAAAACTAATTTGTACTTAAATAATGTTATTTCTGATTTATATTCTTCTGTATGTGTCTGTGAGCCCCCCCCCCCCCCCTTCCCGACTCTCTCTGCTCAGCCGTACCCGTCCGTTCTCGTAACGCCATAACGCCTGGAATGCATTCGAATACTACCCACACAACACGTCAGTCCTACAGGCAGCCGAGACGTCAGGCTTTACCAAACTTTTTCACTCCGCCTCCAACTCTACCGAACAGACCGGAAAGCGAGCGAATTAGTAAACACATAGTAATAATTAAATGGAGTGCTAAGAAAATTATGTGATACGTCAGGTTTTATTTGATATTCTTTGAATAATTTACACTACATTCAGTACACCCCTTTAGCGCCAGAAAACTAGAAAACACCCTTTATATAATTTCCCAGCATTTCTGACGGTGACATCCATCTTACCAATCTCACCTGTGTTTTCGATTTTAATGCCTTAATTTAGAAAATCAGTGTACACCAGTGAGAGATTAAAATCCGCCTGGTGGGACAGTGCGCAAGTGACACAGTAAGATTCAGATAGGTAATCACTTTAGAGACGATACAGGCTGTAAATGTTAAAACCCGCTGACGTAAGTGACTTTTACAAATGGCAGAATGTTGAGGCTCGGCATCTGGGGACGACAATCTCGGAAAGGGCAAAGCTGGCCCGCTGTTTGCCTGCTACTATCGTGAATATCTATGGAAAGTGGTTGATGGATAGTGAAACCACGAGCAGGCGACAAGGTACTGGACGCCCACGTCTTATCACAGAACGTGGGAATCGGAGTCATGTCCCCTGTGTAAAGCAGGATAGCCATCCCTGATGACAGAGTACAATGGTAGCGCAGGCTCAAGCGTTTCAGTGCTCACCGATCAGCGCAAATTGTTGAATATGGAGCTCTGGAGGACACCATCTCTACGTTTCCCATATTGACCCACCTGTACGGCTGCATTGGACATGAGACCATGAAGAGTAGACCATGGATCGGTGGAAACCTGTCAGCTCTGCAGGTCAGATTCTTGACAGACCTGTTCGACGGTGGTATCATATGACGTCATCCAGACGGGCTACTCGATACATGCACAGCATTACAGACGCAGGCTGATGGAAGCAGGGTTTCCATTGGAGCTGTGGTAGTAATCGAAAACCCATGGCAGCTTTGGCGTATGTGAATGTTATTGTGGATCACCTTTGCAACATCACTTGATGCCAAGGTCCAACTATAGAGAATCTAATATAGAGTGCCGTGAGTGAATGTTGACTTGTCCACGTGGAAACTTAGAATCTAATATGTAAACGTAGGCTTCCGCGGCCGTTGTCACAATCAATAAAATTCTTCTGCGTTTGAGGCCACATTGTCATCTGTAAAATTCCGACGTTGCAGTCACTGTTGTAAGGAGCCTTCCTCAGGGTGTATTGCTAACACCCTGAGGAAGGCGCCTTACAACAGTCACCGAAACGTCGGGATTTTACAGATGACAATGTAGCCTCAGACCCAGAAGAATTTTATTGGCTTAGAATCTAATACTTTTCTTATATCCTTATGCACTTGTATAGAGATGAAAAGTCATATTTATGTCCTACAGTCAAGCAACAACCTTTATCATGTTTCATCTCGCATATAAGGAATTTGTACCATTTCTGTTCTTCTGCCTGTGAATCAATGGTTGTTGGGGCCCCGAGATTGCAAAGACGGCAGCCCTGCATTTCCGATCCTTGCACTGCTGACATTATAATAGTCTTAAAAAAGAATTGTCTTTTCCCATATCTTCATACGTAGGAAATCATCCCCAAGCACTCTTAATTTAAGACCTGTTCCTACTGCATGTAGTGAGAGTGTATAACGACAAATAATTGAAACATTCTTTTGATTATAATAACAGAAGATATTAATCGTTTTCTTATAGTAAGAATATTCTGCAGAGACCCTGAAACCTTTAAGTCACAGTGCCTGAAGATAAATTTGCCATTAATCGACCGCAAGTACTGTGTTGTTTCGTTTTATTTACGTACTGCTACGTCGCGGAAGCCATCTGAATAGCATAAGCTTCTGAATCCTGTAGACAGCCAATGTTTTAAGGCTGCATGCAATAAATTAGTTTTTCTGCTGTTTGCAGTACTTTGTGCCATTGACACAATGGGAGACACAGGAATGAAGGAAGACGCCATTCAGCTAATTAACGGCCGTGCCATTGGTGCACTATGGTTGCGAAACATGTTGCCAATAGAGTGGTAAGGCAGGCATCGGTGGGCAGGTAAGGGCTGGGGCGGCCCAGGAGGGCGCTAATTCTTCCGGCCTCGTGCTGGTGACGGGCGCGTTTTCCGGCCGAACGGGCCGCCCGCCCCATTAGCGCTCCCCAGCTGCCGCCTGTCGCCTGGACGCCCGCCGCAGGCTTTCCTCTGGTCGCTACTTTGTCACTGCGCTCCTACAGCTTCCGTGTATTGCGATGCGCCGTCCACCGAAGTTTCGGTGAATCTTCGATTTCTTTTGCTTGTGCCAACAATGCCAGAAAGTCAATTATACACTACTAGCCATTAAAATTGCTACACCATGAAGATGACGTGCTACAGACGCGAAATTTAACCGACAGCAATAAGATGGTGTGATATGCAAATGATCAGCTTTTCAGAGCATTCACACAAGGTTGGCAGCGGTGGCGACACCTATAACGTGCTGACATGAGGAAAGTTTCCAACCGATTTCTCATACACAAACAGCACTTGACCGGCGTTGTCTGGTGAAACGTTCTTGTGATGCCTCGTGTAAGGAGGAGAAATGCGTACCATCACGTTTCCGTCTTTGATAAAGGTCGGATCGTAGCCCATCGCGATTGCGGTTTATCGTATCGCGACATTGCTGCTCGCGTTGGTCGAAATCCAATGACTGTTAGCAGAATATGGAATCGGTGGGTTCAGGAGGGTAATACGGAATGCCGTGCAGGATCCCAACGGCCTCGTATCACTAGCAGTCGAGATGACAGTCATCTTATCCGCATGGCTGTAACGGATCGTGCAGCCACTTCTCGATCCCTGAGTCAACAGATGGGACGTTTGCAAGACAACAACCATCTGCACGAACAGTTTGACGACGTTTGCAGCAGCATGGACTATCAGCTCCGTTACCCTTAACGTTGCATCACAGACAGGAGCCCCTGCGATGGTGTACTCAACGACGAACCTGGGTGCACGAATGGCAAAACGTCATTTTTTCGTATGAGTCCAGGTTCTGTTTACAGCATCATGATGGTCGCATCCATGTTTGGCGACATCGCGGTGAACGCACATTGGAAGCGTGTATACGTCATCGCCATACTGGTGTATCACCCGTCGGGATGGTATGGGGTGCCATTGGTTAAACGTCTCCGTCACCTCTTGTTCGCATTGACGGCACTTTGAACAGTGGACGTTACATTTCAGATGTGTTACAACCCGTGGCTCTACCCTTCATTCGATCCCTGCGAAACCCTACATTTCAGCAGGATAATGCACGACCCGACCACATGTTGCAGGTCCTGTATGGGACTTTCTGGATACAGAAAATGTTCGACTGCTGCCCTGACCAGCACATTCTCCAGATCTCTCACCAATTGAAAACATCTGGTCCATGGTGGCCGAGCAACTGGCTCGTCACAATACGCCAGTCAGTACTCTTGATGAACTGTGGTATCGTGTTGAAGCTGCATGGTTAGCTGTACCTGTACACGCCATCCAAGCTCTGTTTGACTCAATGCCCAGGCGTTATCAAGGCCGTTATTACGGCCAGAGGTGGTTGTTCTGGGCACCGATTTCTCAGCATCTATGCACCCAAATTGCGTGAAAATGTAATGACATGTCAGTTCTAGTATAATATATTTGTCCAATGAATACCAGTTTATCATCTGCATTTCTTCTTGGTGTAGCAATTTTAATTGCCAATAGTGTACTTCCCAGTGCCTTCTGAATAACACCTGTCCCAGCTAATACAACTAAATTTGACATGAGGAAAACTGTTCATACGTTTCGTGAAAAACAGGAAATCCTTTTTCATTAAACTTTGCCTTCACTCTGGAACTAATTCGCACCCGTTATAAAAGTATGTACGAGCTCTTAAAGGACACGTTAAAGACTGGATCTTCGTTCCTTTTCTTTTGAGCGAAACAAGATAGTGTGTTTACATTAAAACTGGTTTCTCATGATTTCTGTAAGGTTTTCAGTCTGTTACCTCGGTCAGTTGTACAAAAACATTATAAATATAATAATAATTGAGTTAATGAGTAAATTTAAGCATGAAATGTTTGGATGCAGGTATCGCAACATACTCTGTTGTTTAGTCGGTTGCTATCTGCTCGATTGTTTATGTAATGTGGTTCCTCTAACATCTTCTCTTAGGATAGACTTGTAATGTTACGTATGCTGTATCAGTTTTTCTGATGCCTCCTAATTAGTCTAAACGAAAATCAGAATTTAATACTGACGAATGTTGAATTATTGTCTTTAATTTAGTACGAGCTCCTCGCAAATACATTTATCTGTCGAACACAAATATCAGGTTTGTGGAGCGCCTGAGCGCTTTTCTTCTACTATCATTATCTTTTCATGCGATATTTTATAGGATGGGTTCTGCGTTGTAAGCTTTTGTGACTGCGAATGTTCGCTTTTGCTTTTCAATGTTCATGAATGTACCAGCTGAAAAAGGCGAGTATGTTCTTCTTTAAAAGACTCCGACAGAAAAGTAGCGAGCCAGCTGCCTCAGTACTCATTCTACGTAATGACATGCGAATATATTCGCTCTCTTTTAGCACAGTCTCTCTTTGTAGTTAAGCCTTTATAACCAGCATCTGCGTCTCGCTATCACGGTATGTGTCTCTCTCACTGTCTCCTTTCTCCCATGGATTTACACTGTATTCTACTGCTACTGTCTCCTCTCTCAATTACACTGTCTCCTATTGTCTGCCATTTCCATTGTCACTGTTTCCATCATACCTCGGCAGCTAAAAAATTTTGAGCGTCCAACTTATTATATCCCCTATACTCATGAGTTAAAAATTTTGTTCCAAAATGCACCGTTCACTGTACCTTGACGTTAAAATTCGCCGGTCTGGGAGGGTCCACACACACCCTCCTGTCCAAGCCAACGTATCTATCGTCTCCACTCATCTGTATTTTTCATTTCTACTGTCTTCTCTCGCTTTTGCTCTCACTTATCCATGAATCTGTCTTTCTCCTTTACTGACACTGTCTCTCATTAACAATTACTCTTTGACTCCCACTGCTATTGTCTTCATCCATCTATCTTCCTCTTTCATTGAGACTTTTCTCTCCCGCTGTCACAGTCACTACTCGCTTTCTGCCCGACTGGTACTGTGTCCTTTCTTTTCCACCGTCACTGTCTTTCTATTACTCTTTCAGCATAAAAAGGACCGAATGTGATCGCATGCCAAAATTTTTAATGAGGACGGCTGAATGAGAACTGAAGCAGAGATTTGCTAGTTTTCTGTCAAGATCTTTTAAAGAGGAGTGTATTCGTCTTTCTTGTCTTCTGACAAGAACATTTCTTCTCTCGTTACCTTGTTTTTCCTGCTACAGCAGAATAAGTACACATAATAAGAAGTTAACACAAAATAATTAACCTTACATTTTTATGAATACTTTGCACATCAGTCGCAATTCATCGGAAACGTCCGGCTTATGATTTGTAACTTAAAATAGCACAATTGTACTAGTAATATTTTCTACATCTTTATACATGCGACTACTCTGCTATTCACAATAAAGTCCCTGGCAGAGGGTTCAATGAACCACCTTCGGCGCGCGGGAAAAATGAACACTTAAATTTTTCTGTGCGAGCCCTCATTTTTCTTATTTTATCGTGATGATAATTTCTTACAATGTAGGTGGGTGCCAACAGAATTTTTTTCGCAATCGGAGGAGAAAACTGTTGATTGAAATTTCATGAGAAGATGCCGTCGCAACCATAAACGCCTTTGTTTTAATGATTACCACTCCAATTCACGTATCATGTCTGTGGCACTATCTCCTCTATTTTGCAATAATACAAAACGAGCTGCCCTTCTTTGAGCTTTTTCGATGTCATTCGTCAGTTCCCCCTGATGCGGATCCCACATCGCACACCAATACTCCAGAATATGGCGGGCAAGCGTGGTGTAAGTAGTCTCTTTAGTAGGCCTGTGGCACCTTCTAAGTGTTCTGCCAATGAATCGCAGTCTTTGGTTTACTCTACCCACAACATTATCTCTGTGATTGTTCCAATTGAGGTGGCTTGTAATTGTAATCCCTAAGTATTTAGTTGAATTTACAGCTTTAAGATTTGTGGGACTTATCGCATAATCGAAACTTAGCGGATTTCTTTTAGTACTCATGTGAATAACTTCGCACTTCTCTATATTCAGGGTCAATTGCCACTTTTCGCACCATACAGATATCTTATCTAAATCATTTTGCAAGTCGTTTAGGTCATCTGATGACTTTACAATAGGTAAATGACACCATCATCTGCAAACTATCTAAGAGGGCTATTCACATTGTCTCCTATGTTTTGCGGTTTTCTGCGTTAACTACGGTAATTTTGAACCCCTGGATACCGGTAATCTATAATTCCACGGAAGAACGTTTCGAAGTTTCTCGAGAATAACAACTCAAGAAAAACCGATAAAAATTTAGGCTATCCGCCGTAAACAGAAGTTATTGGCCATCCCCATAATTGGTACTTTTTGCATCCAACAACCGTGGTTTTTCGGGATTTTCTCAGGAACAGCCAATGAACAAATGGTGCTTTCAAAAGCTGCATAAGTTCAACCCTAGGCCACAACCGATTTGCTCAGTTTTCCTGGTCAGGATGGGGTATGTATTGTAAATGTATTGCGAGATATATAAAGTATACCCGTTGTTGCGAGAAGTACACAAATGTTCGCTAGGCGAAGCGCTCCCCTTGCCTCTGTGATCAGCAGAACCCGTAATATGGCATCCTGAAACATCTCGTTTTCATGTGCGGATTTTTGGATTATATTGGTTAGGAAGATACGAGTTCCAGAGTGAAACCGACACTAATTTAATTAATGTAATATTTCATGTGGTTTCATCCACTGGCGACGTGCTTCAGTTGAGTTACTGTGATGACTGAGGGTATGTTTCACCAGCTCCAGAAATCACCTACTTTTGTGTAGAACTAGGCAAACGTGCTCTCTTGATTCTTATGGAATGCCGTACCCCGTCTATATGCTCCATTGACTCAAAAACCACATTTCATCTCATCACCCAAATACTGTGGCAGAGCGCAACCCTCAGGTTCTTGCTGTTGATTTTTCGCAGTTTTCTGTACTCTTCTCAAGAGCGTGCTGGGACAAACGTCTTCAAAGAAACTAGCTCGTCGTATTGACTGCATTTAACTGCTGATTGTTTTGTTGAGGCGTAATAATCTGTAATGAAAGGAAATACGTATTGCAAGAGCCTTTAATGTATTTTGTTGGTGTGGCCGTTATGGCCATATATGAAAATACATCCATCCGATAAGAGCTCTGAAAAAAGACTTGCTTTTGTAGTTAGTATCGCCTATCCTTTCTTTCACATATTGTGCTACCTCTCGCTAATTGACGATCTCCATTACTACTGTATTTGTGCTTACTATCGATTATTGAGCGGCAAGTCTGTGCCTCGTCTATGCATAAAATTTTGCCGCATTATAATGGTCATTATTTAAAAAAATAGAATATCGGCCGCTTTCTTGCAGAAAACGATTTGTTGACGTATAGTCAGCACGGATTCAGAAAATATCGTTCTTGTGAAACACAACTAGCACTTTATACTCATGAGGTAATAAGTGCTATCGACAGGGAATGTCAAATTGATTCCATATTTTTAGATTTCCAGAAGGCTTTCGGCACCGTTCCTCACAAGCGTCTTCTAACCAATCTGCGTGCCTACGGAGTATCGCCTCAGTTGTGCGACTAGATTCGTGATTTCCTGTCAGAAAGGTCACAGTTCATAGTAATAGACAGAAAGTCATCGAGTAAAACAGAAGTAATATCCGGCGTTCCCCAAGGAAGTGTTATAGGCACTCTGTTGTTCCTGATTTATATTAACGACATAGGAGACAATCTGAGTAGCCGTCTTAGATTGTTTGTAGATGATGCTGTCATTTACCGTATTGTAAAGTCATCAGACGATCAAAACGACTTGCAAAATGATTTAGATAAGGTATCTGAATGGTGCGAAAAGTGGCAATTGATCCTGAATAAAGAAAAGTGTCAAGTTATGCACATGAGTACTAAAAGAAATCAACTAAATTTCTATTATGTGATAAGTCAGACAAATCTGAGGGCTGTAAGTTCAACTAAATACTTAGGGAATACAATTACTAATAACCTAAATTGGAACGATCACAGAGATAATATTGTAGGTAGAGCAAACCAAAGACTGAAATTCACTGGCAGAACACTTAGAAGGTGCAACAGGTCTACCAAAGAGACTGCTTACACTACGCTTGTCCGCCCTATTCTGGAGTATTGTGGTACGGTGTGGGATCCGCATCAGGTGGGATTGACGGATGACATCGAAAAAGTACAAAGAAGGGCAGCTCGTTTTGTATTATCGCGAAATAGGTGAGGTAGTGTCACAGGCATGATACGTGAGTTGGAGTGGCAGTCATTAAAACAAAGACGTTTTTCGTTGCGACGGGATCTTCTCACGAAATTTCAATCACCAGTTTTCTCCTCTGATTGCGAAAACATTGTGTTGGTACCCACCTACATAGGGAGAAATGATCATCACAATAAAATGAGAGAAATCAGGGCTAGCACAGAAAAATTTAAGTGCTCGTTTTTCCTGCGTGCCGTTCGAGAGTGGAGCGGTAGAGAGACAGCATGGAGGTGGTTCATTGAACCCTCTGCCAGGCACTTTATTGTGAATAGCAGAGTAATCACGTAGATGTAGTTAAACTTAAGTTTCTTGTTCGTTTCCTGTTTCCTTTTACATACCTCGAGGGTCTGTAGAATAAACACCCTCTTTTGATCAGTGATGGGCGCTTCCACGGGTGTTGCGTTGCTGGAAAGGCCGCAGGTAGCTGAGATTGCGAGTAGCTTTCGCCATCGCGTACTGTACGGCGAGCGGGTCGTGGCCAGGGGGGCGGCAGTGTTTGCGGGAGGGCGGGACACCCTTTTTGCCGGCGGCTCTTGACGTGATTAACGTCTTGCAGCGGCGGCAGCAAGTGCTCTGCCTCAACTCGGCAGCCGGCCGGGCCGGGCCCAAGTTGGCCCATCGATCATGCAATTAGCGGCGCCGCCGATCCATCAGCTGCTGTCACCGGCGGCCGCGGCTGCAGCCGCAGCCGCGCCTCCCACCTACCACCACCCACACCGCCCCCCCTCCCCCGCGCCGTGCCACACCGGCCGCTCCCACAGGTGCGGGGAACGGCCTTGAATCGCAAGCTGCTGTGGTCTCCACCACCTCGCCAGTCTCGCTCGGAATACTGGCTTCTTTCTGCTGGCAATTCATTCCTAAGCGTTTGTCTTAGGGACCTATATCGAATGAAAACTGTGCTGACTTCTTCGTGGATGGTAAACTTCCATTTACGTTCTAGCACTTGTTTCGGTACTGCAGAAATTGTTTCGGTATTTGGCTGGAGGCAACTCGGCTACCTCCTGAATATCGTTACGCTATACAAACAGAATTCTTATACACAATACTCACATCTTACTTCTTTGATATGAAGATTCAGATGCTTCAAATGGCTCTGAGCACTATGGGACTTAACTTCTGAGGTCATCAGTTCCCTAGAACTTAGAACTACTTAAACCTAACCAACCTAAGGACATGACACACATCCATGCCCGAGGCAGGAGTCGAACCTGCGACCGCAGCGGTCGAGCGGTTCCTGACTGTAGCGCCTAGAACCGCTCAGCCACTCCGGCCGGCTGAAGTGAAGAATGAGAAGCGTTAATTTGTTCTTTTCTCTCACGAGACAGTAGTAACTCAATGTATGCAATATTTTTTGTGGTAGGAAACTCTTACATCAAATATAATCAAACGAACATTGTGGAATGTCCTAACCGGTAACAGATAATTGAGATCTTAGAACATCTTTACAGTTTTTGCGCCAGAAATAATTACTTGGCTGCATCCGTGTAAAAATTAAGAAGCCTGCAATACCCAATGCAACAACAAGGCAGAGCCATTGCATCTGAACCACAGTCTTGTGGCTTACATGATACGAACCAATGCTGTAGCAAAACAAGGATGGGACACTTTTAGTCAAAGATATTGCACTCCGGCCGGAGTTGCCGAGCGGTTCTAGGCGTTACAGTCTGGAACCGCGCGACCGCTACGGTCGCAGGTTCGAATCCTGCCTCGGGCACGGATGTGTGTGATGTCCTAGGTTTAAGTAGTTCTAAGCTCTAGGGGACTGATGACCTCAGAAGTTAAGTCCCATAGTGCTCAGAGCTATTTGAACCATTTGAAAGATATTGCAGTCTGCCTGCAATCAGTTCTGAGGAGGGACCTATATTGGCCCCCGAGTCCGTCATCCTATGAGTCTACGTAGCTCAAACAGCCACCTTTACGGACTCTGCCATTGCTAATTCTAGTCCTGCTGCTGGCGCTAATGCTGTGGATGTAACATTCTCTAACTAGTGCGCCATTTGGTGGGCTTACTTTAGCTGGTGTTGGACTTCTACTCTGGAGGTCTTGCTGGCCACGTTTAGGTAGCCCATCTGCCCCAATGGGTGCCGATTTTCTGGTCTCAGCGGCTTTGCCTTGCTGTTGGCTTCGTTGCATCCTTGCCATCACATCATTGAGCCATTGCTGACCACAGTCCTTTCCACGTTGGCTGTGGACAGCTTACCGCAAGAACAGAAAGAAAGCTGATAGTCTCTGTGCCAACTCGCTGCACTGCCCAATGCAGCCATATGCGCCTATGACTGCGCACAGAGAATGGTGGTTAACCAGCTAGTCAAGATTCCAGTAGTGCCATTACAGATACTCAAGCACCCTCCATTAGCTCTGCAGTCTTTCTCACACGATTTTACAGAAACTATTTATTAAAAAAATTTGATTATTATGTTACATATAGCTTTACATGTCAGCTTCATGGTGAAGAGCCCATAGTCTCGGTAATGATCATAATTATTGTGATATTCTCATTTAAGAAAGACAGTGTGCGAAATTCAAAACGTTTGTAATGAATAATATGGGTCGCTATAATTTTGTGTTTGGTGCATACGTCGCTGCTAATGAAATTTATTTAAGATACTGAATTTAGAATTGGGAGGAGTTCTCTATCTACATCCAATATCGAGGAAATTGTATTTATGTAGCATGCTCACTTCCGACTACATACATGTGGGAGTGAAATATTCATAACATACCTCATCTCTTTAACTGTTCGAGATATCGAAACGAGATTTTGGCAGGTGGTAGCACACAATGGGACAGGTTTTTTCCATATGGTTAATATAAGAAACTTCCTTATCTTTTTTGATGCTACAGTTTTTATTTTTTTCTGCCCTGTACTGTCAAAAAGACAGCTATTGAAAAGAGAATTTGCTTGTGTGAAAATAAATGTGAAATTTCGTATATTACAACTAACTGACACAATCAGGTTTTCCTTAAGGTATTCACCGCTCTGGTCGCTAACTGCTTGTTTAATAAGACACTGTGTTTCAAAATTCTGTCGCAATGGCTATTGCAAAGTGAGTTTGTGCAGTTTATACTGTGTTTAGGGGAAAAAAAGCAAATTAAACCTGTCAACCAGAGAAATGTAGCTGTTCCTCATAATTAATTAAGCATCTTCAAACAAGGAATGGTTAACAATTTTGACAGAAATATATTGCCAATTATGTTGCTAATTTTGGCACAGTCCTGTTACTGATCATATTTTTAATAGGAACAACTGGAACGAAAACTTACAAAAGGATTTTATCTCTGTTTTTGATCCAATAATTATGAAAATAATTTGTAGCAAATAGTGTATCACATTTCGGTTCCTATCCCGATTCACTGTGAAGCGGTGAACTTCTCCACTATAATTCTCTTTTAATGTGTTAAAGATGAACTATATGTCATTTTGTCTATTTTAATCTTAATTAGTAGTCTTAATTGGTTCATTAAGTAATGAAACAATGTAATTTTTAAGAGTCATTGATAGGTGGTGCCACAAGGTTTGCTGTTGATTTTTGCAACAGCATAAGTGAAGAAATTACACCTTAATTTTATATTGAGGATATCCGTCTTGATAAACTATTGACTTGATTCGTCCTCAGTTCTGCGCTTAATAAACCACTGTTACAGGAGGTTTAAGGTGCAGAAAGGAAAATCATTTGCTATGTTTCAGTACCACCTATTTCTTATTAAGAAGGCATGAGCTTACAAAATTACCCTGAAATTGCCACAAAAGGATCGATTTATTTTGGCTTGAATTGTTAACCTTCTCTGTTGACATTAAGAAACTCTTAGCAGAGCGACGATGCAGGACAAGCTGCGCCGCTCACCTCAATCCACCTACCCCGGCAGTTGGCATGCCAAGGCGCACAGATTGGAGCGCACGCGGCACTGCGGTGCTAGGAGTGCAGCCGAACGCAGTAGGTGTCAGGCATTGTCCTGCAGCCAGCGCACGATACGCGCCACCTCTGCGCTGTTCCTGCTGCCCTGGACGGCGGAGGCAGCGCAGGTGACGTAACACGTCGTCACTCCCAGCGTTCCAGAGCGTGTGGGTGGGGGTGGCGGGTGTCAGATTGTTTTACAGTGATATATATAGATGCCTAGAGATAGGCCGAAGTGTGAGACTGAAGTACCAAAAAATTAATCTAAAATTACTTCTTCATGCCCGTGAAGTACTATCCCTGCTTCCTTTCAAAGGCTGCAAAACGTAATTAGGTTCCTTTGCATGAGTATTATTTGTACATACGTAGAAGAGAACTTTTATGCTCAACTTTGTACCCCCAACGACATATCAGACTCATTAGTTACTTATTAATTGCTTCTGTAACAACCTGATCCACATCAATACACCACTCAGTTATAAATGATGAAAAGAAGAATTAATGTATTCACTACGTAATCAACTGAATATGAAAATGCTTATTTTAACTTTGGCGTACCATCTGAGGTGGCTGCCATTCGTTCAGAGATATTCAGACCCGTTTCCTAGGGTTTGCGTACCCCAGTAGAATACCTCCACTTTAGCTCAACCAATGATAGTAGTAGAGACTGGTTTCAATCAAACGAATGAATGCGTAGGTCAGGCAGCTAAACCGCTGAAGTGTGTTTCCATTTGAAAGAACAAATATGTGGTTGAACCGACAAAAAAAATTACAAAATTATTTCAGCTTAAAAGGAAGAACGAATAATTCATTGACCGGCCGAAGTGGCCGAGCGGTTCTAGGCGCTACAGTCTGGTACCGCGCGACCGCTACAGTCGCAGGTTCGTATCCTGCCTCGGGCATGGATGTGTGTGATGTCCTTAGGTTAGTTAGGTTTAAGTAGTTCTAAGTTCTAGGGGACTGACGACCTCAGAAGTTCCCATAGTGCTCAGAGCCATTTGAACCAATAATTCATTCAGTAGGCAATAGTGCTTCGGACTGTCTCGCTTGTCTTCTCTCGGTTGCTCCCACTGGCTGATTTCACTCGGAAGAAATAAATGAATAGTAATTCAACTGATATGTAAAACTACAGCCGACTGAATCGATTGTTTTCATTCGTTAGTTCCTATAGGCTGGTTTCACTAAAAAGAGTGAATGAGAGTAAACCAACACGTAAAAGTAAAACTAAATTAGTCGGTTACTTTCCAACAGCCGACTGAATTGTTTTCACTCAGTTGTTTCCATCAGAAAAGTGTGCACGTCAAGTGATTTGGACGGTTCCGCGCTGTAGTGTCGGCTATGTGATGAAGTGCGCTGTTGACTAGTGGAGACCTTGCGAAGAACAGCCGACAGCGACAGACGGCTCGCACTGCGCGTGGTGAATGCATGTACGCGCTGCGGGCACCGCTCCGTGGGTTGACCGAGGTCACTGCGCTGGCGGACTTGCTCATTCCGCTGCAGAGGCAAGTATCCGACGTGACACTGTTACTGGAGTTGTTCGATCCATCTACCTAAGCAGTGGAACTGGCCTTAAGAAGGAGGTCACGCAACATCTACATCTGCGCTACACTACGGTAGCCACCTTACTATGTGTGGCGAGGAATACGTCTAATTACACTATAATTTATACACCTTTCTTGCTCCGCTTGCGAATGGTCCGTGGGGAAGAATGATTAGCAGTGATCCCCGTACAAACTCTCTTATTTGTTGATTTTCGGAAAACGTAAGTGCATTGAAGTAATGTGCTGCCCGACTACTCTTGGAACATATGCTCTGAGAATCTGAAGTGAGAAGCTCTCCTTGATGCACAACAGCCACCTTTGTATCATCTACTGCTGGTATTTAGATGAGTGAGCTCGTACAGCCCTTCCGCTTACTAAACGAATCTGTGATGGAATGCGACATTCTAATTTGGATCTCTTAGATCTCGTCTATTATATTGCCTAGTCAGGATCCTACACTGACGTGCTTTGTGCGCTCCTTTCTGTGTAAAATACATGTGCTTTCAGATATCTATGAATCTCTGCTTTACACTGCTTTTCCTGCAACTAGTTTTATATCGTCATTCCACTCTAACTCCAGACCGCAGTTACTAGGTGTTTTACTTCTGTCACAGATTCCAGTGATTTATCACCAATAGTCTAATCAAACAATAATTCATCTCTTCACTTATGTATACGCAATACGTAACATTTATTCGTTCCCGTTCAGCTTCTGCTCCCTGCACCGGTGGTCGATTATCCGCAGGTCTCCCTGCGTTTTGCAATACACAGCAGCATCGTCTGCAAAAAAGAATCTAAAGCAGCCACTGACGTTGTGCACTTGATCATTAATACACGTTGTAAAGAGTAACGACCACACAACAGTTCAAATGGTTCAAATGGCTCTGAGCACTATGAGACTTAACATCTGAGGTCATTAGTCCCTTAGAACTTAGAACTATTTAAACCTAACCTAAGGACATCACACACATCCATGCCCGAGGCAAGATTCGAACCTGCGACCGTACGGTCGCGCGGTTCGAAACTGAAGCGCCTAGAACCGCTCGGCCACAACGGCCGGCCACACAACAGTCTCTTCGTGTATCCCTAAGTAACTTTTATGTATACGATAGGCGTCCCATTAAGAACGACCGTTCTACCTGTTACGAAGTCCTAAATTCAATCACAAATATAATTCGGCGCTCGGTAATCTCGTATTTATTCACTAAAGGACAGTGCGGAACTATATTAAATACCTTCCGAAGGAAGGAAGGCGGCATCAACTTGGCAGATATTGTCAACGTCCTTCTAGACCTCACAAACGAAGAAAGCGAACTTATTTCAGGATTATTTGCCTAATTAATTTATCCAATATGGGAAGTTATTGGCCTGCCTAATTAATTACTACAAAACGAGAAGAGAGGCCCGTTAATATTGTACGTAAGTAGATCTCAGATGAATTTTAGAAACGCAGTTATCTATGTGTCCTTGTGTGCAACTTGCCTCCTTTTATACAACACATTCGTACTTTCAAATTACAGGGACAGTCTCTCCGCCGGCCGGGGTGGCCGAGCGGTTCTAGGCGCTACAGTCTGGAGCCGCGCGACCGCTACGGTCGCAGGTTCGAATCCTGCCTCGGGCATGGATGTGTGTGATGTCGTTAGGTTAGTTAGGTTTAAGTAGTTCTAAGTTCTAGGGGACCAATGACCTCAGAAGTTAGGTCCCATAGTGGTCAGAGCCATTTGAACCATTTGAACAGTCTCTCCTAGACACTCTACAGTGGAAAGCTATGTTTCGTTTGCCACATTTGTGGTGTCACCGCCAGACACCACACTTGCTAGGTGGTAGCCTTAAATCGGCCGCGGTCCGTTGGTATACGTCGGACCCGCGTGTCACCACTATCAGTGATTGCAGACCGAGCGCCGCCACGCGGTAGGTCTAGTCTAGAGAGACTCCCCAGTTGTACAGACGACTTTGCTAGCGATGGTTCACTGTCTACATACGCTCTCATTTGCAGAGACGACAGTTTAGCATAGCCTTCAGCTACGTCCTAGCAAGGCGCCATATTCAGTTACTACAATTACTATCTTCAAGAATGTATTCTGAACAGATAATACTGTGAATCATGTACCGTCAAGAGCGACGTTCATCATTAATGGATTAAAGTTAAGTATCAAACTAATTACGTCCGCTTTCTGAATTCTTGTCATGTTCCAGACCTCACGTCAGCATAGTTCTTCCCTCCTCATGCCAGCCTGCGTGAGCTAAATCGCGTGCATTTCGGCCTCCCGTCGTATCACGGTGTTGGCTCTTCTGCTAACACAAAAACATTAACGTCAGATACTTTCTGACATGAGTCAGTCAGATAATGATGTGGCACATTCTCAGTCCTCAGTGATTATGGGTACTCTCCATTTCAGAGATTCTGCGCAACTTTTCCAGTGTTCGTTTTGCATCAGTAATCTATACATTTATCTATACATTTTTATACCTTTAGCGACGTTCTCTGGCGACGTTACAGATGTGCTGTCCAAGATACCATAGCGCCCCCATAGCCACTTGACTGCCAGAGCCAGGGCGTGCCTCGTGCCTGAGGTGAAGAAGTCGCCCGCGACTTCCCGCCCACGCAGCAATTAGTGTGTGTGGCAGGCGCCCTGGGGTCCGCCGCCGCGATATATTTTTTCCCACCCCCGTGCTGTCCTCGCCCCTCGGCGACTCATAACGACTGCTTTCGCCGCTGCTCCAAGTCTTTGTGCGGCTTCACATGATTAAAAAATCCCCAGCGCTGCGCCACGACGCCGTTACTGCAGGTACTGGGGGAGAGGTCGGCACGACTGTTGGCAGAGGAAAACACGGGGCCGCCTCATCGCACCTGCTGCGGGGGTGCACGGGAATTCCGGGAATGCAAGCCGCGGAATGAAAAATCCTCCGAAACGAGGCCCTGGCGAGATATATTGTTTCCAAAGTTGGCGCAAATAATTCGCCGTCAGGGAGTCCTCCGAGGAATCCGTCAGCAGATTTTCGCGTGTGCGCTACTCTCTCTCGAATGCTTTTTTCCTCGCAGCGCATGCACAGTGCTCTTAAAAGCTATGTCCATCCGTGGATGTGATTAATTTTTGTTTTCATATCGCATGTTACTATTTGTATTATTGCAAGATTTGCAGCTATGAACGTTACTGTTCCACCGAAATACTAGGAAGTTAATTTTTAACCGAGACATGAACATTATAACGATATGTTTACGTAATGTGTATACATAAACATATAGTTATAAATGTCCCTGTTCGGGCGCCAATTATAACGATGTTGTTTTTGTTGTGGTCTTCAGTCCTGAGACTGGTTTGATGCAGCTCTCCATGCTACTCTATCCTGTGCAAGCTTCTTCATCTCCCAGTACCTATTGCAGCCTACATCCTTCTGAATCTGTTTAGTGTATTCATCTCTTAGTCTCCCTCTACGATTTTTACCCTCCACGCTGCCCTCCAATACTAAATTCGTAATCCCTTGATGCCTCAGAACATGTCCTACCAACCGATCCCTTCTTCTAGTCAAGTTGTGCCACAAACTCCTCTTCTCCCCAATTCTATTCAATACCTCCTCATTAGTTATGTGATCTACCCACCTAATCTTCAGCATTCTTCTGTAGCATCACATTTCGAAAGCTTCTATTCTGTTCTTGTCTAAACTATTTATCGTCCATGTTTCACTTCCATACATGGCTCCACTCCATGCAAATATTTTCAGAAACGACTTCCTGACACTGAAATCTATACTCGATGTTAACAAGTTTCTCTTCTTCAGAAACACTTTCCTTGCCATTGCCAGTCTAAATTTTATATCTTCTCTACTTCGACCATCATCAGTTATTTTGCTCCCCAAATAGCAAAACTCCTTTACTACTTTAAGTGTCTCATTTCCTAATCTAATTCCCTCAGCATCACCCGACTTAATGCGACTTCATTCCATTATCCTCGTTTTGTTTTTGTTGATGTTCATCTTATACCCTCCTTTCAAGACACTGTCCATTCCGTTCAACTGCTCTTCCAAGTCCTTTTCTGTCTCTGACAGAATTATAATGTCATCGCCGAACCTCAAAGTTTTTATTTCTTTTCCATGGATTTTAATACCTACTCCAAATTTTGCTTTTGTTTCCTTTACTGCTTGCTCAATATACAGATTCAATAACATCGAGGGGAGGCTACAACCCTGTCTCACTCCCTTCCCAACCACTGCTTCCCTTTCATGCCCGTCGACTCTTATAACTGCCATCTGGTTTCTGTACAAATTGTAAATAGCCTTTCGCTCCCTGTATTTTACCCCTGCCACCTTTAGAATTATAATGATATGTTTACGTAATGTATATACATAAACATACAGTTATAAATGCCCCCGTTCGTAGTCGCTAATTATAACAATATGTTTACTTTTGTGCTGTAACATCTAGCTATAATCAGCGGTGGAAATATACTTGCGAACGCCGACCGTGTGCGGCTGTTTCTTGTTGGATCGTCTGATCAGTCGGAAGTTGCATTGCAGAGGAGAGTAAATGCCTATTCAAAATATAATTATTTTTGGATAGCTCAACATGAATTTCCTAAGAGACCGTAGTTTATCATGCATTTACCAGTAAAATATGGCGCGGAGAAGATATTTCGCCGCATGCAACTTCCGTCCGGTTTCGACGAAAGAATTCGTGACTGTGAACTCTCTATTTGGCAGAAACATAAAGAAAATTAAATAACTTCATGAAGGAGTCAGACATAGATTCTGTACTAAATAAATAGTCCATACACCAGTTCCATTTAACTCTGAATTTATGGCAATTAATAGATGAACTTACACTGCAACGAAGGATTTAACATGGATGCCGTTTTGACTGGCACTTCTCTTCTCGTAATGAAAATAATTCCTCTGACGTTTTCACATACACGTCACACAATAAATCTACTGCTATGCAGTATTGCACTTTTAGTATAGAACTTTTACTTTACACTAAAATAATATTATTTTTAACAATAATAATACGGCGGCAAGACATGCGCGTCCGACACAAGTTACAAGAGACAAGAGAAAAAAAAATCAGTAACTGAGTAACTGTTAATCGAGATTATCTCGTACATCATAGGAATGTGTAAAAGTGTTCTCCTTCTGTCCGTTTTACGCGCCGCGGTTTTCAAAGTCAGTAACTCAGTGCATCTCTGACGGCGCTTCGACAATAAACACGTTACGTCACAGGTCGTTCACCTTTTACATTCTCGCAACATTATTTGCTAACTGTAGCTGTTCCCGAGCGACTGCTCGATTAGTGAATGATTTAAAATGATAAGGCAATCACATAATGTTACAACATATTATCAGGCTACGAGCCAACTGAATTCTTACTGTATAAATTTTGCTGTGTCAGTTACCCAAATCGACTTTGATGAGAAAAGCGATCAACTTTTCTTTGTGTGATTCTGTTCGGAGTCATCTCAGACACATTATTCCCCCAAAATCTCTAGGTTGATCTCTTAAGGGTATAATGCTTTTGATCTGTCTGCATAAAAAATGACAAGTATAAATAATGATTCAGTGCATACCGATGATTGCAATATTGACGATCTCCGTCGAAAGCTATAACTGTTACATCAGGGCGCAGGATTCAGAATCGTATAGTGGGTGAAATAAATCTTGCATGTACGAGGTATCCCATATTTTCGCTGCTCTAATGTGATGCAAAGCAACTGGCGATATTAGCTCCGTAATTTATTGCTTCGATTCTGACAACCCGACTAGACGTTTACGTTGCACATAGCAATGAAAATGCAACACCAAATAACTAGAAACATGTTTTCTCAGTCTTGTTTGTGTCAGAACGACTTCTTTGTCGATTGTTACGAATCCTGTATCGGCTGTTTCCGTGCTAGTTTTCGAGAGCTCCGACGCACATTTATCCTCTAGTCTACGAACTTTACTCTATCCACAGTATGACAAATAATCTAGTGAGTTCGGAACGTAGATAAAGAGAGCATCTTGTTGTGTCTATGACGTGTACCGCTCAGGCATAAAATCTCAATGACAAATGGGTTCCTCTTTCGCGAAAAAGCTCATCGTGTGCGATAACAATGACGTACAGAAAACTACGCACCACATATTAACAGGATGTGTTTTATATCGTGACAGGCGGGTAGTAACCGGTGTAACAGGTGACCTGGCCTCGCTATAGGTGATGATGAGGCGGATATAGATATTCCAAAAAGGCAAAAGCCAAATTACACTGCAGCGAATTCGTCGTGAATGTAGTATAGAGAACGTTTCTATACTATATGTTTCGCAATTCATGTTACACAATTTTAGAGATCCTAGAGGGTACTTATTAGATCAGGTTTTACAGTTTTACAAAGGAACCCATGTTCGGAAACGTCATCCAACAACGTTACAAAAGGTAAAAGTTGTAGCCGCCGGCGCCTGTAAACGTATGTATATACGTGGTGGGTTGCTCCTCTAGGATGATGGTGAATGATAAGTGTATAAATTTGAAGTTCAGATGGCTCTGAGCACTATGGGACTTAACATCTGAGGTCATCAGTTCCCTAGAACTTACAACTACCTAAACCTAACCTACCTAAGGACATCACACAAATCCATGCACGAGGCAGGATTCGAACCTGCGACCGTAGCGGTCGCGCGGTTCCAGACTGAAAAATTTGAAGTAAGCGCCCCTGTATACACATACTGAATCATTCCGTATACACATACATTTACAGAGACCGGCACCTACAACTGTGACGCTCCGTGGCGTCTTTGGATGAAGTTTCCAGACGTGGATTCCTATATAAAACTTGATCTAACAAGTCCCCTCTACAACCTCTACAAGTGTGTAATATGAACTGTGAAACACCCTCTATATGATCACTGATACTAGTTTTGATTTTGTTTAACTATCACAACATCTCAGAAGCTTCTCTGAATAAACCTCTCATCCATTTACTGTACCTGGAGCAACATTTATCTTTTCACGCTATATCATGTTGATTCGCAACTTTATGCGTACAAAACTGATCGATGTACTCGACTCCAACACTGAGATGGCGCAGTTTTTAAGTCATTGTAATCGCTTTCAGGTGGAACGACTTTCAAATCCCCGAGATAGAATCCAGGTGTCTATTTTCAGTTGTTTTCTGTAACTGACTATGATGGATGATGGGTTGGTTCCATTTAAGAGCAAACGGCAAATTTCCCCGATGTTTCTAGGCATGTGTGTCTCCAATGACTTAGTCTTTTAGTGGCACCTTAAGCCCTACCTTCCTTTATCTCATTTCAACAGCGTATTTTTATGCTGAACTCCGCGGCTACTGGATTTTTGCAATATGTAACACGTGTTGTTTTGCATTTCCTCTGAATTAAGTCAAGCTACTGTCCATTACACCTAGTGGATATTCTACGTAGATTCTTCCGTATTACTTTGCTGTGATTCAACAGCCGGCCGGTGTGGCCGAGTGATTGTAGGCACTTCAGTCTGGAACCGTGCGACCGCTACGGTCGCAGGTTCGAATCCTGCCTCGGGCATGGCTGTGTGTGATGTAGTTCTAAGTTCTAGGGGACTGATGACCTCAGATGTTAAGTCCCATAATGCTCAGGGCCATTTTAACTATTTGTGTGTGACATAAATGATCGAATTTTTGCATCAGACACTTCCCTGTGTACTTCAAAATTTAACACGTTTTGCGAAGGATCCCGAATGTCTTTGAAAATCTGAATGAAGTCCATATTCATGATGTTGAGCAAGGTAATGAAATTTAACTATGGTAGGCATTGTGAGGATCTCAAACAAATGACGATGCCTGATTTATGTTTTCCGTGATTTCTCTAAATCGATCGAGCAAACGCCAGGGTAGTTCATTTGAAAGGGCACGGCCGACTTCCTTCCCCATCCTTTCCTAATCAGACGAGAGCGATGATCTCGCTGTTTCATCCCCTCCCCCAAATCAACCACTAACTAACTAAACGACAAACACGGAGCACGATGCAGTAGCAGCTTGCCTATCTAACGGCTTCCAGCGACAACAAAAATTTGATGAACAGTATTTCATACACTTGTCAACCGAAACTGAAAATTTAAAATGCTTTCATAATCTACTCATTAACAGCTACAGTATTATGGAAAAGGAATCATCCTTTAGGTCGAGTATCACATTTAGAAGTTGTGTATATATATCTTGAGGCAGTATACCTCACAATACGCAAATCACTCTATTGACCCAGTGTTTGAGAATGATAGCACTTAGCGACTTACAACAATATTCACACATAACTTCAAACTTTTACGAACTTTCCTGATGCTACCCACAAAACGATGCGAGGAAGAAAGTTTATCGCTTACTACATTTTTTGTGTCCATGTAGTAAAACTGCAGCATCAAACATAACTTTTTAATGTGTTACTTCTTTACTACTAACTCTACACGCAGCACGTTTTGCATAAAGCTTCCACATATATCAATGAATCTACCTGCAAAATTATATGGTTGTACGATACCCAGCTCGGGAGATATGGCATTTTATATATGGGAGCGCGATTCTGCGAAGAATCGGGGGGTCAGGGTTTACTGATCGATAACTGTGTCATCAGAGACCGAGCAAGAAGATGTGACAAAATTTCAACACTATGTTCCATGTAACTACGAGGGTCACTCCAAAAGAAATGCACACTCTTTTTTTTTAAATCCGTTTTTTATTCTACATCTTTTAAAGTTTTACAGTGTGTAGATACATCCTTTAGGAACAATATTTTCATTTGTCCACATAATTTCCATCCCTCTCAACTGCCTTACGCCATCTTGGAGGCAGCGCCTGTATACCTGCACGGTAAAATTCTGGACTAACCTGTTGGAACCACTGTTTGGCAGCGTGCACAAGGGAGTCATCATCTTCAAACCTTGTTCCACAAAGAGAATCAGTTTCCCAAAGAGATGATAGTCACATGGAGCAAGGTCAGGACTGTAAGGCGTATGTTTCTGTGTTGTCCATCCGAGTTTTGTGATGGCTTCCATGGTTTTTTGACTGACATGTGGCCGTGCATTGTGGTACAACAGCAAAACATCCTGCTTTTGCCGATGTGGTCAACACGACTCAGTCGAGCTTGAATTTTCTTCAGTGTGGTCACATATGCATCAGAATTTATGGTGGTTCCATTTGACATGATGTCCACAAGCAAGAGTCCTTCGAAAAACACCATAGCCATAACTTTTCCAACAGAAGGTGTGGTTTTGAATTTTTTTTTCTTGGGTGAATTTGCATGATTCCACTGATTGCCTCTTTGGTGAAAAATGATGGAACTATGTTTTATCACCTGTCACAATTCTTCGAAGAAATTCATCTCCACCATTCTCGTACTGTTCCAAAAGTTCGCTGCATACCGTTTTTCTTGTTTCTTTGTGAGCCACTGTCAACATCCTGGGAACCCACCAGGCACAAACCTTTTTTAACGCCACCACTTTCAGTATTCTGCACACACTTCCTTCCCCTATCCCAACGCAGCGTGACTCGTTCACTGTGATGCCTCTGTCAGCAGTCACCAATTCGTTAACTCTCTGCATATTGTTTGGAGTGTGTGCAGTACGAGGCCTGCCGCTGCGAGGACAATCCTCAATATTGCCGTGCCCGCTTTCATCACGTAACCTGCTTGCCCACCGACTAACTGTACTGCGATCGACAGCAGCATTTCCATATATTTTTTCAACTCTTGTGGATGTTTCCCACTGTCTCATTTTCACAGCACGGGAATTCTATGACAGCACGTTGCTTCTGACGAATGTCAAGTGTAGCACCCATCTTGAAGACATGCTGTGACGGCGCCACTCACGGGAACAGGTTGAACTAAGTTTGAAAACTAGCGGGAAGGATGTATCTACACACTGTAAAACTTTCATACATGCAGAATGAAAACTGTATGTTTACAAAAATAGTGTGCATTTCTTTTGGAGTGACCCTCGTAACTTTTAAAGGGAAATACACTCCTGGAAATTGAAATAAGAACACCGTGAATTCATTGTTCCAGGAAGGGGAAACTTTATTGACACAT
This sequence comes from Schistocerca serialis cubense, assembly GCF_023864345.2. Lineage (NCBI taxonomy): Eukaryota > Metazoa > Arthropoda > Insecta > Orthoptera > Acrididae > Schistocerca > Schistocerca serialis. The sequence goes on along the minus strand of NC_064638.1, from coordinate 83,766,592 downwards.
TCCTGGGGTCAGATACATCACATGATCACACTGACAGAACCACAGGCACATAGACACAGGCAACAGAGCATGCACAATGTCGGCACTAGTACAGTGTATATCCACCTTTCGCAGCAATGCAGGCTGCTATTCTCCCATGGAGACGATCGTAGAGATGCTGGATGTAGTCCTGTGGAACGGCTTGCCATGCCATTTCCACCTGGCGCCTCAATTGGACCAGCGTTCGTGCTGGACGTGCAGACCGCGTGAGACGACGCTACATCCAGTCCCAAACATGCTCAATGGGGGACAGATCCGGAGATCTTGCTGGCCAGGGTAGTTGACTTACACCTTCTAGAGCACGTTGGGTGGCACGGGATACATGCGGACGTGCATTGTCCTGTTGGAACAGCAAGTTCCCTTGCCGGTCTAGGAATGGTAGAACGATGGGTTCGATGACGGTTTGGATGTACCGTGCACTATTCAGTGTCCCCTCGACGATCACCAGTGGTGTACGCCCAGTGTAGGAGATCGCTCCCCACACCATGATGCCGGGTGTTGGCCCTGTGTGCCTCGGTCGTATGCAGTCCTAATTGTGGCGCTCACCTGCACGGCGCCAAACACGCATACGACCATCATTGGCACCAAGGCAGAAGCGACTCTCATCGCCGAAGACGACACGTCTCCATTCGTCCCTCCACTCACGCCTGTCGCGACACCACTGGAGGCGGGCTGCACGATGTTGGGGCGTGAGCGGAAGACGGCCTAACGGTGTGCGGGACCGTAGCCCAGCTTCATGGAGACGGCTGCGAATGGTCCTCGCCGATGCCCCAGGAGCAACAGTGTCCCTAATTTGCTGGGAAGTGGCGGTGCGGTCCCCTACGGCACTGCGTAGGATCCTACGGTCTTGGCGTGCATCTGTGCGTCGCTGCGGTCCGGTCCCAGGTCGACGGGCACGTGTACTTTCCGCCGACCACTGGCGACAACATCGATGTACTGTGGAGACCTCACGCCCCACGTGTTGAGCAATTCGGCGGTACGTCCACCCGGCCTCCCGCATGCCCACTATACGCCCTCGCTCAAAGTCCGTCAACTGCACATACGGTTCACGTCCACGCTGTCGCGGCATGCTACCAGTGTTAAAGACTGCGATGGAGCTCCGTATGCCACGGCAAACTGGCTGACACTGACGGCGGCGGTGCACAAATGCTGCGCAGCTAGCGCCATTCGACGGCCAACACCGCGGTTCCTGGTGTGTCCGCTGTGCCGTGCGTGTGATCATTGCTTGTACAGCCCTCTCGCAGTGTCCGGAGCAAGTATGGTGGGTCTGACACACCGGTGTCAATGTGTTCTTTTTTCCATTTCCAGGAGTGTATTATAAGGGTGGACAGAAAGAGAGAGAGAAAGAGGTACAGAAAAAAAAGGACGTAAAGACGAGATACGATATGGAGGAAGGAACCCAGAGAGCCTGGAGAAATATTATGTTCATTATACTCCGTACTTTTTTTGGTATTTCAGTCCTCTTTAAAGGATTACTTTGTTTCCTTCCCGCTTCTGTATGATGGAAACCAAATCCGTGGATGTTCTATTATAAATACATCCTGCGAGAAACAATATTATTTCTTGGAGCTATCAAAGGTTGGTTGAAGACGCAGTCAACCGTCAAGAAATACCTGGTATACGTTGTGCTACATCAGAAACTCGAAACGCAGTTACCGCCTTGGTGGTACAGATCGGGGCTTAAGACCTTCGGTCTGCTCGTAGGACGAGTAACGAACCTCAAGAAGAGGAGGGGGGGGGGGGGGGGGCGCACGTGGCACTGTTTGCCTAGAGGGGCGAAGACTCTCCCCCGGCTGCGGCCCGTCCCCGCCTTCACCTGGCCGCGGCCGGGGAGCAAAGTCAGGGCGGGGAAGCGCCGGGGAGAGGAGATTGCAGGTGCAGGTGGCTTCCACAACACATCCACTTAAGTGTACGGCGCTGGCGCCGGCTCCGGCAGCGTTGCTTGGAGACGCCGACTCAGCAGCGAGCCGTGAGAATCGATAGGCGCAGTTTTGCCGGGCTAGTGCGCGCTTCTCCGCCGCACTTCATAAAGTCTCCTCCCCCCGTCACCTCACCCTCCAGGAGCCGCGCCGGCTGTAGGCTCGCACGCTCGCTAAACGATGAGCTACGGTCCCGGCGCCCGAGTATTACGGAGAGCCGCGAGTGCACGGGCGCCGCGCTCCGCGGGTCGTCGACGCGAGGGTCATTAGCGCGCAGCCCCTGGCAGCGCAGGGGCCGGCTCGGCTCGGCTCGGCTCGGCTCGACTCGACTCGGGCCCGGCCTGGGCCGCTGCTGGCGGGCGGCTTCATCTGCATTCATACCGGGCAGCTCAAAATTGCCGCCGCGCCGGCACGCTGAGGATGCTTGACAGAAATGCTAATTCCGGCGCCGTGTAGCAGTTAGGCCGGCGCTCGCTCGCGCCGTGCTTTACGAGCCCGCCCGCAGCCAACTCCGCGCGCCAAGACGGCCGAACAATGTCGGCCATTTGTGGCGCGTCGAGGACGTAATGGGACGCCCACGCGTGCCATTAGCGGCTGCTGTCTGCGCCGCGCGCGCAGCGGGCTGGCGCGCGCCTCGCCGCCAGACGCCGACGCTTGCGCTCGTTAATTATGAACGCTCTCGGGGAACAGAAAACTATACTCGTGGTGATGAAATAATATCTTTAACGAAACCAGAATTAACGCAACAGCGAAAGCACTTTCCGACTCGGAAAAAAAAACCTGAGCGGGAACAATGCAGAAGCAGTCTGATAATAAACATAATCGAAGGATCCCCTTTGTGCCGAGTGTGAAGTATAGATCAGCGTCTTTCATGAAGTACTACTTTGATAATATCCGAAACAACTGATATTGTTCAGTAGCCTATGTAGCCTTTACTCCTGTCCACGTAAAATTAAAGTACCGTGCTATGCACTGTACTTGGTATAGCTTTAGGCTCCCATGAAATGAGATTTAAATCATTAGCGTATTTAAGACGGAGAACCCGAATTATGACGGGATTTGTAATTTTTACCTTATAAAAAGCGTTCTTAGTCATGGAAATAACGTTGAAAAAAAAAATCTGATTACTGATCATGGATCGATACCGTGTATTTCGATTACCGATTCAACACATAATCAACCTAACTATAGAGTAACACGAGAGAAACATTTAAATGCTGTGTAATTGTATACAGGATATTCGTAAACTGCCGTTACAAACTTCTAGCACTTGTAGACGGGAATGAGTATATAATATTTTGAATAGGAACTCAAGTTCGGAAAGGTACCGTTTCCGTATTACAACTGTTTGGAAACAAGTCTGGTAGGTAGGTACGCAACAGGGCAGTCATGGTGCGGGGTGGTTTTGTCGGATCGGCTGATGTCATTTGACGTCTGTCCTACTTCTGTGAACTGGTTCGAAACTCGTTAGCGTGTTTGTGGGTGTTAGATCGACATAGTTGGTACATGTTTGCAGAACACACCGACAAGATCATTTGGAATAGCAAAGCCCACGACAATGGAAGAGTTGCTCGTTGGCTTTATCAAGATTGTTCTCTACAACGTCTGACTCCATCGCTTACTCTTTTTGCCACAATTACGCAACGGTTTCGAGGAAGTGTACATTCATCCTCAGCAGGCGAGACTTTTATGTTCCAGAGAGACGCCGTACATCCGAACTGGAATTGGCCGTACTGCTACATCTTGAAGAGAACTTATCAACGAGTACACGAGAAATTTTCTTGGAATTGAAAAACAGATGATGTTCTGGACCTGACCTATTCAGTTACTTGTCAAAGTAGTCGCGTTATCAACATGTTTCAAATGGTTGTAGCACTGTTACGCTACGTTTCCGTAAATGGGTTCCAACTCAAAATATTATCTACTCACTCCCCACTACAAGTCCTTAATTAATTAAACTGTTATATGTTATTCATTTGGATCTTGTTTACCTATAAAAATGAAGGTGCAAAATCCTGAGTCGGTCAGTGCAAGCTTTTTATAAGGTGAGTGCAATCACGAGACTTAACATAGGCATCCATCTGTTCCTGTTGTGGCAATACAAAAGTACAGACGCACTAGAGTCTTTCCTATTTCCGTAAATGTGGTATAATTGTGGAATTAAAACAGAATTATTGGTTAGAAAACGAATTCTGTCGAAAATTGCCAAGAGAAGAGTCGTATAAGCTCTATGAGCTGAGAATTCATTACTAAACTGTTGGAGTATTCGAAAGTCCTTTTCGAAACCTTATGTGAATACGATGACTTCGACATACGCGAGAAAAGAGTTGCACAGACCAGCATTATGGGTACATTACGCAGTTTGTTATTGGAACAATGCTGTGAGAGGGCGAGCACATATGCTTTCATGTAGTATTCGAATAACGTCCCATAGGAAAGTGGGCATCCTTTGCAAGCATCTCATTTTTCTGTGCGTCACTATCGACCGTCAGATTTATGTATGTGACCATTTTCATTTCTCGCTTTTTGTGATTGCCGTCTTTCAGAAAGTATCTTTGAGTATTTGCCAACAGAGAACTTGCAATGAGACTTTTGTTCTCATTCAGTCACTTCCATGACCGCATATAAGAAGTTGACGCAGATACTAGATATATAAAATGGCGAGAGTTTGCTTTCTTGAACGTGCTGTTAAAAGATCATCTCAAGTAATAAACACAGTATACAAGACGGGAAAGAAGTGTAGAACGATGGTAGGAGTGCGAATGCAGGAATATGGACGGGAAGAAGTGATAACTAAGGGATCGGAGGCCGGGGGCGGCCAAAGTTGAGCGTAGTCTGTGCAGTTTGCGTCATATCTGTATCACAACCACACTGTAACTTAATGTTCGAGAAACGCGGCGATAGGTATTTGTTATACTGTATGCCTTTCGTGTTTGGTTATCATTGAGATTCTCTTTAAGTGTGCCGGGTAGGTTATATGAGCACTTGCAGTACCGAATGTATATCGTTACACCTCTTGAAGTTCTTAATGCATTTCAGTGAATGTTTTATTACACAGAATATGCATCTTGAGCAACATTGACGTGAATATTCATGGCTCTAAATTCTCAAATTTAAAAAATAAAAAAAGTTTGTTTGCTAAATTAATTTTTAGGGATAAAAATAGTCATTTTCAGGTACAATTTTCTCAAAAATTATAAACGCTGTTTTTATGAAACTTTACATGTAATTTGTATGGCATATTCTTGAGAAGTGTGGGAAGAATTACGTCTTCATCAGAAATAGTTCACTGCTATTTTTCTTGTTGTTTGATAAAGAAATTATTTGAAAACTTATGAAATTTGTATGTTGTTTTCTCTTACAAAGCATATATTTACAACTAATACTATTGTTTACAAATGTGAAACGACTAGTAACAAAATCACCACTATTTACAAACTGGGTTTCCACCATAAGCTTATCTACATTTTCATTCAAATTATAAAGCTTCTTTCTCGACGTCCTTGGTGGACGAACAGGAGCACGTTGACGCTTTTCTTTTAACACTCTTGTATTTTTATTTTCATTATCTTGACCAGTTGTTGTGCGTTATTTTGCTCTGATGTACGTATTACATCGAAATTTTCGTTTAGGATACACAATCGTAGCTCGAGGTTTATGGAAGACAAAATATATCCAGACGGAAAAGACAAGCCAATGCATGATTTTAAATTAAGCAAACTTCCGCTTACAAGTTAAAAGAGAACGCATGGACGCCATATTAAAACACGTGAAAGTCGTGATGCATAAGGGAGGTTAACCACACATCTAACATGTAAAACAAAATGTCTGCTATGACTTTGTCTTAGAAACTGCCCGATATATACCACTTTAAAGAAAAGGAAGTGGCAAATGGGCGACTTGAAGGGTCGCCTGCGCATTTAAATTTTTTGTCTTTTCTTATGTAATTATGCAAATAGACACAATAAAATGAACATTATCTAACACAAAAATAGTGCAGAACTTTTTGATGTTGAAATCTAAAAAAGCCAATTTTTAAACATGTATCTTATTCTGCTCTCCTGCACTCTGTCTTTCAACTTTGTTAAAATTACATCATAGTAAATGGTGGTGATGAGAAACCCAGCTTCCACTCAATAATTATGCACTACGCTGTCCTTTGCCATTGTACCTAATGCCATAAACCATTCTTAAATTTATGTCATAGTCTTTGTGTCTTGTAGGCTCTGAAGTTCTTGTTCGATTAGATGCATTGCACACTTTATGTATAAGCACCTAATTGCTACAACTCCAAACCTACCACTTTTATCCTCTGCTACGTACGAAGAATTCTTAGAGAAGTAAGGAGTGACATTAACGGAAAATCTTTTGCCGTTCTTTTACTTATTACATTACTGCTGGAAGACAGGAAATTCCGTTTTTCTTACAATTCCAAAAATGTATCTTCAGATATTTCTTGATTATTACCATAATGGGTGTGGACATCACAGTCATTCCAAGTTATTTGACACAAATGGACGCAACTATTTTTTGGAAATGTTATATTGGTATATAGAATGAAGGCGTCTTTCGACGTAGAAAAATAGAAACTGGACAACATAGCGAACAATAAAGCAAAGAAAATGTCAGCGGGAGTTAGAAAAAATCGTTGGTACACAGATTGTAGCGTTTGGAGAGTGGAGCAAAAAGAAGACAATGAACGCCGTTTCGTCCCCATGTGCTGTTTCCTTGACCGCGGCGCCTGAGCTGCGAGGCCGCAGCGCAGAGAGAGTGGCGCGCTTTTTGCCCGGCCCGGCCCGGCCGCTGGCTGCCCGGCGCCCCCTGGGGCCGGACGCTAACTGCGCGGGGACTCCCCGGGCTGTATACCGGCCCCGGGCAATCCCCGGCCCCGACCCAGCCAGCCGAGGCACAGCCACCGCGACCGCGGACGCTACAGCCGCTCCGCGCCAGCGCCCGCAGCCTCGTGTCACTGCCGGCTTGCCGGACCTCAATTTCACCCGAGTCGCTTCTGCCAAAACACTTGTGTCTAAACTAAATCAACTTCCAAACAAGTATCTGGCGCCCCTTCTCCTCACTGGCGAGCATACTACTTTAGTGGCGTTCTTAAATATGTAGTTGAACGTAATTTCAAGGCTTGATAAATTGTAATAATACGGATAATTTATTCACCAACGATGTAGAAGAATTAAGACAGTGATGCTCCAATTATAGGGCAACTTCTGGAGTATCGTTTTAGTTATTCCGGTTCGAGTTCGGTCTGACACACAATTTTAAACTGTCAGGAAGCATAAGTTATTCGGATGATAGTTGCAAGTTATCGCACGCACATTTACCTGTGATTACCAATTCCATAAAAATTCTAAAGTAAACAGACATAGCGGAAACTGAGCCATTATGTTAACTGATTACTTTTCATCTAGTGACATTGTCCGCCTCTGGTAGCTGAGTGGTCAGCGTGACGGAATGTCAATCCAAAGGGCCCGGGTTTGATTCCCGGCTGGGTCGGAGATTTTCTCCGCTCAGGGACTGGGTGTTGTGTTGTCCCAATCATCATCATTTCATCCCCATCGACGCGCAAGTCGCCGAAGTGGCGTCAAATCGAAAGACTTGCACCAGGCGTACGGTCTACCCGACGGGAGGCCCTCGTCACACGACATTTCCATTTCCATCTAGTGACATTCAAAATATCAATGTATTCGCAATTTTTTAATGGAATAACGTTCTGTTTCTGGGCGTAATTTGATACAGCGTTGTTCTTTTATTTAATTACAATTACATGGAAACAAATCAGTTATTGTCATTATTTATTCTACTGTTTTGGTATAAGTACGAGTAAACGTTGGCCGGCCGGAGTGACCGAGCGGTTCTAGGCGCTACAGTTTGGAACCGCACGACCGCTACGGTCGCAGGTTCGAATCCTGCCTCGGGCGTGGATGTGTGTGATGTCCTTAGGTTAGTTAGGTTTAAGTAGTTCTAAGTTCTAGGGGACTGATGACCGCAGAAATTAAGTCCCATAGTGCTCAGAGCCATTAAAACCATTTGAACAAATAAACGATGTTGGCTACAGTGACATACATACAACTTATTGCTGACGTAATGGTGCCGTCTATTATAAGACTTTGTTATGAACGTATTTGTGAAAGACAAATATCAAAACAGATAAAACAGATAAGTGTCTTCAAAATGTACAGGCAGTACTTATTAAACATTAATTCTAAGAATTGACAGGAGACAGGTGTATGCATTTGATGCACTTTTTTCGCAGGAAGTAGATACTGTAATGAAAGCGAGAAAGACAGTTATCTCGCCACGTGAATGTGCGGAACGTTTTCTAAGCTACGACAGCCTTTAAGCCATGTAGACTAATGGAGAGTAGGCACATCTTAAGAATTGTTATAACAAGTCGACGGAAGACGTTAATTACGCTTGACAACGAGAAAGAAAGACACTTTCAGGACAACGAAGGTCGTAAATGTTTTGACTAGACTACAGATCGCGACCTGTATGAAGCTGTATTCCAGACAGCAGCTAAAATCTTAGGATCGGCTTTCTCATAGTGATATGTGGCGCAGTTGGCAGTAGCTACCGAAAAATGCAATGCTTTAACCAGTTTCATTGTGCGGTGGTGAAAGGTCTTGGCTGAAGCGTACAAATGCGCGAGTGTTAATACCAAAGTGGATTTTTTTGTTGTGCAGAGTTGCTGGTATGCGTTGTTAGCGCGAAACTGCAGTCGCGGCTGCATCAACGCTGTCAGCGTGTTGTGGGAATCGCGGATAACACAGAAATCAGGACTAAAACGGGGAGCGAAGAAGTGTACCAGAATCAGTCTCTGAAAAGCATCTAGAAAATCAGAAACGCGTAAGAGTCCCATGACTCGAGGGAAGCGGCAGGTGTGACAAGGCGGTATCTCTGCGCACAGTACCTGCGTGACAGCGGTGCACCAAGTTGGGCAGCAGTTCTTTCGGCCCCGTTAATCTCGGCTGTCAGCTCAACCCGTTAACGACACCGCGGCCCGCTAACGACGTCAGTGGCAACGGCGGCGACGAGCCGGCACGGCGCCTGCCCTCCCCACTGTTCATCTCCGGCCGCCTATCGCGCCCATTGTGCGTCGCTCAAAACTATTTCGCGGGGAGGAATTAGGGGCGTCGCGCGCAAGAAAAATCGCTGTGGCAGCAGAGCGCAGCATCTGCCGCTGACTGCCCGGGGCGCCACAGAAAAATCGCTCACCGTTCCGCTGGCGTCCCGGCGAGGTGGGGCGTGGCGGTACGGTGATTAGCCGCAGGAGAAGGGGCAATATTAGTGTATCGTCGACTAAGGCCAGTCTTATCTGCTGCCCTTCAAATGAAAAAAACTACGTTAGGAGCAGTTCTGATTCTGTCATCATGAGCGATATTTTCTGTGGGTTGTTACAGAATTTTGTCGTGAACGAAAATAAAAAGAGGAGAATCACTGCTGCGTTTAGGTTGTTAGTACATGACGATGATCGTATAATAGAAGGCAGAATACTCTGAAGCCCGGAACGGGAGTGAATCGAGAGTTACTTGAAGTATTGTACGTAGGCTTGGTGCCCTTAGCGACGAGTTGACGAAGCGGAAACGGTCAATAATAATAAAAACAACCCTTACAGTGAAAATTAAAATGATAAAATGAGTATCCTCTTATAATGCACTAAGGCAAGTTTTGTGTGAAGTATGCTAAGAAGGGGAATGCGTTAAGTACTGGTTATTCTGACACATGTTGGTAAAACGTCATGTAACAGTTACAGTTTTATCCAGAAAAAACTATCCGAATTGACTGAGAGTGTTTTAAGTATGAGGAGCGAGACTGTATAAGATTCGAATAATCTATTGTTAATTCTCCGAAAGATATATAAACGACGCATAACTTGTAAAATAAATTGCAAGTTGAAGTTTAACTGAAATTTAAGTAGAATGTCTGAGGAGGAAAGGAGTTTTACTCATGTGTAAATCGATGTTTTGCAGTTTTGACGCAGTATTTCTGACCTTGTGACAGCTCCTTAGCAGTTTGAGCCCTATTCTTACGTTTGGAATCAGAATAATCAATACCACTTTTCACTTTTGTTAGATTTAAAGCCCATGCTTCATTTTGAGAATATACCTCTTGTTACGTTACTGTTCATTTCCATTCTGATGAAGCACCTAATTCTTTCATAAGCATTTTCTTTAAAAAAAAAAAGTGTTAACTTCGTGTAGTAAAATTTTACTGTAGTGTGTAAGGTAATGAACTGTAAAGGATTTCACAACTCCTCCATCGGGATTTCATTAACGCTCTGTGTTTAGTCTAACGCTCTATTTCACGTCGCAGGTTAACTACAATTCCTAAAAACCTGGAATAGGTATATGGAAATGCTGTCAGAGACGCACATGCGTACATTCACGCCTAGCTTTTAGTTCACTAACGGAAGGACGTTACAGTCCCGTTAAATAATTCCTTCTGTTAAAATGAAATATAATGACATTACCAGGTTGTCTGTTTATGCTTTTCTTGTACAACGTCTTTGGCAGACGGCTTATACTTGTAGTTGAATTAATGGAGTCTCACATTTGCGGTTTTTAGCATTACATGTGGCTTCACTCTGACTAAAGGCTTACATACGGCTTTGTACCCCTTTTTGCACTGTCTCGTTTGAAATTCATCTTCCGTAAGGACTCCTAGTAAAAGACGTTCTTTAGTGCCTTTATGAATGATTGAAACTGCAATTCCTTAGCCTTTCATAACCACTCTAACCATTCTGAAACGAGTAATTATCCAATTATATGCAAGTAAAAGGCTATCCGAAAGCAGTCCATCGCCTTCATTTAAAATTATATTCCTGATGGTGTGTGGGTGCTTCTAATGGGACTTCGTAAGCAGTAACCCCTAACAAAGGTGTGGGTAAAGCAACATGATATATCCTTTCATATTGAGTTACATTGGATAGTGGCTGCCATAAGGCACTAAACGCATGTCATAAAAGTTATGTATTTTGCAGCCATTACTGTGATAGCATCCCTGTACTTCTTGTGCGTCCAATACTGCCCCGAACTGGAGCGCTCCTCAACAAATGAGTTAATCTGCAGGGTGCTTTGCGCAGCCCCTCCTGGAGGCACTAATCTCGGAACAGGAGCACAGGTGCTCGGGGCAGCACTCGTTCTGTCCTCTGGGTTATTGATCGGCAAGCTAAGAGCCAATAACAAGGACGCCCGGCGCCCTGGGGAGCCCTGAATCACCCTTCCTGGGCCCGGACTCCCACAGGACATTCCCACGCCTGTCGGCCGCTCTGCTCCGTAAGTCATCTCAAGGCCTCCAAAAATAACACTGACAACACCAATTTGCAGCCCTAGGATCTTCAAGGGGGCGGGGGGGCTTCGAGTCTGGGGAGCGCCCCATTGCCCGTATCCGTCTTTGAGCTTCGCTTTGAAACTGCACGGCGCTTGACGGCCTGAGTCTTTGACAGTGATCACGATATCCAATTACTGTAGCATGCACAACGTGGTGTTTTTCTATGACCTGAAGAAACCACCTACTTTAGAAAGGTTCCTGTTTTAGATGTAGAAGGTTACAGTATTAAACAGAGAAACACAGTGATTCCTGCTGTTACAGCTAGCTCGCGTGTTTCACGGGTATTTACTCACTTAAAAATTGCGGTTGCAGCCTGAATAGTCTTGGCTCTCATTAAGTAGTTGAAGGTCGTGCATTTAAGAATGTAAAATCTAACCTAATTTAAATAATTCATAACACAGGGTAACACTGATTCTGCGGCATGGGATTTATTAATCAATTTCGGTCTGCTGAATACGAAAATTATAATATCTTTGTTGAACTGACTCTACTTTTTGAGATAAAGGAAATTCATTTATACTGGAAATTAAATTATAAAAAAGAGGAGAATAGTTTTAAAAAGTTTATTTTAAATATTTACTATCAAAAACAGTCTTGATCACAATTTATTTATTACGGTGACCGGTTTCGACCACTACTGTGGTCATCTTCAGACAAATGAGTAAGGACCTCCTTCTGCTGGAGAATCTCTAGTGATTAGTGAGAGGTGATTCTCCAGCAGAAGGAGGTCCTTACTCACTGGTCTGAAGATGACCACAGTAGTGGTCGAAACCGGTCACCGTAATAAGTAAATTGTGATCAAGACTGTTTCTGATAGTAAATATTTGTAACACTTAGATCGCTGTTCACTCCCACAATGTATTCAAAAGTAATTAGTTTAAAGTTATCACATGATTTCAGACATACAAAGTGCTATAAATGATACAAAGAAGAACAAAATTAATGAAACTTCCTTGCAGATTCAAACTGTGTGCCGGACCGAGACTCGAACTCGGGAGGTTCTGAGTTCGAGTCTCGGTCCGTCACAGGAAGTTTCATATCAGTGCACACTCCGCTGCCGACAGAAAATTTCATTGTGGAATAAAATTAATCATAACAACAAAAATATATCAATAAGAATTAAGAAAAACGTTTTGTACGGAAGTTTCTTCGGTGTTTCTGATACGGACAGTCTCTCTGCAAGTTCCAGCAGTAGTCTGTCATCATTCGGCGATCCCGACGGCCTTGATATCTTTCCTCCAGAATCTTGATGTCCTGGTGCAACCGTTCCCCATGCTCTTCGCTGTAATCACCCAAGCTGTCAGAAAATTAATCTGAATGACTGTAAAAATTATTTCGGTATATTCTTCAGCTTTGTGGTTCCCCCCAAACGTTTTGACAACCGATACAAAACTTGTCCGTCTTTCCAATTCAACTAGAGTCATGTGGCATGGGCAAACATCGTTCCTTATAAGAGTACGGATTTGTGGCCCATCAAAAATTCCTGCTTTTAACTTCGCCTGCACTGAGACCAGGAAATGATTGACAAATATATTTGAAGCAATCACCATTCCTATTTAAAGCTTTGAAAAACTCTTTTCTAAGCCCAAGTTTATTATGTAGTAGCATAAGAATGATTTTTTCCGACTGGTCAACTGTGTATGGATGATGTTATCTTTTCCTGTAGTCAGTTTCATTCTCGGCGGCCAGCCTTTCCTGCTCCAATATTCATTTTTCTCACGATTGTCCCACACACAAAGGAAACAGGGGTATTCAGTGTATCCACATTGCTGACTCAACATAAAATTCCAAATTTTTAAATCTACACGTAATGACCACCGATGTTGATGAAATGAAATTGTCTCTAAAAAAAGTTTTAACATTGTGATATTCTTCGTCAACAGTAGTTGAGTAAGCTATCAGGATTGAAGCTAATTCATTTTCTTTAGCCAGCCGTGGTGGCCAAGCGGTTAAATGCGCTACAGTCTGGAACAGGATCGAATCCTGCCTCGGGCATGGATGTGTGTGATGTCCTTAGGTTAGTTAGGTTTAAGTAGTTCTAAGTTCTATGGGACTGATGACCTTAGAAGTTAATTCCCATAGTGCTCAGAGCCATTTGAACCATTTGAGCCATTTTCTTTATGCAGTAACTCACATTCAAAACAGTTTTTGAGCTATCTAGGAAAAGTCGTCAGTCTTTTGGTTGGTATGCTGGAGGGCTCATTAAATGTAAAAGCCCAGAAATATCTCTGCAATATACAATGTCATTCGTCTCATTAAAATATGGAAGAATGCCACTATTGATACGCCAAGTTGTAGGCAATGGTTTTCCTTTGGTCTTGACGCAAGCAGCTCAGCTGATTTCTCACTTAAATTTAAATCTCTAATCAAGCCATTTAGCTCGCCCTGAGAAAAGCCTTACAGCGTAGGACTGCATTTTTCGAATTCACTTTCATTATTGCCTTTACTCTATCTGTCTGACATTTCGACATCATCACAGTAATCGTCTGATATTGAAGTAAATACCGGTATTGGCAATTCTTCACTATGCAAGATTGGTGGCTTAGCGGATTGTATGTTTGGGGCCGGCCGAAGTGGCCGTGCGGTTAAAGGCGCTGCAGTCTGGAACCGCAAGACCGCTACGGTCGCAGGTTCGAATCCTGCCTCGGGCATGGATGTTTGTGATGTCCTTAGGTTAGTTAGGTTTAACTAGTTCTAAGTTCTAGGGGACTAATGACCTCAGCAGTTGAGTCCCATAGTGCTCAGAGCCATTTTTTTTTGTATGTTTGGGTAAACACAAGAGCACTTTTTGTTTTGATTAATACCTCTTACATCAACAGCACAAAAGTAGCAATCGAGGTGGTTTCTTGAGTCTGTTCTTGTCATCGGTATTCCGAATGGAAGCCCTTTTCGACCTCCATGACCCTAATATCGAAGTTACTCCACGCAAGTTTTACAAACGTTGCATGAGGTCCAACATTTATCTTGTTGCCCAAGTTATTTTCCAAAATATGCTCCATAGCTTTGTTTTACAAAATCGTTTATATTCCGTCGTTACTTACCTGCACAAAATAATAAAGACCGAATGGCAAACAACGAAAGCTCACCTGTGAAATGGCCGATTGTCACGGCGCTCTCTGTCGTCCCGATTTCGCAATACCGCTGCTGGGTGGTCATGTAAACACTTCAAAATCGGTTCTGGACATCCGCTTCTGGTTGCCGGTATTCCAATTCCGCGATCGATTTTCACTTCCACGTAAACGCAACCGGTTTTGTAACATGCTTGGGCTGTCAGGTTTCGACTTATTTTAAAAATTAGAAACATTAGACTGAAGCTGTTTACACCTCGTCTAATTGAAGAGAAATGGCGATTGTGCTTACCAAATCATAAACTGTAGCAGCTGTTTTCCAGGCGCCATATTTAATCGGACTAGCAAATACGCTACAGACATGTAAACACGGCAGCGAATAACGTTTCCCGAAATTCGGTTTTTGTCTTTTAGCAGATATGTCAAATGCAAATGTAGTGCCTGAGAAACGGAGATAGTTACCGTAGTTTGACAAATGCGCATGAGGTGCCGTCTGTCGGATCCCTGTCATAGTTAACAAGACAAAGGCACTAAGCCATACTGAGACACAGACCATATTGTGTACAGCTACCTTAGTTCTAAAATGACATGTTAATGAGGATAGACTAGTAAAGGAGGTGTATTTTTTATAGAACTGTTTATCGTGAGAACCAGAGTCTATTGAGATAGAATTATTTGTAGGCTAAGTATTCATTGTCATAAGTATCTAATCCGGCCGGTGTGGCCATGCGGTCCTAGGCGCTTCAGTCTGGAACCACGTGACCGCTACGGTCGCAGGTTCGAATCCTGCCTCGGGCATGGATGTGTGTGATGTCCTTAGGTTAGTTAGGTTTAAGTAGTTCTGAGTTCTAGGCGACTGATGATCATAGATGTTAAGTCCCATAGTGCTCAGAGCCATTTGAGCCATAAGTATCTAAATAGACTCCGCAACCTTACGCCACAGAAAAAATTTTTTTTCGTTCCCCTGTGTAATTCTTGAAAAACAGTGGCCTTTATTCAATTTTTGGACAGGAAAGTGCTTTAGGATGCGCCCTGCACAGAGGTGGGTGGTGCGTGGGGTGAATTTAAGTTATTGAAAGCCTGAATTCAGTGACGGGTAAAATGAATATTTATTGACTTCGATATATTAATTAAAGCAGTTGTGAGTATAACAAAATGTGGCGATTGCTGGTGCCTGCCATATATTAACTTCCACACTTGATAAATCTTAAAAATACTAAGTTGTGGATTATAGAACGTGAATAATGAAAGGATGGGTTAATCATATACGTAGTTAACATCAACATGGAACTGATGAGATTTACACGGAGGAGGAAAGAAAAGAACTACCCACAGTTCACAAAACTCTTAAAGTTATTGCCCAACAAGGCAGGGACGAAGTGGGAGCAATCACAAGCTGAGAAATGGTTCATACAACGACATTTGTGTGTGCAGTGAATGCAGCAGGCGAATTCACATCTCCGACGTTAATATTTAAGCGCAGCATAAAGCATGATGACTTAGAGAGAGGAACTCCATCAAAAATGGTTCAAATGGCTCTGAGCATTATGGGACTCAACTTCTGAGGTCATTAGTTGGTTGGTTGGTTGGTTTGGGGAAGGAGACCAGACAGCGTGGTCATCGGTCTCATCGGATTAGGGAAGGATGGGGAAGGAAGTCGGCCGTGCCCTTTAAGAGGAAACATCCCGGCATTTGCCTGGAGTGATTTAGGGAAATCACGGAAAACCTAAATCAGGATGGCCGGACGCGGGATTGAACCGTCGTCCTCCCGAATGCGAGTCCAGTGTCTAACCACTGCGCCATCCCGCTCGGTTCTGAGGT
The DNA here is from genome assembly GCF_023864345.2 of Schistocerca serialis cubense. Taxonomy (NCBI): domain Eukaryota; kingdom Metazoa; phylum Arthropoda; class Insecta; order Orthoptera; family Acrididae; genus Schistocerca; species Schistocerca serialis. Next base: position 83,750,403 of record NC_064638.1, on the reverse strand, counting down.
CATTAGTCACCTAGAACTTAGAGCTAGTTAAACCTAACTAACCTAAGGACATCACACACATCCATGCCCGAGGCAGGATTCGAACCTGCGACCGTAGCGGTCTCGCGGTTTCAGACTGCAGCGCCTAGAACCGCTCGGGCCAAGAAACTCCATCAAACACAGCACTTGGAGACTCGACAGATGGATGGATGACATCAGAACTGTTTGTCCGATGGCTAGAACGTTACATAAAATGTACACATACACAAAATTTTAGAGGTCGTTCGGCTGGCTCATGATTATGGTAGAATTGTGATTCATTTCCTGCTCACGCGACTCACCGTGTGCCGTCATTGATCAGATTGTTCTTTGAAACATTAAAAACCAACGACAATGAAGCGTCGTTTTGGTGCCAGAAAACAAGGTAACAATGCAGAACTCCCCGATAATGCATATCCCTGATCAGCTTGTAAGGACATAGCACCAAACGGTTTTACGGCAACAGGTTTGCGGCCATAAGATACAAATGTCGTCAAAGAAAGGCACTTTGTAGCTACTACAGTATGTATTGTTGATCAATGAGACCAAGAATTGGCTGATAGAACTAAAGCAACAACGCGAAAATATGGAAGGCCTCCGAACATTGCGAAACCACTCAGTGATCAGTCTGGATTTTCGACATAACAACAGTTATCAAGAAAAATGCCGAAACCAGCAATGGAATTCTCATCTAGTCCTGACAGAAAGGAAGCAGAAGCCACAGAAAACGGTAGTAAAAGGAAGGGACCTGTGCCCACACCTATAAAAAAGAAACTGATAGACGAAAATCTTAACAAGAATAAAGTACCAACGACAGAGCCCATTGGTTACGTCAACTGTGTAAGGCAGATCGAGAAGAAGACATTATTCAGTGTATGAAATGTAAAGGTTGGCTGCATGACCTATAGTCAGCGTGGAAAGTAAAGTTAAGAAATATTTCTGTGATCTCTGTGCTGAAATGAACTGATTTTCGATATGCCAAGTTAAGAAATTTGTTTCGAATTTGTGTTTTGTTTCCTAAGCGTAATTTCATTATATGTAACTATGGAAGTAACGTTACATTTATAGTTTGTAATTTGTTTTTGTGGTGTTTTGTTTTATTATTCAAATGTTTCAAATGGCTGGGAGCACTACGGGACTTAACAGCTGAGGTCATCAGTCCCCCAGAGCTACTTAAACCTAACTAACCTAAGGACATCGCACACATCCATCGCACACATCCTGCCAGAGGCAGGATTCGAACCTGCGACCGTAGCGGTCGCGCGGTTCCAGACTGAAGCGCCTAGAACCGCTCGGCCACTCCGGCCGGCCTGTTTCATTATTCCATGGATTTGTTATATCTTCGCTGCATTGTTTTCCGAAGTACGAATTGGGCTATAAAGGGTAAGAATCAGGAAACCGGATGCCGTAACCGTACCGGAGGTACAGATTTGAGAAAGGTTAAAAACTAGTTTTGGGAGAAGATTTTTGAATTTATGTGGTAGCTGGTCGAGAGCTTAAAAAATTAAGACTCAGTTTATGCAAAATCAATTGTGTTATTTAAACACAGTAACTTCCCTTAAGAGGTACGATTCGAACAGCCTTACCCTATTTCTTTAGTGGTATCTCTTGTCGAACGTATTTCACAGACTGTAGCTGCATATACCTTAGGATGTATCTGCACAATTAAATCAATGTACAGCTCAAAGCTCAAGAGAAACATGCAGTGTCATGAAAATGAAACGGCAGGGCGAAAGTCTCTAGAAATACTGGTGAAGTATGTGTACAAATACGTGCGAAATGTGTTACATATGTGTGCTATAAATTTGATCTGTATGAAGGCGGGCTAAGCAATGGTTAAAAAGCTCACTCTAAACCCTTGGAACGATTTCAACCAAACGGTACACATATTAGTTACATTCTGGAAAGAAATATTGTGGAGGTGAGAAGCATTCGTGTGAAAGTGATAACGTGGAGAGAGAAAGGGGGAGAAGAAAATGGACAGAGAGAGGAGGAGGAGGAAAGGCGGAGGGGGAAGGAACAGATGGACAGGGGGAGGGGATTCAGGGGGAGTTAGAGAGAGGGATGAGAAGAAAGTGGACAGAGAGAAGGGCAGGTGGACACGGACAGAGAGTGGGGGCGGAGGGGTGGACTGACAGGGGGCATGTAGATGGAGTGGAGGGGGTGACGGTACACACACAGAAAGGGGGGGAGGGGGTGGTGATCAGTGGAAGACTGAAATAAACATTTATCTCTTGGTTTCTTAGTATTTGTAGTTACACAGTGTTGTGGTTTTAAAGCAGCACCAGAGGCGACAGGAGCTGCCGCTAGAAAACACTTAGCTGCATAACTATACTGGCATTCCGTAAGCAGATACACTATGTGATCAATAGTATCCGGACACCCCCAGAAACACACGTTTTTCATATTAGGTGCATTGTGCAGCCACCTACTGCCAGGCATTCCATATCAGCGACCTCAGTAGTCATTAGACATCGTGAGAGAGCAGAGCGGGGCGCTCCGCGGAACTCACGGTCTTCGAACGTGGTCACGTGATTGGGTGTCACTTGTGTCACACATCTGTAAGCGAGATTTCCACACTCCTAAACATCCCTAGCTCCATTGTTTCCGATATGACAATGGAATAGTAACGTGAAGCGAGACGTACGGCACAAAAGCGTACAGTCGTCTGTTGACTGACAGAGACCGCCGACAGTTGAAGAGGGTCGTAATGTGTAATAGGCAGACATCTATCCAGGCCATCACACAGGAATTCCAAACTGCATCAGGATGGACTGCAAGTATTATGACAGTTAGTCGGGAGAGCGGCTACTTATGAGCCATACATCACGCCGATAAATACCAAACGATACCTTGCTTGGCGTAAGGAGCATTGGACGTTTGAACAGTGTGAAAACGTTGTGTGGAGTGACGAATCACGGTACACAATGTGGCGATCAGATGGCAGGGTGTGGTTATGGCGAATGCCCGGTAAACATCATCTGCCAGCTTGTGCAGTGCCAACAGTAAAATTCGGAGGCGGTGGTCTTATGGTGTGATCGTGTTTTTCATGGAGGGGGCTTGCACCCCTTGTTGTTTTGCGTGGCACTATCACAGCACAGGCCTACATTGATGCTTTAAGCCCCTTCTTGCTCCCGACTGTTGAAGAGCAATTCGGGGATGGCGATTGCACCTTTCAACTCGATCGAGTACCTGTCCATAATGCAAGGCCTGTGACGAGATGATTACATGACAATAACATCCCTGTAATGGACTGGCCTGCACAGAGCCCTGACCTGAATCCTATATAACGCCTTTGGGATGTTTTAGAACGCTGACTTTGTGCCAGGCCTCATCGACCGAGATCGGTACGTCTTCTGAGTGCAGCACTCCGTGAAAAATCTGGTGCCATTCCCCAGGAAATCTTCCGCCACCCGATTGAACGTATGCCAGTGAGAGTGGAAGTTGTCATCAAGGCTAAGGGTGGGCCAATACCATATTGAATTCCTACATTACCGATGGAGGTCGCCACGAACTTGTAAGTCATTTTCAGCCAGGTGTCCGGATACTTTTGTTCACATAGTGCATCTCGGAAACTGTGAAAAGGAATGTGTGAAATAAGGAGAACGTTTTACCAAACAACAGACTACTGGTGTAATAACAGCAGCTATCTTATCGTGTACTGCTCAGGGTTCCGAAACCTTCATGTGCGGTCGGTGTTAACACGTATCCACCCCATGACGAGAAATACATCGGTTGTACACGAGAAGCCGATTAGCTGCGTTTCTTCCTTGAAGAGGTCAACAAAAACGGATGCCATAGTTTTGTAACTTTATGATATACTGAAATTTTAAACTTGCGGGAACAGTTTTTGGGTCGAAACTTAGTCACGTAATGCATGTAAAAACTCTTCCGACATGACAGTGTTGCTAATATAGTAATACAACGAAATATATGTTAAGGTCTAAAGAATGGAACTCGACTACAAAATGCAGCGTAAATGACACACGCATTTTACAGCGAGAAAAGAAGGCTCCAGAAGCCAAAGCTTCGAATCGATGGGTGAAAAAATTTAAAGAAACCAGAAGTGTAGCAGGAGGAACGTATCTAGGACAATCAGTCACTTCAGAAGAAAATATGAGGTCAGCGGGTCTATCAATAGACATAATTACTGCAGTTTTGGGTTTCAGCAATCAACGGAGACCCGTTTGTATGTTCATGACTTTCCAACAGTGAATCTTTTGTGTGGCCTACTCCACGCTTGTGTTGCTTGACCTTTTAATCGATGCATGCATAACTTGAGAGCATTCCATCGGTTTTTACGACACATACAACTAAAACTGAAACATCCCAGACACCTGACGACATATTTAACGAGATTATTGTACTGATGTCTGTAAGTAATGGTATTTGTATAGAAAGGCACTGTAACAGACAGAAAGCTTGGTGCTTTTATCAGTAATATAGTAAAACACTCGGGAGATGACCCCCCCATGAACCATGGACCTTGCCGTTGGTGGGGAGGCTTGCGTGCCTCAGCGATACAGATGGCTGTACCGTAGGTGCAACCACAACGGAGGGGTATCTGTTGAGAGGCCAGACAAACATGTGGTTCCTGAAGAGGGGCAGCAGCCTTTTCAGTAGTTGCAGGAGCAACAGTCTGGACGATTGACTGATCTGGCCTTGTAACATTAACCAAAACGGCCTTGCTGTGCTGGTACTGCGAACGGCTGAAAGCAAGGGGAAACTACAGCCGTAATTTTTCCCGAGGACATGCAGCTTTACTGTATGATTAAATGATGATGCCGTCCTCTTGGGTAAAATATTCCGGAGGTAAAATAGTCCCCCATTCGGATCTCCGGGCGGGGACTACTCAAGAGGACGTCGTTATCAGGAGAAAGAAAACTGGCGTTCTACGGATCGGAGCGTGGAATGTCAGATCCCTTAATCGGGCAGGTAGGTTAGAAAATTTAAAAAGGGAAATGGATAGGTTAAAGTTAGATATAGTGGGAATTAGTGAAGTTCGGTGGCAGGAGGAACAAGACTTTTGGTCAGGTGATTACAGGGTTATAAATACAAAATCAAATAGAGGTAATGCAGGAGTAGGTTTAATAATGAATAAAAAAATAGGAGTGCGGCTTAGCTACTACAAACAGCATAGTGAACGCATTATTGTGGCCAAGATAGACACGAAGCCCATGCCTACTACAGTAGTACAAGTTTATATGCCAACTAGCTCTGCAGATGATGATGAAATTGATGAAATGTATGACGAGATAAAAGAAATTATTCAGGTAGTGAAGGGAGACGAAAATTTAATAGTCATGGGTGACTGGAATTCGTCAGTAGGAAAAGGGAGAGAAGGAAACATGGGTAGATCACGTAACTAATGAGGAGGTATTGAATAGGATTGGGGAGAAGAGAAGTTTGTGGCACAACTTGACTAGAAGAAGGGATCGGTTGGTAGGACATGTTTTGAGGCATCAAGGGATCACAAATTTAGCATTGGAGGGCAGCGTGGAGGGTAAAAATCGTAGAGGGAGACCAAGAGATGAATACACTAAGCAGATTCAGAAGGATGTAGGTTGCAGTAGGTACTGGGAGATGAAGAGGCTTGCACAGGATAGAGTAGCATGGAGAGCTGCATCAAACCAGTCTCAGGACTGAAGACCACAACCACAACAACTCGGAGATGTTATTTTAAGAACAATATTGTAGTGTTGAGTATTTTCTCCCCTACACCTTATGGCTGCTGCAGACCATACGAAATAGAATTCGTGCTTGAAATTATAAATCGAAGGGTACGGCAACGTAAATATTCATTAGGAAGCTATACTGTTATAGAAAGGAGTGGGTGCCAAACTTATGAGAGACGATAGCAGTGTTGAAAGCCAAACATTTTGCATAAGAAGATACTAGATTTCTGACGGGAGTAAGACGACGCGGGTCGTTGGCAGTAACGAGGAGCGAGTGCTGGGACACGGACGCACTGGAGGCGGCCTGCGCGACCGTCCAGTAGCAGCGGCGGCGGCGGCGGCGGCGGCGGCTGCAGGGCCGGGGTCGCAGATTGCGCACGCCGAGTGTAAATCACGGCGCGCCTTTGTGAGGGCGGTCGCGCAGGTGCTCCCGCCTCTTGGACAGTTCGCTGATTTACGCGCCGCAAACACCCAAAGAAACTCCAATATCCATTCATCTGGCGGCCGTCAAAACAAGCAGTAAGTCAGCCGGCGCCCGTATCGAGATATCGGTCTTCCCTCTCCTCCTCTATCGCTCCCGTCTCTCTCTCTCTCTCTCTCTCCCTCCCTCCACCTCCCCCACTCTCTGTCACCGTCTACTTCTGTCTCTGTAGTAGTCACACGTTTTGTGATTGGGAGAGAGACGCCAAGAAGCTGACCGGTACACTGACTATCCCACTGCTATTTTGATGCTGTCAGTAGACCGACATTTTTCAGCTAATAAAGAAGCCGATAGAAGCCTTAAAAAAAAAAAAAAACATATGGCACTTAGGAGATAAGTTGATGATAATCGTCTTCATTCTATTCGCGTCCTACCTCGTTATCCGATTGCTTATTAATGCATCTTCTACACAGGGAAAGAAGTGAAGTATGTCGATGATGTCGAAGCAAACTTAGTTCATTTACATATTTTTAAAACTTAATTTATTTACGTAATTTTCTAAGTGTAAACACAGTATACAAATAATACCCCAAACCACCCTTCTTTTCCTCTATCCTCAGCTCTTGGCTTTAGTGTCATCAATATGTAAAGTAAAAAATTTAGCGTAATCACACGTAATGAAGAGATAGGTACCACTTTTGGTTTTGAACTGTTTAATACCATTCCAGTTCTGTGAGATATGATATTTGTCTTGCGGTGAAATGAATGATACAGTGGAACTTACGCAGCTACAATCATTTTGTTTACTGTTTATAATCAACGAGATCATTCCTGTTAATAACAACACATAAACACAATATTCCAGAAAGTTGGCCTTCATATTAATTTCATTTTAAAGTAGAGAACAATAAAGGAGATCATAATTTTGAACAAAATACACCTCAAAATATTGTAACCTTACATTGTTTAATTTGTTAAAGGTTCAAATGGCACTGAGCATTATGGGACTTAACATCTGAGGTCATCGGTCCCCTAGAACTTAGAACTACTTAAACCTAACTAACCTAAGGACATCACACACATCCATGCCCGAGGCAGGATTCGAACTTGAGACCGTAGTAGTCGCTCGGCTCCGGACTGAAGCGCCTGGAACCGCTCGGCCACCGCGGACGGCACTTGTTGAAGTCATAGCCAATATCATCACATCTGGCGAAATCATGAAATGTTATTTACGTTATTCCAAACCACAAATTATTATTAATTTGTTATATATGTTTTGTTACGGAAATGTAATTGGCTTTGAAAGAAACAGTTATATTTAATGTAAAATAATGTAATTACATTACCTAAGTAAAGGTTAATAGGCTTCCCATCTGGAATTTTCGAACTTACAGTCGTAATTACTTAAAACAATTGTAATCACTTTTTTAGTTCTTTTGACCTTCTTGCACAAGGAAACAAAGACTTTTATTCAAATATACAATTATGTAATATCTGGATTTTAAAAAATAATTTAAATGACGTTAGAGATCCTCGAAGGTTCTGGTGCATAACCATAACTCATAAATACTTGTGAAGAAAGCGCGCCACGACACAGTTTGTAGTTTTCAACTGACATAGGCAGTTCGTTAGTTCTTTGTTCTCCGTTGTTTGATGTATAACTTAGAGGCTTTATATGAACGTGTTTTACTACTATGTTGAAAAAGATTTTTGTTTCAGTTTGAATTTACTTTTTGTGAATAAGCGACTAAAGTCGACCAAGACATAGAGAGACATAAATTTCAATTACGAACCTTTAAGAACAAATGAAACTGTCTCAGTTCTTATTAATTTCAAGCTCGCCTTCCCTAGACATCGAGGCTTTTTTTGCAGAGGACATCGGGAAAAGATGAGTTTGAAATTTAGGTCTAGATTAATTTTTGAGCACTTACCTTATCGTGGGAATAAAATAAGTCATAATAGCGTTGAATCTGCAAGAAAGCGTTACGAACAGTTAAGAACAATTTCAAAACATTTAAGTGCAAGGTCAATTACACAGTTTATAGGTTTCAATTGACAGAGACACTTCTTTAGTTCTCTGCTCTGTTGTTTGGTGTATAACTGTGAGGCTTTATATGAACGTGATTTCCTACTATGTTGAAAAGGGTTTTTGTTTTAGTTTGAAGTTACTTTTGAGTGAATAAGCGACTGAAGTCGACCAAGGTATAGAGAGAAATAAATCTCAATTACGAACCTTTAAGAACAAATATTTATACACACATCAAATATTTATACACATATCAAAAACCGTTTTGCATCACCTCGGTTCCGAGAGTTTCGGAACCTGTACCGAAAATTGGAATAGAGATCAACATAAACATCATTTCCGGCCTTTTAATTGCTCATGAAAACCACACATTGCATGTTGTACCACCATACAGCGAGACCTTCAGTGGTGGTGGTCCAGATTTGCTGTACACACCGGCACCCTCCAGGTGTGGTTCCGTTGAGAATCACTGTCCAGACCCAATCGGGACTCATCTGTGGAAAGAACATTGGTGCACTGTTCGACCGTCCGGGTGGTGAATCGATGGCTCCACTCTAGACGTTTCGTTCGGTGAAAACCCATCAGAGGAACACATACAGCAGGTCTCCATCAATAAAGGCCACTCCGCCTCGCTACAACACATCCAGTGGATGCTGTGAGGTCAGATGCCAGTTGCCGTGCATACTAAGGCGGTACCGTCGTGCCCTTACAGCGAAATAAAGATCCTCTCTTTCTAATGTTACACATGGTCGGCCCCGCCCTTATCTTCGGGATAGGGTTTCGGTCTCAATAAAGTGTTGCCACATCCGAAAAACAACAGAACGATTCACATTAAGCCATCGGCCTACATCTGTTTGCGACCGTTCTGCTTCCATTGTTCCCACGGCCCTCCACCGCAGAGAGCGTGGTAGGCATCTTTCTGTGCCATACTGTACCGTCTGTGACTGTGTACACAGCGATTGTGGATGTGGAACTACCCGGCAAACACCACACGTCATTGTTGGCGTGGTTGTCCGTTGACCAGGATGTTATCTTCCGTGTCCGGGACCGCGCGACTGCTACGGTCGCAGGTTCGAATCCTGCCTCGGCCTTGGATGTGTGTGATGTCCTTAGGTTAGTTAGGTTTAAGTAGTTCTAAGTTCTAGGGGACTGATGACCACAGCTGTTAAGTCCCATAGTGCTCAGAGCCATTTTGTTAGCTTCCGTGCAGGACACGAGCGCACGGACATCTGTTGACAATTTGTATGATTTTACCGAGAATTAGACACAGGGTGGGGAAACAGTGATTTGTTGCTTTAAAGATGGATTATTAGAAAAAAATATTTATTATCACAAAATGAGAAATACAGGGAAAATATCAGAAATAATAAAAACGCGAACACTGATCTTCTTTTGACACTTTTACGAAATGAATGAGGACAGGCTAACTAAACAAATACTAATTCATATCTGGCACAAGCAAGTAAGAATAGCACTGATTACAGAAATAAGGCCGGCCGTGGTGGCCGAGAGGTTCTAGGCGCTTCAGTCCGGAGCCGCGTGACTGCTACGGTCGCAGGTTCGAATCCTGCCTCGAGCATGGATGTGTGTGATGGCCTTAGGTTAGTTAGGTTTAAGTAGTTCTAAGTTCTAGAGGACTAATGACCTCAGATGTTAAGTCCCATAGCGCTCACAGCCATTTGAATCATTTTTGAACAGAAATAAGAAAATTACCAGAAATAAACACCACCAAAGTACGGGAAATAAGAAAAAGAAACCTTTAAGAACAAAATATGAAATTTTGAAGGCTTCCCATGCCGAAATCGGGAACACCTTGTGAAACGTCCCCTTAGAAAAATTTATGATTTACTGTGCTGATAAACCTCTTACATTATTTGCTTTTCAAGCAGCTGAGCAAAACTGAACGTACTCCGACATTTCTCTCATTACTTATTATGATCAACACTAAACTGACACACAATATTTTTAGCACAACGCAATCTGACTTTTAATAATCCCTACAAAAGAATGGCCCTGACTAACAAAAGCCGGCCGTGGTGGTCTCGCGGTTCTAGGCGCTCAGTCCGGAGCCACGCAACTGCTACGGTCGCCGGTTCGTATCCTGCCTCGGGCATGGATGTGTGTGATGTCCTTAGGTTAGTTAGGTTTAAGTAGTTCTAAGTTCTAGGGGACTGATGACCACGGATGTTAAGTCCCATAATGCTAAGAGCCATTTGAACTAACAATAACCTATACCTTTCATGAATCACTTACCTCAAACTACTGCAATACAGCGTGCGCCAATACTGCCAGCTGAATAAAAGATTCTAACTACTGAAGGCACTAACTACTGATAGTCATAGTTAGCAAATGAAAGATTTTGATAGAGAAAAAACAATGTATTTATCTTAATAGTCTTCAAAAGTCATATATATCAGTTCATGACATTCAGTCTTACAAATTTACTGTCTCTTACGGACACACGTCCAGATCATCCGCTCTCAAAATTCCGCCGTCTCACACCCCACATCCACCAATGCTGGCGGCTCACCTCGAACTGCGCAACGCTACGCGCTGTTAACAGCCAACTGCCCAACACTACAATGGCAAATTCCAACATTGCGACCCAGCGAAAGACTGCACACAGCATAGCCAGTGATTTTCATACAGAGCGCTATGTGGTGGTGGCGTTACCAATATAAGAACCTAAACAGCCTACTTACACTAGGACAGAAGAAAGAAAAAGACAACATGAGTAGAAGATGAAGGAGTACTGGAAAAACAGGAAGCAACAAAGACGGAAGAAGAACTGAAATAGCTGCATGATCCTAGTTGATCAATACGAAGATAAAAAAAGACAGTAAATTGTTTCGAGTTGCAAAGTTTTCATTGAATGAAACGTTTTCCGAAACTTGCACGACACAAATTGTTCTTGGGAATCTAAATTTACCTCAACGCCTAAAGTTATGCTTTAAATCCACGTCGAAAGTCGGAGTTCGAAGGGCAACTGCAGTATGTCAAACAATTTGAAATAAACTTTCGTTGATAAACAACGCCGGGCATGTTACCGTACCCCGTGTGCTAGCGGTACGCGTGTAGCTACACTGCAGTTATGTGTGTATGGATGGTGGGGTGCGTGTGGGGTGAAGGAGGTCAGGGGCGGCGCTTTGCTACCTTGAGGGACAGCACCGCCCAGCGGCCGGCCGCAATTTGATGTTTAATACCGGCGCGCGGGCCCGCCGCGGGACCGCCTCCTCGTATCACAGATGGAAATACCCTATTTAAATGCAAATTCTGTATTTGTCACCTCTCCTCCTAACGAAAACTTGGATCTTTCCCCCGAGCGGGCGGCGTCCATATTTCCCCCGGGGTGTCGGCGGCCGGCGGGGGTTCGAGTCCGAGCCGCCTCGCCTGTGCCCGCAGCTCATCTGTCGAGGCGCAGCGGCACGCTGCGAGCCGACAGGTAACGAGGGCAGGGCGCAGCCGGCGTGGCCGCCCCCGCGGGCCTCCAGACTGGAGGGTGAACAAAGCCACGCCAGCGCCACGTTTGTCCGAGCGCGTCACGTCACCTCCCTGGGCGTGCCACGTCGCCTCCGACTTATCGTTTAATTAATTCTTCACGAACTCGAAGCAACGACTCAAAATGAAATGTGCTCCGTCCCACATTTTTTGCTGTACAACCCCACATTTAATTCTTCATCAGGAATCTGTGTCGTGAGCTGAAGCTATAACAATAAAGATACTAATTCTACTTTTTCTATACATAATACTGTTTCGAACAGCAAATTCTTCCAAAGCTAATATACACTACTGGCAAATTGCTACACTAAGAAGAAATGCAGATGATAAACGGGTATTCATTGGACAAATATATTATACCAGAACTGACATGTGATTACATTTTCACGCAATTTGGGTGCATAGGCCCTGAGAACACAGTACCCACAACAACCACATCTGGCCGTAATAACGGCCTTGATGCGCCTGGGCATTGTGTCAGAGCTTGAATGGAGTGTACAGGTACAGCTGCCCATGCAGCTTCAACACGATACCACAGTTCAGTAAGAGGAGTGACTAGCGTATTGCGACGAGCCAGTTGCTCGGCCACCATTGACCAGACGTTTTCAATTGGTGAGAGATCTAGAGAATGGGCTGGCCAGGGCAGCAGTCGAACATTTTGTGTATCCAGAAAGGCCCGTACAGGACCTGCAACATGCGGTCGTGCATTAACCTGATGAAATGTAGGGTTTCTCAGTGATCGAATGAAGGGTGGAGACACGGGTAGTAACAAATCTGAAATGTAACGTCCACTGTTCAAAGTGCGGTCAATGCGAACAAGAGGTGACCGAGACGTGTAACCAATGGCACCCCATACCATCACGCCGGGTGATACGCCAGTATGGCGATGATGAATACACGCTTCCAATGTGCGTTCACCACGATGTCGCCAAACACTGATGCGACCACCATGATGCTGTAAACACAACCTGGATTCATGCGAAAAAATGACGTTTTGCCATTCGTGCATCCAGGTTCGTCGTTGAGTACACCATCGCAGGCACTCCTGTCTGTGATGCAGTGTCAAGGAAAACCGCAGCCATGGTCTCCGAGCTGATAGTCCATGCTGCTGCAAACGTCGGGAATTGTTCGTGCAGATGGTTGTTGTCTTGCAAACGTCCCCATCTGTTGACTCAGGGAGCGAGACGTGGTTGCACGATCCGTTACAGCCATGCGGATAAGATGCCTGTCGACTGCTAGTGATACGAGGCCGTTGGGATCCAGCACGGCGTTCCGTATTACCCTCCTGAACCCACCGATTCCATATTCTGCTAACAGTCATTGGATCTGGACCAACGCGAGCAGCAATGTCGCGATACGATAAACCGCTATCGCGATAGGCTACAATCCGACCTTTATCAAAGTCGGAAACGTCATGGTAGGCATTTCTCCTCCATACACGCGGCATCACAACAAGGTTTCACCAGGCAACGCCGGTCAACTGCTGTTTGTGTATGAGAATCGGTGGGAAACTTTCCTCATGTCAGCACGTTGTAGGTGTCGCCACCGGCGCCAACCTTGTGCGAATGCTCTGAAAAGCTAAACATTTGCATATCACAGGATCTTCTACCTGTCGGTTAAATTTCGCGTCTGTAGCACGTCATCTTCGTGGTGTAGCAATTTTAATGGCCAGTAGTGTAGCTCACACTGACAATGCTTCCTCAACTTTTAAGCTGATCTGTTTCTTAAATGATTTGGGCAAGTTATCTCTCATTATATACAAGCGGTGTCGTTGTTTTTTACAGTATTAATATGCGAGGTTCACGCAGTTCCTGTTGGTAATTGCAAGTACTGCGTCTAGTGTTCATAAAAACAGTACTTGGATAGTATTTTTATTATTAGTGCATCGTGAAAAAATTTCTTATCAGAAAATAAATATTCTTGGCATGAAACCTTTCGTCAAACGTAAAATTTTGCCGCGTCTAATTCCGTCACTACTTCTTATTTCGTGTCATCAACCTACATAACAGCACTAAAAGCTCGAATGTATTGAAGACTTCGTATACTGACAACAATACATTTTACTTAGTCTACGTGTATTCTGGGAAAATATAGAGCAAGTGAGCCCTAGTTGTGTCCCGCTCTTCGAAAAGCGCGCCAGGCAGAGTACTTTCGCTTCGCGTCTAGTGTTTGCGGTGGCGCTTTCTGTTTGGCGCCCTTTTTGGATCGCTACCGCCCTCTGGCGGGAGGTGGAGCAAGTGTACGGTCTCGTGACGATCGAGGGGTACGTACTGGGTTGTGACCGAGAGAGGTGGTGGTGCGACAGGGGCCCTCTTTTTTGGGGGTCGTCAACTGCTCGCCACGTGCATTGGCCTACCTCTTGGCTGTCAGGGGCTAAGTCTGCCGTACCCGCATGTACGTGGCTTATGAAACTTAGAAGCCGTGGCGCAGGAGATCAGCGCGTGGGACCGTATGTCTTTTTATCGACCGTTGAAACCACTGGCAGCGGTTGCCTCTGACGAGCATTTGGAAGTGCAACGTGTTCCCGGTGCTGTGGTGGAGTGCGAGAAGTTGAGTACTGTTTTTATGTAACAGAGTTAGGGGTTTTTCAAGTTCTACTGAAGTGTATGAGTTTCTTCAGTGGTTTTGTTGGGGTCTTCCCACCACAGTTTTCGTTTGCCTGTCCGCGGGAATGCGGTAATTGCTTCTTGGACGAGCCGTTTCATCCACACCTCGGTTGGGTGATTTAGGGTCGGTGTCGCATGCCTCTGCGGTTCGGTGTCTGTGCAGGTACTGCCCTTGCTACATCTTCTGGTTTTGGGTAACTCGGGGAGGTGTTGGCTTGTAATGGAGGTTTTGGGGCTGATCTACTGTGGCCCTGTAGACCAGAAAAATGGTTCAGATGGCTCTGAGCACTATGGGACTTAACATCTGTGGTCATCAGTCGCCTAGAACTTTGAACCACTTAAACCTACCTAACCTACGGACATCACACACATCCATGCCCGATGCAGGATTCGAACCTGCGACCGCAGCAGTCGCGCGGTTCCGGACTGAGCGCCTAGAACCGCTAGACTACCGCAGCCGCCCTGTAGACCACCAATAACTATTCCGCCTATTGTGATGTACGCACCTTTACGCATGTCATTCCCTCACCGAGCTAAGCAAATTTTTTTGGGAACTGCCTTTAATGTGAAGGTTTGTGTGCTCGCTTATTCACATTTATCTCATAACAACTGACGGGTGTAATATAAGTTATTTAATTGGCAAGAGACAACTATTTTAACTTTGGTACAAACTAGCTACTTTAAGTTTTTTTAAGGAATTGTCTTCTTATTTATATAAGTTTAAAAACTTATTATTGGGAAGTTGTTAATGTCATACCTTGCAATATCCTTTACATAGAGAAAAATTTTGCCAGCTATTTGAAAGAGTTTTTTTAAAAAATTGTTGTCATATATATATGTCAAGTTTAAAATCTTATTATTGGGAAGTTGTTAACGTCATAAAGAAAATTTGTCAGCTATTGGAAATTATTTTGAAATTTTTTTTAAAAATGCCAGACTGAAAAATTTTGAGAGTCTTTTAAAATAAAAATGGTATCTTTAGCAGTGTGTGTTATTTCGCCAGCACCTCCTTGCCCCTACTTTCACGATAACGTTTGGGAATAACATGTGTACTTGAGTTGTTGTTTGTGAACCGCCCAAACTGATGGTTCAGCAAGTGAACGAAATTCGTTTTAACAGTTTTTTAAAAAGAATAGTGACCCTTATAACATAACTAGTGCGTATCGCTTCTGGATTCTGTATCAGTTCAGTTCTCATAAATAAAAGCGGCAGTAAAAAATTTTGCGCGACGGTTCAAAGGTTCTCACGCAAGGAAACGGAATACGGCAGAACACATGTTTACTGTTGAGATGCGGCAGAAAAGCTTTCCTCAAGACAAGGGTGACAGTTTTGTGAGGTTCCCAGATCGCGCTCGCCGAACTCTGACGTAGCGGTTTTCTGGCGCAGATCCCTACACACGGGCGCAAGCGTTGATGAACCGTCCTCTTAAGATGTGACAAGTACCTCTTTAGTGTGAATGATAACAAGAATTCCACCTTTTCGTTTCTCTTGAAACGAGACAAAATTGGTACCAGCTCCACAGAATTTCTGTCCAACCAATCTATATATCTCTCCCTCAACCGCGCCCCCCGCAACCTCCCACCTTCCGGCCCCACCACTATCAGACACATCGACAGTAAAAGCCTCGGTACCAGTCTAACTGTTTGTGCGTATTTGTGCGTGATGTCAGGGAAATTTTTGCAGCATTCCCCTAAATTTTCAGCTTCAAGTAACATTCGCGTCTGTCACATTGCCTATCGGCATGCTGTCGCCCCTTCAAAGGAGTTCGGGCTGAGAACGGACATGTTAGTATTCTTACCATTGTCTTCCTGGCTTTCCTCCCACGCTGACTGTGAAGTTTGAAGATATAAGTGTCACTTTTGCTAATGGCAAATGTTGGTTTCATACAATGAAGTGACAAAGTCATTGGATACCGACATGCACATATACAGATGGCGGCAGTAAAGCGTGCAGAAGGTATGAGAGTGCGTTACATTGACGGAGAGTCAGGCGATTCATGTGCAAAGGTTTCCGACATGATTATGGAATTAACAGACTTTGAACGCTGGATGGTAGTTGGAGCTAGACGCAGGGGGCGTTCCATTTCGGAAATAGTTAGGGAATTCAATATTCCTAGACCCATGGTGTCAAGACTGTTCCGAGAATATCGCATTTCGGGCATTACCTCTCACCGCGGACGACGCAGTGACCGACGGCCTTCACTTAACGACCGAGAACAGCGGCGTTTGCGTAGAGTTCTCACTGCTAACAGACGAGCAACACCGCATGAAACAACCTCAGAAATCAATGTGGGACAAATGACGAACGTTTCCGTTAGGACAGTGCGGCGGAGTTTGGCGTTAATTGGCTGTGACAGTACGAAACCGCCTGCAGCGCCTCTCCTGGTCTCGTAACCACATCAGCTGGACCCGAGACAACTGGAAAAGCGTGGCTTGTCTTATATAATGGGACTTGTTGTCGACAATATTAATTTATTCAGAAGAAGCTGCAGCGTTCATTGAGTGAACGTTGAAAGAGATAATATATACACTTGGATAACGCTTAAGCATCATACAGAAACATGTGCAGCAGGCTTCCAGGGTGATAAATCCAGATTGAAAGGTTTCCTTGTGGCACACTTCTGTTCTCTACAGAAATTCCTCTTAGTAGTTGAGAAATTTTGCCTGTAATGTGCTATTTATTCTTATACTCTCTTCTCAGTAACATTGCAATGTGCCAAGTTTGTTTTGTTTTTAGATAATACAAACATTGCAATAAACAGCAAATCAAGTACAGGCTATAAATGTCGGTTCATGAAATTTTCATGGACATTAATAAATGGTTCATAGCTAGTTATTTGTCATAGAACGTACAAAAAACAGATTGCATGCAGTAAGAGACTGACAGTATTAAATTCTTAGAATCAGAACTTCATCAACTGAAGTGGGGGGAGCACAACGCAGAAATGCTGAAGCACCTAAACAAATATTTATTTCCGATGTGGATGTGATTTGACATAAGTGATAAAAAACTAGCATACTTCGATTACTTTCATTCCATAATGTCAACTCATCAATCTAAGCTAACGTTTTACAAGGCCACAAGCGTGTAAATACAGGTTATTTGTGCTGTGCACTCAAGACTGTATGCACAAATATTTAGAAATTCTATACTGCAACGAGTATCAACACATCTGTTCGTTGGTATCAAAACCCTCAGAGTTGATTTTCAGTACCTGCAAACATATCTTACACAGTAATTCGCTCGTCTCGCGGCTAAGGAATACCTTGCTGATCGTTTGCGCTACAGTACATTGTGGTAGTTGCCTTGCATAGACTGCTGCAGACAAGCTAACAATAATAATGTCCACCAGTGTCAAGCACCTCTATTCTTTCTACCTTATAGTTCATCGTTTAGCCTTCATGTGCATGCAGACATTCAAGTCCCATCACTGTGGTAATTTATAATCAAACAGAATGTGAAACGTCTACTTAAAAGAAAACAAATCGCTGCGATTGTCATGTTTTAGTTTTGTTTTTCTAGATATGCATTTCTTGCTGCAGATATTATTTGTCAAATGATATGCTCTTCCATTCTATAAATGCTTACAAGTACTGCAAATCTTTCTAGTCCATTCTGGTGTTAGTTTCTCCAAGGTATTTAAATTTACTAACTAGCTCTATTTTACCTATTTGTGTTTCTATGTATTTTGGAACATTTTGTGTTTATCATGAATTTTACTTTTTCAGCTGAAATTTTAAAACCAGCTCTATTAATTATTTTTTACAGAAGATGTATTTAAGTAACTGCTTCTGTCAGATTTTCTGGAATTACTGCAAAATCACCTGCAAAAGCCTTTACCTTGATTCCATTTGTTTTACTTTCCAGAATTTTTTTGCCCCAAAACCCAAATCCTTACATTTATTTCTAAGACGCAGTTGAACATTGACGAGAATCGTGGAGTAGAAATTAAATTCAGACCACCTACAAGAAACATATACACCCCGACAAACCTGAACACACTCGAAACAAGTGCTGGATCCACTATGGACGAGGGAAGCGTAGAAGACACACATTTTATTGAAAAATTTAGTATCTAATGAAATATCACGAAAGGTGATGTTTATCTTGACTGTTATATGTAGCTGAATTCCAGAAAAAAAATTATCAGACTACGTAGTCGTGAACACATGGTCTAATTCTCTAACGTAGCACATCTGTGTTGGTTTCTCTAATCGCTTAAGGAAAATGGTTTCTTTAGAGAGGATACGGCCGATTTCCTTTTCTATTCTCCAGTAGGCGGTCTCTAAAGACTCTGTCATCGACAAGGATATTAAACTATTATGTTTTTTCCTCTCTGATCACTTACGTGTACTTTAAAATACAGCGTCCAGACTTAGTATCTTTCGGTAATGAACATCTCAGCAACTTTAACTATCAATAGCAGAGGCTAGTCGAGCGGAACATACTGCACAGTTGTTTTAGAAGACTGATCTGTGACTGCCTACTCACCTAATACACTGTAACAAACCATAATATGAGGACCAAATTCAGTTGTTGTACTATGTTCATACGACCCTACGCCGTGTTAAGCTTATGAGTACTTGCAAATGAAGTTTTACAGTGTACATCAATATTGGGTTATATGTGAAGGGAACACTGTGTAATCTTTTTACAGCCTAAGAAACTGTGATGTCGTAAAGAGCTGGCTTCGATTTTCCCACAGTAATAATCTTTATCGAACCTGACAATCGCAGCAATTTATTTTCTTTTAAGTATACCTTTCAAGTTCTCTTTGATTATAAATTACTCAGATGAAACTGACAAAATGAAAGGGGATTGTCGCTCAATGAGACAGTTCGGGGGAGTCTGACAAGTACTAACTACGGAAGTCTGAAATTATTCAGTTTTATCGACAAGAGCTGCTTTTAATATGGAGGGGTTTTCAACACGACGAGGATATCTTAATAGGAACTAACCGTTTTGCTTTGTTATTCATGTTATAAAGACTTTCACTTATAAATTCATCTTCATAGTCATCTTGTGACACCAAAAGTTTATGATCCCGTTGTGTTTGAAGTTGTAATGTGAAAAACTGTGCATCAAACACTAAATAAACTAATCTTTCGCTGACTCACCTTTTTAGTGTATCTGTTAGGCATGTTATTGTAAAGATTCTAGAAGAATATTTCTTAAAAACAAACACCAGCTATTGCTAGTGGTGTTAAAGAGTATATTTCTGCGAATTAAGATAAAAATGACGTCATTCGGAAACTGTAAACTCAGCTATCACGAACTTAAAATATATTGAATTTGGATTTTTTGCAGTATGATACAGGATATAATTTTAGTTACTTGTTTCCAACACTGCAACGAAAACATATGAGAATAACTGTTATTAACCTGTTTGCAGGGTCACTGTTCTAAAAAGCGAACAGGATTGAACACAACTTCGTCTAGATAGTTTCGACGATAAATACCATAACGAAAGACCCTTTTCTTGACCTTGACAGTCGTTAAAGATATTTTATGAGATATAAGGATAACACTCTGCTGATCCAAAACATTATGATGACTGTTTAATAGTGTGTTGGCCCACATCTGGAATGCAACAAGTCAGCGATTATGCCTGAAATGGATTCTACAAGTTCTTGATAGTTTCCGGAGGTATATGTCTTCGCACAGGCTATGCTATTCCCGTAAATTTCGGGCCATTGGTTTTTGGGCGCAGAGATCGCGTCCAGTAGCGTCTCACGTGTGTTCCATCAGGTTAATATCAGAAGAACTTGCGGTTAAAGACATCAGCTTGAGTATCATTCTGCTCAAACCATTGTAGTAGTATTCTGGCCTTGTGGCACGGACGGCTATTTTTCTGGAAGATGCCATCGCTGTTGGGGAAAACATCGCTCATGAAGGACTGCAGACTATCAGCAAAAGTGTTCACTTAGTTCACACTTGTCACTGTGCCTTTGATTATTGCCATAGCTCACATGGACACCCAGGTGAATGTCCCCTCACAGCATAATAATGGCGACACCGCCCTGCGCCAGTGGCGCGGTCCAATTTTCGAGCAGCCGTTTGCTTTATAACCGCGTATCCGGACACTACCACCGACCTGGTGTAACAGGAAATCCGACTGATCAGACCAAGTGAGACATTTCAGTTGATCCATGACCCATTCTTCATGATCCCGTGATGACTGCAGTCTTAATTATGAAAAAATGAAACGCCTACAGCTGTCCTTAAGATATTATTTATTTTGTAACTACCAGTTTCGGAGCTTTAATGCGCCATCTTCAAGCTGTAGCTGAAGGGGTTGGCACGATCTCTATGTATACCACATCAGTGGCCAACATAACTTGTTACGCAGCCTATCTGAAAACTTTGATGTCAGCACTAGAACCATCAACTGCCAGTCGTAATTGTCGAAGTCATTGGGCCAACGTTGGAAGCCTAGGGCTCGTCTGCTCAGAGCTCCATGCTCAAATATGTGCTCCGAACACTTGCACCTGCGTCAGCGTTGTACCGTTTTGTCAGGTTTAAAACAGATCGCCACCTTTCGTCCTTTACAGAACGGATAAGCCCGTGATCTCCAGGTTGTGTGATGAGGCCTGGAAGCGCAACACCGTGTCGCCTACTCGTGGTTTCCCCATCTTTCATCCACGTTCCGTATGCGTTCGTGACAGCAGCACGCGAACAGCCGAACACATTTCTCGATGCACATTCCAAGGCGCCGGCTCATAACTGTCCTTTGTCACAGTTGTTGATTCTGCATCTGAAATATATATCTTCGCTACAGCTACTTCTCCCAAGGCTACTAGCCTAGTTGCTGAAAGCTTTAAAGTTTTATCTTGCGGTATTGCTTACCATCCCAATCCTAATTTTGGTGTTTATTTAGCTTAGGTTCTTTGTTGCCCTGGTGTCATCTGTCTTTGATGTCTCCCATCAATGGGGCTACTGACGATCAAACAGCAATCAGTACTTTCATTTCTCCTCGCTTGGCGACACGTTAGGATACTGTCGGAGTTTATCGCCTTGTGTAATTTTTTCGTACCTGTTGGAATCTGTGGAATACTTGGTGTTCCTTCTTTGGTTCGTGTAAGTAGTTCTGAGGGACGTGGAATGTCCTCCTAAGTGTTTAATTTTGTGGCTTTGTAGCTTATCCAGGTGTGATTTGCCTGACGTGCTCCAAAGAAGGCATAATTCGTGATGCACCTGTCCGATGGTCGTCTCTTCGTTAGAAGGACGCTAAGCTTTTGTCGGCATTGAACTCAATACGCCAGTATGTTACCATTGTTCAAGGTCGGTGCAGGCGACTTGAAGTCGTCTTTCTATCACTTGTGGCATTTTACATGTGATTAGCGCTGTGTCATACGGGTAAATGTACTTGCTGCCTCCTGGGTATGAAGGATAATCAGCTGCGTAAGCATTGTAGAGGGCCGGTCGGGGTGGCCGAGCGGTTCTAGGCGCTACAGTCTGGAACCGCGCGACCGCTACGGTCGCAGGTTCGAATCCTGCCACGGCCATGGATGTGTGTGATGTCCTTAGGTTAGTTAGGTTTAAGTAGTTCTAAGTTCTAGGGGACTGATGACCTCAGAAGTTAAGTCCCATATTGCTCAGAGCCATTTGAACCATTGTAGATGCCCATGATTGCCCTTGAAGCAGTGCAGCACATTCTCCTCTAACAGCAGAGTCGCTTCTGCTGACCCTTACAATGAGTGTGCAACCAGTGAGGTAGCCGGCTAGCAGCTTCACGAGCGGCCCTGGCAGCCTATGAGTGAAGAGTTTGTTGTCCTCCGTGCCAAACGCTGACGGAGGCTCGGGATACGTCCAGCAGGACCACGCTGCATTATCCCTTGTCCAACACACATATATTCTCCTGAGCCAATTACGAATTTCAAAACGTGTTATATATTTTCATGCTACCTATAATGCAGCTACGTCGAGACAGTTCATTGATAGCTCAGGCATGCCCGAAGAATAAATTACCTAGGAATATCTCAGTAGGCAGTACAGTTGAAGAGGAATGGACATCTCCAAAAAAGGGCAATTTCGGAGTGTGAAAGAAAAACACAGGTATAAAGAAGGAACTACGAGGAAACCATGGGTAACAGAAGAAATACTTCAGTTTATCGATGAAAGTAGGAACTACAAAAATGTGCACGGAAATTCAGGAACAGAGAAATACAGGTCGCTGAGGGTTAAAATGGCTCTGAGCACTATGGGACTTAACATCTGAAGTCATCAGTCCCCTAGAACTTAGAACTACTTAAACCTAACTAACCTAAGGACATCACACACAACCATGCCTGAGGCAGGATTCGAACCAGCGACCGTAGCAGTCGCGTGGTTCCGGACTGAAGCGCCTAGAACCGCTAGGCAACCGCGGCCGGCAGGTCGCTGACGAATCAAATAAATAGGAAGTGCAGAGAAGCTAAGAAGAAATGGCTGCATGAAATATGTGAAGAAATCGAAAAAGAAATGACTGTCGGAAGAACTGACTAAGCATAAGGAAAGTCAAAATAACATTCGGTGAGATTGAAAGGAATGGTGCTAACATTAAGAATGCAACGGAAATTCCGCTCTTAAATGCAAAGGAGCGAGTGGATAGGTGGAAAGAATTAATTGAGGCCCCTATGAGGGGGAAGCTGTGACTGATGTGATAGAAAAAAACATGAGTCGATTTAGAAGATGAAATCCAGTTTTAGAATAAGAATTTGAGAAAGTTTTGGAGAACTTAACATCAAATAAGGCAGAAGGGGTAGATAACATTCCATCCAAATTTCTAAATATTGTTGGGGGAAATGGTAGCAAAACGACTATTCACGTTGGTGTGTGGAATGTATGAGTCTGGCGACATACCATCTGACTTTCTGAAAAATATCAGCCACCCAATGCCGAATACTGTACGAAGTGTCAAGTGCGAGAATTATCACACAATCAGCTTAACAGTTCATGAATCCAAGTTGCTGACAAGAATAATACACAGCAGGATCAAAAAAATTGAGGATGATTAGATGACGATCAATTGGGCTTTAGTAGAGCTAACAGCAGAAGAGAGGTTCTGACGTTGCGGTTGATAATGTAAACATGACTAAAGAAATCCCAAGACATCTTCATAGGATTTGTCGACTAAGCTTTCGACAATGTAAAATGGTGCAAGATGTTCGAAACTGAGAGAAAAATAGGGATAAGCTATAGGGAGATGTAGAAATGCCAAGAGGGCATACTAAAAGTGGGCGACCAAGAACGAACTGCTTGGATTAAAAAGGATGTAAGACAGGAATGTGGTCTTTCGTCCCTACTGTTCAATCTGCACATCGAAGAAGTAATGGGGAAATAAAAGAAAAGTTCAGGAGTGGGATTAAAATTCAAGGTGAAAGGATATTAATGATACGATTCGCTGATGAAATTGCTATCCTGAGTGAAAGTGAAGAACAATTACAGTATCTGTTGAACGGAAAGAACACTCAAATGAGTACAGATTAAGGATTGAGAGTTAATCAAAGAAAGAAGAAAATAATGAGAAATATCAGAAATGAGAACAGCGAGAAACTTAACATCAGGATTGATGGTCAAGAAGTAGATGGAGTTAAGGAATTCTGCTACCTTGGCAGCAAAATAAGCAGTGATGGACGGAGCAAGGAGGACATCAAAAGCAGACTAGCACTGGCAAAAAGGGAATTTCTGGCCAAGAGAAGTCTACTAATATCAAACAATGGCCTTAATTAGAAGAAGAAATTTCTGAGAATGTATGTTTGGGGCACAGCATTGTATGGTAGTGAAACGTGGACTCTGAGAAAACCGGAACAGACGAGAATCGAAGTATTTGAGATGTGATGCTATAGACGAATGTTGAAAATTAGGTTTACTGATTAGATAAGGAATGAGGCGGTTCTGCGTAGAATCGGAAAACATTGACAAGGAGAAGGGACAGGATGATAGGAAATCTATTAAGACGTCAGGGAATGTCTTCCATGGTACTAGAGGGAACTGTAGAGGGCAGAACTGCAGAGGAAGACAGAGATTGGAATACATCCCGAAAATAATTGAGGACGTGGGTTGCAAGTACTACTCTGAGACTAAGAGGTTGACAGAGGAGAGGAATTCGTGGCAGGCCGCATCAAACTAGTCAGAAGACCGATGAATTAAAAAGAAACTTACCTATCTATCGCAGGGTGCGAATCACTGGACAGGCTGGTCTACTTCACAGGACAGTGAAAAGTCTAGAGTCTACTGAACTTGCCAGTAACTCTCGTGAGGTTCTATACAGGATTGATGATTATTTGTTTCACTTCAGTGAGTGATGAGCAGATGCGTGAAATCGTTTAATCGAAAATTTTACTGATAATTTTTATTAACTACAGTGTAATATTATTGAATACTTCCTTAGTATGATGGGGCGTATTGTTTGCCAACGAACAAGTTTATTCCAAACAGTGCTCCGATTTGCTATCATCCGATGGTGGCGCGGTGTTCAGGGTAGCCGATCACGAGAAACAGGCCTTCATCGAAATATTTTTCCCGTTGCATGTACAGATTCAGTTGCTCACCCACGAGCTGTTTTACTATGCTCAATACTGCGAGTATTAAAACTTGCCTCCGACGCAATGAAAAGCTGTGACTACCGGCAGTCGTTGCCGGTGAATGGAGGTGCTGACTAATAAATACTACGGCTTTGTATTTCTTGATATAGTTGACTGTTGTAAAATTAATGGACAACGGTCGCTCATTTTCCACGCCTCAGTCTAAGAGAATTTCCACAAGAGCGCATATGCCGGACAGGTAGGGTGCGGCTCCAGCTACTCCTAGCCGCAGCTGATTACCCGCCATCTTGCCGCCTGTACCCCCTCTGCCCGCTCCCACCACCCCTCTCCGCCCGGCTGCCTGCCTTCACGGCAAAGTTTTAAACTTTGTCAGAATTTCCAAGTTTTTTTCGCTCCCCACCCCCCGGCCGCAGCAGCGTAGATGCTGGCAGCATCGGTGGCAAGGGGGTGGGACGGAGCGACGCTAGCGCCTCGCGCCACCGCGGCGGAAGCGGCAACCGGGTGACTGTGGAAACAATAGCCCGCTACCCTAAGTGGCCGCCTCGCCAGTAGTTTTGACGACGACGAAAGCTCCCTGTTTTGACGACTTCCCCGAAACAACGGCCTGCTCTTCATAATCGTTTCTTCTTCGTCCACCGAAGTCTCCCACTCAGTCAGTTGACGTGAGGAATCATTGATTAATTCAATTAATTTTGATTATTAATGTACTATAAGTAGCTGAGTTGTAATTTTTATTTGTGCGTCCTTCTTGTAGTCCACACACACCTGACTACTGAGCGACACGCCGGCCGGAGTGGCAGTGCGGTTCTAGGCGCTACAGTCTGGAACCGAGCGACCGCTCCGGTCGCAGGTTCGAATCCTGCCTCGGGCATGGATGTGCGTGATGTCCTTAGGTTAGTAGGTTTAATTAGTGCTAAGTTCTAGGCGACTGATGACCTCAGAAGTGGAGTCGCATAGTGCTCAGAGCCATTTGAACTGAGCGACACACGCAGTCCCTAACAAAGCCTCGTGCCTGAAGGGTTTGGGGGAAGTTAATAGAAGCCGCTACAAACAGCCTGTTTTCTAGGCAGGTGACTGTCCCAAAACAGCTCCAGATATCAGGCCCAATTTCGTGAAGTTACGAAGTGAAAGTTGCTAGGAATTGTTCGGACATACGTGGCTAATTGAATATCACATCCACAATGAAGATGTTTCCCTGGGAAATATACTATGTTTCGTACGGCGCTGGAGGAAGAACCGGAATGAGACACATCTTCTTCCTCCATGAAAGGGCCACCATTTGCAACACCTACAGCAATAAAAGATCCTTTTTGGTGTCAAACTACTGACACGAAAAGTTCTGTGATTGTAAAAAACCAACAAGGAAAGTTGTTTAACAGGAGGGGCGGACACATTGATGAAGTAAAATGTTTCCAAAAATTATCGAATTTCTGAGTGTATGTATCTTCTGAGGAAGGCATTAGAAGGCCATTAGTCATGTGGAATTTTATCGCCAGTTATTCGCTATGTTACCATACAATACCTTAAGCCATATGATAGCTATTCAATATTGCAAAAGATAGGCACTTTCTATCAGTATATTGTGTTACGCTATAGGCTGATATATTCGACAAACTTAGTGAACTAATTATGTCTCTGCAGAGGGAGAACAGGAATATCCTTACACTGAAACATAAAATCCATTTCTTTATGACGAAATTAAACATTTGATTGCATTTGGCGAAAGATCTTTTATTGCTGATAATAAGTTTGGTGTTGGTCTGGTTAAACATAATTGCTCGTTTCGAATTTTTAGAAGTATTTTTGTCATAACTAAACAAAAATTATATTGGTTTCGGGAACAGAACGTAAACATCTCTCGCTAAAATCTCAGATAGAATTTTCAGAACTGCCCTATGACTCTTATCACATGCTGCAATTTCTGGTATTATTAGCTTTAGGGAAGAAACTACTTCTGCTATTTGCTACCCGGTAGTTTTATGAATCGTCGTACTGAGCCATGGTGATCTTTAAATCAAATTTTCTTTCAAGTCTTTAGAATGCAGAGACTGCCGTGGTACCAGCAGTGATGAATAGTAAGTCACGCTTCGAGCTATTGTGTCAAAATAAGCAGTCACATACATCGAATTAAAGGAGAAATCATCTTTTTCTAGCCTTCAGTAAAATACCATTTGTTCTGTGTAAATTGCATGTGATAAATTGATTAATAGTGTATTTTTAAAATCGTATTACCTATTCATTTTTGATCGTTTCCATCGCGTATGTTTTAATCATAGTTCTTTAACGATATATTTATGTAGTAGAAGTTTTCTTCTCATATAATTTTCATTCGTAACAACTGACTCGATGGGGGTTTCAATACAGAGGCTCCATGTGATGTTCATGCTGACAAATAAGCGTGGAAAATCGTATGTCGGTTATTTGTATACATAATTAGTACTTATTACATTTATAAAAGGGAGTATGCGTCGCGAAGCAATGCACCTGTGCGAAAGGCGTCGCCGACG
Organism: Schistocerca serialis cubense; assembly: GCF_023864345.2. Lineage (NCBI taxonomy): Eukaryota > Metazoa > Arthropoda > Insecta > Orthoptera > Acrididae > Schistocerca > Schistocerca serialis. The sequence goes on along the minus strand of NC_064638.1, from coordinate 83,723,126 downwards.
GGAAAGGTTGAGAAGACCTGCTTTAGCGTAACGCTTATGCAGGAAGGAAATGTGATGATGTATCTGCATTTAGTACTGATTTATAGAATTTTTCCGTAGAAATTCATCATTGTAGTCAAGGCTGAGAACAAAGCAAAATACCATATTTTTACACAATGGAAATACTGAATACTTGAACGTATCGTTCATTAAATACGCCTGCATCTCGCACTGAAGAAAGAGCTTGTACCTAGTCGCTAGGCTCGATACGGCAGCGGGGAGTTCTACGCGTGTCTGTAAACAGCGTACAACGACCCCGATTCCATTTCCTGTGTGAGATCTGCGAAGTGAACGTCTGCGATTGCGGGGCAGATATATTTTGGGGAGTCATTGGCGGAATCGTTAAGCGGGTTGCAGAGGCGCATCCGGTGGGGATGCGCGCCAAGCCGGAAATTGGCAGCTCGCTGGGCGCTGTCTCCGGAGGCGGGCAGCCCAGAGGCCGTCGTACCCGGGGGCCGCCGCCTCTGCTTCTGGGCCGAAGCGGTTAGGCGGCGCTACTCAGCCGCCCATTTAGACGAGTGAGAGGCTCGTCTTCTTTTGCTGATTTCCATGTGATTACACGGCACTTCTGTTTCAGATAAGCGCCGATATTGTGCCCGATCTTCAAACAACTGTGAGACCATATGCAATTCTTCCCAGACCTTGCTCAATAGTTCCACAGTCTTACAGTCTTCTCTTTTTGTTTTTTCTTCAACTTTTAACTCCACTGCCTGCTTCACAGCATTTATTCACTCTCAATCCGTGTTGTACATCTAATAATCATTTCTTGCTTCTTTCTTTTAATGACCACCATGTCACCTGTCTGATTACTTTTGATTTAATCCAGCTTAGCGACACCACCAGTGCATCTTGCGTGTAAACTACAATTTATGTTTGAAGTGGGGCTGCAATTTTAAAAAAATAATATTCTCCAAATTAGATAGTAAAAGAAATGGTTCAAATGGCTCTGAGCACTATGGGAATTAACACCTGAGGTCATCAGACCCCTAGAACTTAGAACTACTTAAACCTAACTAACCTAAGGATACCACACACAGCCATGCCCGAGGCAGGATTCGAACCTGCGACCGTAACGGTCGCGCGGTTCCAGACTGAAGCGCCTAGAATCGCTCGGCCACCACGACCGACAATTAGATAGTACCAGATAATTTACGAATGATGACATAAGGAGAAAAAGTCATAATATTGTAACATCAGAAGACTAGAAACAAATCAAGTTCAACGGATAACGAAAGAGAGCACACCACTCTGTATATTTTGTGGCACCTGATGTCCAAACTGTCACGTAACATATTTTATAATGTAATATGCTTGCCGGCCGATGTGGCCGAGCGGTTCTAGGCGCTACAGTCTGGAACCACGCGTCCGCTACGGTCGTAGGTTCGAATCCTGCCTCGGGTATGGATGTGTGCGATGTCCTTAGGTTAGTTACGTTTAAGTAGTTCTAAGTTCTAGGGGACTGATGGCGTCCGAAGTTAAGTCCCATAGTGCTCAGAGCCACTTGAACCATTTTTTTTGTAATATGCTTATCCAAGGTCAGTACAGTCAATTCTTTAGTGCTGCCCTAAACCGCGGACTATATTCACCACTTACATTGATTGCACAGCTAATTATTTTTTCTCCCCCTTTCCTTGTATAATGGTGGGGGAGACACGTTATTTTCTACAGCCTAAGGGGCTCTTTGAATGTCAACTTAAAAGGACCAAAGTGTCAAAAACTTTTTCAGCACAGAAAGTCATTCTCGAACAGGTATATAACAGCGAAGTGACAGTCTCCATGCCCGCACAGCATGCGTATAGGAGGGCGGCCTGACGTCCTGCATTGTGTGAGATCCGAGAAGGAATCCTTTTGGCGAGGTATGGTCTGAAAGCCAAGTGAAAATCTTGGGACTTTGTGACTAACCTTTGCAACAGCCAGACTGCACAGAAATGTTCCTTTAAATCCGGGTAAGAGATTCTGTGGCGGGTTCACCGTTATTATTTCGGTAGCAGGCGCGTTTTCGCCACATGTCTATATGTGAGGCTTTTGTGTGGCTGGGTTCTACATGTGTCCTGTAGTGGGAGAGTTTCTCTACGTTCCTTCCCGCACCACACCACTAATGGTTAACAATTGCTGAGCTTATCTATAAAATTAGTCTCGGTCATAATTCGCAAGGTTTGCTGCAACTGGCAGCGAAATTCAAATGTTCAAACGTGTGTGAAATCTTATGTGACTTAACTGCTACGGTTATCAGTCCCTAAGCTTACACACTACTTAACCTAAATTATCCTAAGGACAAACACACACCCATGCCCGACGGAGAACTCGAACCTCCGCCGGGTATCAGCCGCACAGTCCATGACTGCAGCGCCTGAGACCGCTCGGCTAATCCCGCGCGGCCTGGCGAAATTCCTAGGCTGGGACAGAACAAGCTAAGTTTCAGAGAAAAAAGTACGAACACACTTGCTGGAGGGATGTCGAAAAGTATACTTCCTTCAGGGGTGCCATCGAAAATGCTCATTTCTTTACACAGACATGGAGAGAGACATCTCTGACTTATAGCAGAGAGCACAGGTCGAGCTGGACTCTGAGTTTCCAACGGCTATTGCAGCCGTCTTCCAGACATCGTTTAAGAGTTGGAATCATGAGACCTTGATGCAACCACGATGGCAGGGAAGGCGTGTAGCCAGTTGCACTCATCTGCTCTTTAGTAAATCTACTAGGGTTCATTCATACTTTTCTGGAATTCTTCCTTCAAATTTTCTGCAGTTTATACAGTCAGTGGTCATATACATGATGTAGTTTGATATTATGCTTTCATGTGTCCACCCACGTGTGGCAAGTTTATAATTACAACTTCTTACCTTTGTTGTTCTGGAACATAACGTCTGAAATGCCCTCACGTTTTACTTTTGGATTTTCCTACGGCCCATATACCACGTCCACTCTGTATGGCGCTCGAAACATAGTTTCTGAAACTTTTACATGACCCAGGGTCAAAGTTCTGACATGTGTCAATTGCTTTTGTTGAACAAAGTTTTCTCCACCATCTTATGATTTCCCTCCTTCACCCATTTTCAGTCATCTTTCATCCTAAAGAATTGAATTATTTTATTTCTTCTTTGAAATATTTACAATATTGTTGCTCACTTGCTGGTTTTTATATTCACTTAGTTTTTCTTGTAACCAGAATTAGGTTATGATTAAACCACACATCCAACGACTATCACAATTTCAATCAGAAGAGCAGCACCATTTTCCATCCCTGGCACTGTCATCTACTTACTTTGCACTCTGAACTGTTCCACTCCTTTTACTATTTCTTCTTCCCCACAAAAAAGTGCTAAACTGTAGCCCTGTATTTGATCTTTCTTCAGTCGAAAGTGTGTATCTCGGATTCTAGACTGTAGTTCATACCGTTATTGCCAATATGTATTATAAAAGGAGCATAATAGGAAACTGTTACGTCTTCCACAGACGGCCCCTGCCGGGCAGACTACACTCAAGACACCCCTGTGTACCATGTAACATACACAATGATAGGAAACTATTACGTCTGCAACAGACGGCCCCTGCCAGGCAGACTACACTCACAACACCCCTGTGTACCATATAAGATACACAAGCACTTGCAGGCGCAACCAAGAAGAAAACAATTCTTCAAAACAAACAGAACTTGCTGGAGACTAAGGCGAACCTTTTTCTGCAGAGGTCGCCTCACAGACACAGGGAAAGTTGGAGTACTCCGCCGGCCTCCGCTAGCTTTATACGTCCAGCGCAGTAGCAGTACAGCCAGTTCCTCGCCGAGCTAGGACCAGCTCCGACGAACCTCACCGACGCTCTTGATGAATGGTCGTCTACAAGTTATTTTGTTTTGGTGTGTGTATAGTGATTGTTCGAGAAGTGTAGTTCAGTTTCAATAAACGGCATTATACTGAGTGTTCTACAATACTGAGTATTCTCCAGCAACACACTGTGGTCTTGCATCAACACGACGCTGCACAATGCCACTAGAAGCATCTCGGCTGGGCTTCAAGTGCACAGAATTTTCCTGGCATTTCCCGAGTAAAGGATTATTTCGTTACACAGAGAAATTTTCCACCGACCTGATAAACACCGCCGCAAACTGCGAGTCCCTTGCGGGCGCGTGTACAACGAGATAATGAACCGGGGCACTTCCTGCGGCACCAAAGGAAATACGGAAGCGGTGTTTCCTGGCGGGGAAGTGAGCAGCGGCGCGCCGCTCGACGCGCTCGCGGTGCAGCCGGCCGGGCCGCGATAAATCACGCGGTAATTCCGCGCAGGCTTTAAGAAACTCATATTGGCTATTTTCTGCTCCCTTGACACAGATTAAGGCGGCTTCCTTGTTAAATATTCATGTTGTGGCGGGCGCAGAGATAAAAATAAGAGAGGTGCGGGGTAGAGGTAGGGAGCAGGCCAGAGGGTGGCATCGGGGTCCGCAGCGGCTGCGCGTGCGGGGTGGCGGCGACGCCGCCGGGCCGGGGACGGCGTCGGCGTCACAGGCGGACCTGCCAGCTGCGGTCGGCCTCGAGGCGAGGCGAGGCGAGGTGGACCGGGTAAACAGTAATGAAAAGCGGCCGCAGGGCCAGCACTTAACGTGCCGCAGCCTCGGCCTCAGCCGCCAGGTAGCCTGATAAATTTAATTAAGCGATCTCTTTGACCTTTTTATTCCTTTATATTTTTTTCCATCCCCTGGCGCCACGCGAATGGCAGCGACTTTGATCCTTCCGCTCCGTTCCCTCTCCCCCTGGCCCGTGCGCGCAACCTGTGGATGTTTTATTGCTTTCTTTATCTCTTTCTCTGAGCTGGCGGTTGTGTAGGAATAAAAACAGGAGAAAAATGCGGCAAAAGGGGCAAAGAGAGGCGATGCGACGACGGCGAGCATAGCGCACCAGCGTCGGCTGGCATTCCGAATGAGCAATACGGGCCCTTTGTCCCTGGCGGGAAGGGTTGCTTCTGCAATAACGCCATCGACCTGGCGCTCGCTCTTGCGCTCCGTACCGTCTGCGGCGAGTTTGTTGCCGCCGCTGTTCTTTAGCGTGGTAGTACTGGCCACAGAGCACTCTTACTCTGCAGGGTGCTACATACCTTACGCCGGAGATCAATTTATTAACATCTTACGATTTGCTAACTTCAGTTGAACTGCTATTGAACAACACTTTAACACTTTATTTCACTATACGCTAACAAAAAAAAAAAAAAAAAAAAAAAAAAAAAAAAAAAAAAAGGAACTGCTCTTCTATGAAGCAAATTAGCCTACAGCAGATTTAAGACCGATGAATTTTACGGAAAGAGAAAAGACTTTTCGTTCATATTACTCGTCTAATGCACAACAGTAAACATTCACTTTTCTCACACGTCTTTTGTAAGAGGCCGGCGGGTGTGGCCGAGTGGTTCTAGGCGCTTCACTCTAGAACCGCGCGACCGCTACGATTGTAGGTTCGAATCCTGCCTCGAGCATGGATGTGTGTGATGTCCTTAGGTTAGGTAGGTTTAAGTAGTTCTAAGTTCTAGGGGACTGATGGCCTCAGATGTTGTTCCATACTGCTCAGCGCCATTTGAACTATTTTGTAAGAAGAGTATGGTACGATGTTTCCCCCGAATAACAAAGACATATCATTTAATGAAATTAAGACGAGGTCACAAAGCAATACACATCTCAGAACTGAATGCAATGAATGCAATTTTAATTGGCAGGTAAAAAAAAAAAAAAAAGATATTAACCCAGACAAAAGAGAATGGTGAGACTGACAGTTGAGAGAAGATGGCTCAACATTTTAACGTACTGTCGCAGCTATAGAACATTTTCAACATAAATATTCTTAAGAGTGTACAAACGACAGAGAACAAAGAAACATTTTCGAGATTCGAATCGATGTTGAAGGAACAAGATATCAGTTTTTCCGCGGGTTCCCTCAATCAAGTTCCAATTCAAGTTGCACTGAAGGAGTAGTCTAACGCCAACGGCTTCATTTGTCTCGCCCCATTCCTCCTCTCATTTGTCTCAATACATGGCGTCGTTCGTTCAGTCTTTCAATAGACATTAATCTTCTCCTACTCTCTTATATCTTCTACAGATATTGGATTATAGCTTTTTCAAATTAATACACTACTGGTCATTAAAATTGCTAAATCACGAAGAAATGCAGATGATAAACGGGTATCCATTGGACAAATATATTATACTAGAACTGCAATTTTAGTGCATAGATCCTGAGAAATCAGTACCCAGAACAATCACCTCTGGCCGTAATAACGGCCTTGATGCACCTGCACATTGAATCAAAGAGAGCTTGGATGGTGTGCACAGGTACAGCTGTACATGCAGCTTCAACATGATACCACAGTTCATCAAGAGTAGTGACTGGCGTATTGTGACGAGCCAGTTGCTCGGCCACCATTGACCAGACGTTTTCAGTTGGTGAGAGATCTGGAGAATGTGCTGGCCAGGACAGCAGCCGAACATTTTCTGCATCCAGAAAGGCCCGTACAGGACCTGCAACATGCGGCCGTGCATTATCCTTCTGAAATGTAGGGTTTCGCAGGGATCGAATGAAGGGTTGAGCGACGGCTAGTAACACATCTGAAATGTAACGTCCACTGTTCAAAGTGAGCTCAATGCGAAGAAGAGGTGACTGAGACGTGTAACCAATGGCACCCCATACCATCACGCCGGGTGATACGCCAGTATGGCGATGACGAATACACGCTTCCAATGTGCGTTCACCACGATGTCGCCAAACACGGATGCGACCATCATGATGCTATAAACAGGACCTGGATTCATCCGAATAAATGACGTTTTGCCATTCGTGCACCCAGGTTCGTAGTTGAGTACACCATCGCAGGCACTCCTGTCTGTGATGCAGCGTCAAGGGTAGCCGCCGCCATGGTCTCCGAGCTGATAGACCATGCTGCTGCAAACGTCGTCGAACTGTTCGTGCAGATGGCTGTTGTCTTGCAAACGTCCCCATCTGTTGACTCAGGGTTCGAGACGTGGCTGCACGATCCGTTACAACCATGCGGATAAAATGCCTGTCATCTCGACTACAAGTGATACGAGGCCGTTGGGATCCAGCACGGCGTTCCATATTACCTTCCTGAACCAACCGATTCCATATTCTGCTAACAGTCATTGAATCTCGACCAATGCGAGCACCAATGTCGCGATACGATAAACCGCAATCGCGATAGGCTACAATCCGACCTTTATCAAAGTCAGAAACGTGATGGTACGCATTTCTCCTCCTTACACGAGGCATCACAACAAGATTTCACAAGGCAACGCCGGTCAACTGCTTTTTGTGTATGAGAAATCGGTTGGAAACCTTCTTCATGTCAGCACGTTGTAGGTGTCGCCACCGGCGCCAACCTTGTATGAATGCTCTGAAAAGCTAATCAATTGCATATCACAACATCTTCTTCCTGTCGGTTGAATTTCGCGTCTGCAGCACGTGGTGTAGCAATTTTAATGGCCAGTAGTGTACTACCACATTCCCTTCATTCATCAAATTAGACTGGACGTCAAAGTTACGGTGCAATGAGCAACTATAGAAGTATCTGACAGATGTCACCAGAAAAATATCGTACAGGGACTACTGAGTTGTAAATTTGTCGGAGCACGTGGTTATAGTTGCAGACACGTGAAGTGGTTGCCATTATGTGATCTTGACGTGGAATGTATAATTGTCAATGAGGCAGTGATGCAGAACTTTAGTTGTGAAACTACGGGAGAAGGCCGTAGCTCCACATCCCGTAAACGCCGAGAGGACGGCAGAACGTATGGCTCTGCTGGGGGAGTGGGCCGATCGAAGGCTGGGCAGGTGCAAATTCCGACCCAGAAGGGCGGGAGAACCCTCAAGGACAGCAGCCGTGCATATTAATTCCGCAAGGCCCGCGGTCCCCGATACAAGCGGTCAAGATGGGGGAGGGGGGGAGGGAGCGCAAGTTACCTCCCGGGCGCGATGGGCGGGGGGGGGGGGGGGGGGGGAGTGACCACCGACAGAGCCCCCACGTGTCCGAGCGCTGCTCTCGTCGGCGCTACGGCTGTGTATACTGCTCTGCTAGCCGGCGACCGTCAACGCAACTTCTTTCATTGCCATGACAAGGGTCGTGACGGAAGAGTCACTGCATCGCTGCCTTCTATAGCATTACGCCTTTAGTTACATGATTAACCTCTTATTGTAATGTGTGTGCGTCTGTGTGAGTTTTTGTGTTTGTGTGTGTGAAAACTCCCTAAAATATCCTTTATTGAATGAAAAAAACTTGGTGGTATTAATTTTGGTTTTAGTCTCTTGCATATATCTGAAAAGGTTGTATTCCGAGATCCGCGGAGATAGTAGAGCAACGGTAATTATTATCTCAGCTTGTTACCTGGCAATTGTGAATTTCTCTAAGTGAATGTTATTTCCTTTGTAACATCAACGTGGACCATGCAATGCTGTTACTACCGAGGAAACAATCGATGCAACGATATGTCAGAATGAAACATGTGTTGACTTTGTCGAAGTACTACCCTCTGCCACTTTTATTGTAAACTATCGTATACAGCAAAACAGAAAAGGCGTGATTTTTAGGCTAATTAGATCATCTGCAGAATTAGTCTCTATTGCAAATATTTTGTCCTTTCAGTCAATAACGTGTTACAATTTCCGTTGTGCGTAAGCTATCGACAGCACGAAAATGGGCCAGACGTTTTTTTACAATCTTCTACATGTAAAATATAAGATTATCGCTCACCTCTTACTGATAAGAATACAGAACAAAACACGTTTAGAAACTAATGGTAAGGAGCCACATAAACTGAATTCAAAGGGTGTTTTATTTCTTGAATAAGTGTTTTAGGTGCCCATTCGTAAAATATTTAGGTTAGGTACAGCTTACAAAGACTCATCCTCATATAACGGTGATTATTCAACGTTAATATAAAACAGCGTATTATCTATCTTTACCTAGTAATGCTTTGAGATAAAACAAATAAGTTAAAGCGATCTTCGATGCAAGTTAGTAGGCTTAAATTTTCTTGATGTTCTTGTGCTTTTACATGTGCAGAAATCTAGTCATGGACGCTGTTGTACGAGTACTAGTTGAACTATAAGGAGACTGGACTGAAAGGGCAAGGGTCTTCAACTAACTGAATCTCATTTATGCATTACGGAGAAGATCCATTTGTCTTCAACAATATTCTTTTTTTACGTATGTGGTTTCTCTGCTCTTCTGAACATTACTTCCACACTTTCTAGTTAATTACCAGAAGTTTGCCTTGGGGTATCATATTTCCTGAATAAATTTTCAATTTCTTTCTTCCGTTTTTTATTTTTTGGGGCTTTTGAAGCATAATATTACAGTTGCTTCAAAACGAATTTTCAATTTCTTTCTTCCGTTTTTTCTTTCTTGGGGCTTTTGACGCGTAATATTGCAGTTGCTTCAAAACGGATTGTTTCGATTTGTGTAGGTACATTCCCATTTGTTCATTTCTCATTTTGTGACCGTTATTCATCGTTACATTTTATTTGCATTGTTTTCTTACCTTTTAAGCTTTTTCCGTCATTATTTTTTTAACTACTGTCCAATTACAGCGAAACCACAAGAATTAACGAACTACAGAAGTTTTCCTGTTAGAGTTAACGGGACGAGGAAGAGAAGAGGGAAACGAACATATGAAAGAAAAACATTGAATAATTTTGTTTAACAGTCACGGTGCATTTCATATCCGTCATCATTACTCGTATTACGGGTGTGTCATACCACGTATCTTGAGAGAACACTGTTGCACGTTGAGACTCGAAATTCCGGAAATGGGAGGCAAATGTGAATCCGAAAATGACGAAGCCACTTTAGATGCATAGAAATGTTGAGTGATACCTTTAGCATATCATCAATCACGTGTCAGGTTAAATATTCCATACGCGATCAATAAAGCAACTGGGTCTTCCACAGAGGATGCGAAGCAGGCGGCGTCACCTGTGACATGATAGCGGATTATGTATTTACTTTCTCTGTTCTGATGTCACTCCAATAATTCATTTGGATTGAATACCATTAAAAAAAAGTAATTTCTGACAGAGTCGCTATTTAATAATGTTGTACGAAGATGCAGCAGAGATCTCCTTTAACGTTTTGTGTTGCTCCAAACACTCGTATATTGAACTGAGTCTTTCACAATGATTATTTTATATCTTTTGATTCTTCGCAGAAAGATAAGTATACCTGATAAACAATTAAAAATAAAATTGTGAAATTATTATTGAAATGTTTTTCGCTACGATTATTTGAATTTAATGCTTTTGAATGTAACAAAAATATAACGCCATTTCTTTTATGAGCTCATGGGAGGGAGACAAATCTTCGCAGGCTCCATTCCAATAATCAGAGTACGTGAGGTAAAAGCTCAGTTCAAGGATGACGCCCGTAATCAGTTACTGCGAGCATTCGAATTGCTGTGGCTGCTGCACTCAGTGCATACACCGTTAAAGGAGTATGTATAAGGACTTAATGCCAATGGAAATGCCATGTATTTCGTTATCATAAAATTGTGTAACGAATATCTACGAAAAGGCCGGGTGCGGCACTGCGGTTTGGGAGCCATAGTGCTCGGTTTATGTTTGAGCTAGGAACATGAGGTAAAAAGTTTTTTGTATAGCCCGGACCAGCTAAAGGCACCATTTGTATGTGCACCGCTAGGATTTTACGTGAAAAAACAGCTACATTTTAATAACTCTGAACTGGAGCGAGGCCGATGGTTCAAATTGGGTCCATCGGTGTATCGGAGCTTGCCCTAGTATAAATTTTAACCGTTTGAAAAAATCTTGCTTTGTTTGGATTTTTCGTGCAAAAAAACACGTTTTTATGGTAGGTTTCTGAAGCGTACCATTTCTGTACTTTAAACTTGTACGAATCGGTTCAAAATTCGCACGAAGAGAGATAAATGGTTAAAGTCAAAATGATATTGTTTTATTCAGTAATCATTATCCGTTGTCGAGATACAATTGTTTAAGTCGAGCTATATGTAGCACAGAACATTCGTTCTTACGTGAACTGAATGCATGCAAACGGTTTTAAGTGAATCAAACAAATAAAATATGCATTCAGACGATAAAATGAAAAACTCACGTTCAAAAATCTAGAATCATTTCGATTTCACACGCAAAAAACACGTTTTTTGTGAGTATTTTTACGTGAGCTTGTGCGAACTGGTTCAAATTTCGTAAGAAAGAAGACAAATACATGCAGTTAATAGTTGTCCTGCTGTTTTCTGAAAGCTTTATCCGTTCCCACGATATAGCGGTCTATATGTGCACATAAAATTTGCGTAGAATGATTTCACGCGAATCACACGTGTTGAGAGAGTTTAAAGTGACACAGATGATACAAAAAATGTATTCTTACGGCCATTATAAGAAGCATTTGCAAAAAAACTTACATCGTTCTGATTTTACGTGCGAAAAATCACGCGTTTGCGCATGAAAATGTGTTTCGTAGAAATGCACTGCAATTTAAGCGCTGCACTTAGATATATTTAAAAATCTGGTTATTACAGTATCGTTTCGTTGTTTACATGTTAAAGATTTTATTCGCCAGTGGTTTAAAACCATCGAAAAATCTTTGGACGTGCAAAACAATGCATGCACCAAACCAGAATTATGCCCAGCCCTCCACAAAATAATATCCTGTTTGAACAAGCATTTAAAGCTTTGTCAATGGCCACCCAGGAAATTAAACTAGCATGAAATTTCTATGAAGGTAGCTATACAGAAAAAGGTCATCTTATTTCTAACCAATAGAAAATGCTTTCTGCCTTTCCTTCAAGAACTACTATGCTATATTGTAGAAACATTATTCACGAATAAAACGTACTTTAAGTTCATTTTCGGTACAGGGTTGAAAATTTGATAGCATTTTGTCGCGCATACACTGTTTCGCACTTCTTCTGCTTATTTCATCCAGCCATACTCATATTTAATTTGGATTGGCTGTTGGAAGGTTTCTTGTCAAAATTATTCACGTGAGTTTTCCTAGCAGCGGCTTGTTAATTGTCAGTATTTGTTATTGCACACTTTAATTAAACAATGACGAAAATTTTAAGATAAAAGATAATGACAAGATGTTTGATTTTCCATAGCTTGCGATATATTAAGCATTTATGTAATTTTATCTATTTAATATAGTCTTATCTGCATAATACAAACTATTTACATACATTATTATCATAAACTTCACACAGTATTTTATACTTCGTTCGGTATCATATTTATTTTTGCTGTTATTTTGCTCACAGTATTAAGTATTTAAGGTTATTTTTCTTATGTTTGCTAAACAGTCTCATGTATGTATGAGTAAAATAAGTGTAACTACAAACAAAAAATAAAAAAATTAAATAAAAAATTAATCAAAATTTTTAAAAATAAAGAATACAAAACAAAATAAAAATAAGCAAAATAATAAAAAACATGAGAAAATAAAACAAACATCTATCGGGCATGTTACCTTGACGTAGTGGTAAGGTTTATATGCTCTGAAGACGCAGTAGGCTATACTGGACAGGTTGAAGCATACCAGACATGCAACCGTAGAGGAGGCAGACTAACGATGCCCAACTCGAGCAATATGGTTCGAAAGCAAATAAAAATATCCTACACCGTATCAATCGTCGCCTGAGTCAAAAAAATCTACATCCGTTTCCAAGTTATCACGTTATAGTGTCAAAGTTGTAGAACAAAAAAAGTTACAAACCAGAATGAAAAATGCTACTATCATAGCAAAAAACAAAGGTCAATATGTCCTGGACAGTGTTAGAGATTTAAAAGAAGCAACAAGGTTTTCGACTTATCTGGCAGCTTCAGAGATACGTAAATCAAAATATCTTGATATGTTCTCGCTTTTTTACCAGTTTGTCGTACTTCCGCAGCGCAGTGAGTTCTCTTAGCTGCAAGATGTTTTGCACACCTGCATCTTGCAATTTATAGGCTGAGGTCCCTGATTCTGTGCTCAAAATCCAGAAGATTCTCCAGCCATAGCAAACAATAGGTATTATCATATGGCTGTATATATGTATATAACTAAAACAGTTTTTCTGCGTGGATAGAGAGAATTGTCAGAGGATGTGCTTCGATAAGTGACAATGTGATAAGGAATACCACTCAATCCATGATAAGAAGATTGCAGCACTGGATTGATGCCAGTGGTCATCACTTCGAACACCTTCTGTAAATGGACGTTCATGCCACCTTTGTGACCATCGTTGACCTTCAAAGACCTTAGTGTTACACATCATTGGATTTGCCTCGATAGCCGCTATCAGAAAATAAGTGGCTAACTATGGCATCCCATTTAAAAAAGCAACATTGACCTTCATATCTCTGAAGCGACCCCACCTACTGACAAAAAACCAACGTGATATTATGGCCCCCGTTGTCCCATGCAACTTTTGTCCCACAAACTTGTCAGCTCCTATAGTTAGTGACTCAACCTGTATTATATGAAATGGGTATTTGTAAAGATGTTTTGATGTGAATGTTTTTGTAGCTGTCAGATAAATTTAAATGCTAGTCCCCTTGTTTTACATGCCTAACTCTGCCCGGAACATATTCATCTTTTTTGCACTATAATAGGACCATTTTTCATTCTAGTTTAAGAACATAAACTTTTTAGATACGTAGTTATTATACTACTGACTATAGAAACAGTTTCACCTAAGTGTTGACTTACTCGTTAACTACGTGTAGCGTATAGCAGATAACAGTGCTTGGCATTGCAGGTTGTAACAGTTCCCTAGGTCCCGTCTTGATCATTACATGAAAGACTCCAGAAAACGTATTCAGAAAAGGACACAATGCGCTGCTAGGTTGTCGACACTGCAACGGAGGCGCCGTCGCCTCCGTATCGCCTCTGCTGCCAACGTCTCCCCGAGGCCACGAATGAAAAATTTAGATTGCATTAGCGGAGCGAACCCCTTGAGCCACTACAAATCAACTAATTAGCCAGGCTTCTCCCCTCCTTCTATCGGCTGGGCGGAGAGCCCGAGCCGTGGTGACGCAGGCCGGCGAGAGTGGGGCCGCGCACGGAAGTAGGGGAATCCCCTGCCAAGACGTGTGGCGAACAATGCTGCGTCGAGGGACTCACTGGCGTAAATGGAAAGCTATACGCGCATCTTACTAAGTTTCTGACCATTACATGTTTCATTACGCTTCTTACTTTCTAGTAATTTAAGGCCCTTTATTCTTTCACTACAGAATCTCAGTGACAAAGCGCTACGTGCTTGGCAGCAACAAGGCACATCATTAAATCTGATTGTTTCTATGAGATTAATTTGCACACGTTGTATAGGACCCAGCACGTCCAGACAAGGTCATGTCTCTCATCATCCTTTGTAATCCGAACAGTTCTGAGTATTTCATTTAAATATGACAGCTTGCATTGTTTTCAAATGCAGAGACAGGAACACCTACTGTGACGCCTGTACATCTACGTACAGTGAAGCGACATTTGTCAAGAAACGTTAAGCACAACATGATAGTAACCAAACCAACTGCACACCCTTTGCCTCGTCCTGTAGACAGAGGTGTTTGGTACCATGTATATAGCAGTCGACCGCTCACGTCAGTGCTTCAGAAAACCAAATGCCCACAAGTGAGAAACAAAACTAAATGTTGTACAGCACCTGAACAAAGCGTAGTCCGTTCCTTCGGTGTTTTCATAAATGTCTATGGTGTGAGCACTTGGATGCGCAGAACGAGAATTCTGTCCGCAATATCTGCTGCAGCTCAAGTCACATGATTTCGGGATGCTGCATTTTAGCTTGTGTAGTTCTTAGCGCGTTTTTAACGTATTTACTTCGCTGCTACGGGTAGATCACCTTCAGAATTACCGTGAAACTTCTTATCTGACGCAAGGAACTGTAGTTGGCTTAAAGATTTGAAGAGCAATCGTATTGTGCGTTTTCGCCACAGTATCAAACCTCAGATTCAACTTTATTTAGGTTTTTTTCGGTAACAGGATAATCAGTGATAGCTAAATATATTATTTATTTTTTCTATTGCACCTATTCCTATTGTAGCATCTCTGCTGCAATTGATTACGTTGCAATGACGCTGTAGACGACGCCGAGGTGTGACGAAAAGACAACACATTTAAGACTATGGAACTGTTACAGTAAATATGGTAAGCATTTACACCACCTGCTTGACCATTATTATTTTCAATTTTTCTTTATTTGTCCTTCGAATTTTTATAGGCAAGTAAAATGTCTGTAACATATTTTCTCGATCTCATCAGAAAAGTAAAACCATAGACTAGGCACAAAAATAAATAAATAAATAAATAAAAAATACAAGATCACTGCTCGAATTCTGGGGTAGTAAAGGAAGTGACAGCCAACAATATTTTTTAAAAGTTTTCTATTGCACTGATTCATATTGTCGAATCTCTTCTAATTAATTATGTTACAAAGATACTGTGTAGGAAACTGTCTCATGCAGAAACACTTAAATATATGAAAGAACTTTGGAAACCTGCATAAATTGGAGGAATTTAATCAGACTGTCGTGTATAAATTTTATCTCTTTATGAACAGAGCAGCAGTACTTATACGCTGACCGAAGTTTACTCAAACACACTTGCAAATTAATCTAGCACTTGTCTCATAAACACAAGTATACCTCATATCAATATAACATTTACAATTACACATTTGTTGTTAATACCCGTGAAAAGTAGTGGGTCCTCCCTTCACGTACTTATCTTTACATCTGTAGCAACGACAATACTGCAGCATAGCGGTTATTAACACTCAAATGTACAAATACGTATATAAAAAAAGGCGAAAACGTTTAATATTCAAGTTTCGCTATTACTGTGCAGTAAATTGCAGACAAGCAGCTTCGTCCCAAAATCATGTGACTAGCTCAGTTGGATTTTGGGAACAAGGCAGTAGGCTATGCTCACTCCATGGATACACAGTCTGTGGTTGTTACTTGCGAATATCTTGTTCTGAAGGCTTATCTGGTTACAAGCATTTGTAGCATTTTAGACGAGTTGTCTTTTGTTTTGTACGTTTACGTACAAATATTTATACTATCTGTTGGATCCTGCATTGATTCAAATACACAATTCCTATGAACGACTGGCCCGAATAAAAAGCTAGGTGTTATTTTGCAGTTCTCCGAGAACGGTTGCGAACTGCTACTTCAGACCACCGCTAAGGAAATATGTGCAACGCGAAAAACACGAAGTCGTACGCAGAACGATGTAATGCAGGTTGTTATTCACTGCGCAAAAAATAGCTTGTGTAGACACATTTTCCTTATCACGGGTTCAGTGTTTGATAGTGTAGTCGCTGTAAAGGTCTTTGAAAAACTGCCGGTAAAGATACAAAAAGAGTTTGGGAATGCATGACAACTCAGAATAATTAGAAGATGTCTTGTTAGTTATTTATTTTACAAATTATGTGATTATACTTAACCACAGAATAAAAGTCTCCATTCGTAGGATGGGAAATTATGATGTTCATTGTGAAAAAGCACCTATTACAGCACGTAGATGAGTATTCTTCGTTTAAAATTGCCCGTGTACTCATATACATAGCGAGAATCGAACAGATATTCTTTATGCTGGGATTTACAGAACACATGAAAGAGCGAGTAGTGTGTAGGTTAACTGTACGAGATAGGCGAAATACGTAGACCAGCGAGAGTCTGACAAATAAGCAGTAATCTCTCAGAATAACAATGTAGTTACGAAGTGGAATTCTCATACGAGAAAGCCGGCTGGTCACAGAGAGAAAATAAATGCACTATGAAATAAGACTATTGTCATCGTCCTTCTACAAGGGACCAACTGCTGCTGCTAAATTTAAGTTCGTAGACAAAAGATAACCCAGTTACTGATAGTTCTTGCAACAAATAGCTTTTTTCTAGTTTAGATGAGAAAAGCACAAATAGTTCATGTATTAAGTGTCATGAAAAAAACAAACAATATAGTCACAAATTTTACCTACACTTAGAAAATTGTATGTTCTTCGGACAGAACACCTTAAAAGGGGGGGGGGGGGGAGAATTAAATTAAAAGAAAAAGGTTGAGAGGTGTTATGGGCTATTAAAAGACACCTGTAGTTAAAAAATGTTCCTGTTAGTTTGATGTTAATCTATTAACTACATCCGTATAGCGTAAGGTGAAAGTTGTCTTTCCATCTTTCATCAGTAAAGCACGAACTGGTGTGTTCGTCTGTCTTTGTTTACGTCGACGTATATCTGTGTTATATGCTACAGATTACGAACGTAGTCCATGCTCGCTGAAGAGACAGAGAAATTAGTGGTGAGAAGACCACGAATAAAACGAGTTTCGAGCAAATTACTTCAGAGGTAAACAAACAAGTTACGTTGGGCTGGGGTGTCTGTGAGCAAAATTTATAAAATATTTGTCACATGCTCAGATTATCTTTTAGTTAACGATTGTTTTATTTAATGAGATTATAGCATCCTTAGTTTCAATCCGTACGGAAGCCCTAAAAAAATCTGATGGCATTGAAATTGCTTGCCTCATACTAAGTAGTGTCACAGATTTTTCTCATCCAATCTCATTCTCTTGTTGGAATAAATGTTACACTTCATAATCTGTTGTGACTGAAGTTTAGTCTTGGTATTCACAAGCCTGAATTCTAAAGCAACAACTCTTAATTTCAGTATAATGACATATCTGCTGTCCTGTTCACAGTGAAATAGTTATCATATTAAATTGTATTCGAGTTTTTTTACCATGTAGGAGGACACGGTAACGTTTATATTTATCCGAACATTTTAGTTGTTTGGTCAAAAACAATTTTCTAGAATGGGACCACGTTTTCTCGTCAGTGAAGGACAAGAGCAATAGTAATTTGGCATCACCTTCCAGAGACTTTCTATAATTATAGTATTTTCGAACGAGGTCACTGACTTCCAACTGTGTTTAGCTACTTATTTAATGTGAGCTGCTCTTTAATGAGTGACGAGACGCACGTAGACAATAGTAGAACGAATGATCCCTCACTGTCAGCTGAACGTGAATAAATGAAGTGGACATTTCATGAGGATGTATTTAGCATGATATCCGGACATCAAAGAACTCCTTTTAAAAATTTACTTGATTGCTTCAGAACCAACCACATTTTTTCGGTACAGCAAAGGAAATATCAGCTGCGCGAGAGTCAGAGCTCACCAAAGTGTTAGGAATAATTTAACTCCAAAAATGCGATCAATCGTTTGATGCGACTTACGAGCGTCATTATTGCTTTAATACCGGTCGGGACGGTAGCACGAAAACACTTATAGCAGCTTTGAGCTGTATAGGTCTTCTGATAATACATCTTGCTACATCTGAAAATTGTGTTTCATTTTACACCTTACATTTAGTTTTACAATTTGAAAGAAGGATAATTTTTGTAGAGGGTTCAGTTATGAAGTCGCAGATACAGTTATAACGACTTTTATGTGCTTCAGTAAGCACATTAGGTCACCGATTACCCGGTAGTTTAGTGCCCTAGAGTCATGATCTCAGTAAGCTCATTTATTGAACAGACGAATGTTCATTACAAGACTGTAACGCGTCTTCACTTTCTTTTGGTATTACTTGTTATTTAAGTTACTTTGCAGAACACCGGTTGTGGTGGGAAAGTTTTCAGAAACGATGTTTCGGGATACAGGGAAAGATGCGAAGCTGTAAACTACTGACAACGAATTTAGTGATTCAGTCAGGCGACAAAATTCGTTCTAAATCCGTTATTATTGCATATTCGACGCACGAAACGGATCAGTTTACTATCTTTAAATAAAGTGAGCAGTCGGAAAAAGAGAATATTTCCTCCAGTATTGTCATTACTTCTATTTAGGAGTTGTAGATAGCATACGGCTGACATTTTTGGGACAGCATCGTTAATGAGACATGACACCTGAATCAACAGAATAAGAGGGCAAAGGAGGAAGTAAGTTTAGAGTTGGGAATACTGTCAGTAACGAGGTCGCTCTAGTACTACTTAAATTATCTGGTCTTTACAGCTAGCAGCTCGGTCTTTTCCCGCTAGCAATACTTCAATGAGAGCCCCGAGTTGTTGGCAGCCACTGGATTGCTGCGCTGAGCATTGTGCCTAACAGTTCTCAAGTAAAAAACTTCTCCGAACGCCGAAATTTCGCTTACTTCAAGAAAGAACACAACTCAGATCGTAACTAAAATCAAGAACAAATTTTTGACATCCGTGAAGACGTTATAGGGTTATATTTCACAAGTCAATAACAGAACTTTTATGTGATTTTTGTGGGGGATAAAAATACTTCGTACTTGTTAACAGTTGAATATCGTCAAAGATATTTTAGTAATAGACTTTGGGTGGGGTGTAGAAAACAATGACAAACCTATATCAGGATACGGAACTGTGGTTTAGACACGACTCTTTCAAAATAGTATTGCAGTTGCTCTATCAAGCGAGGCGGCAGAAAACGAGAAGATATTCCAATGAGTTCAGTAGTTCCGAGTATGACGTGATAGTTCGAAACTGTTTCCTGTGCCGGAAAGTTTCATTCATTTCAAAAAAATTAACACAACTTCGACTAATTAAACTGAGAAAAAAATTTTAACGTCGTTATTCAAACAATAGAGATATATACCATATGTGAATTTCAGATCTTATTCGCGATTCTTGTAGGAGACAGGGATGTAAACTAATTTTCTGTCGTTGTGGAGAGCGGAGTGCTGTGATGTTACGCCGACTTGTTGCGACAGCGTCGTAGCTTTGGACTTCAGACGTCAGATGGCAAGTGCTTTAAATTAGATTACAAAGGCGGAACGGCAGCTCAGTTGATAGAAGAAATCGGCAAAGCCCTTCCCGAGGAAGGACCATAGACTTTGGGTGGGGTGTAGAAAACAATGACAAACCTATATCAGGATACGGAACTGTGGTTTAGACACGACTCTTTCAAAATAGTATTGCAGTTGCTCTATCAAGCGAGGCGGCAGAAAACGAGAAGATAGAAGCTCAGCGTAATCTCAAGTAGAGACCGAATGCAAAATGCATTTCCCTATACACATTACAATGTAATATCTACAATGCTACAAGTATGTGATCAGCAATAGATGAGTATTGTATCTGCACGATTCCACTTGAGTAACCTTTGTACCTCCAGTATAGTATTCATCCTGGCGCTGTTCCTGTTGAAAGCCTTAATTGTTTGCTGTATCATTATGACTTTATGTGAATGTCGAATTCGATGTTATTTTCTTACTTTCGCATTGGATTTTGTGATATACTAAACTTCTATTTTCCTGCCTGCATGTCTAGTACAGTTCATGGTGTGCAACGTTTACCATCTGTTAAAGTCCATTATTTTAAAATGTTCTGTCATCGATGTTTTGTGGCATTTCTTTCACCGGCGACGACAGATTTTTTTTTTTACTTATTTCTGCTGCTGTGGCTATTCCTATTTTAGATCATAGGGAAATCTTAATTTCTTCCTTCCCATTACCCACAAATCGTTCAACGTTGTGATTTGTCCAATGCTTCGTTGGCGCAATGTTTACAACCGTTCTTTACTTGCTCTGTATGAAACTGGACACCACTGTGAGTAACCCCGCGTAAGACAATTTCAAATGCATTATTTAAAGAGAGTAATTAACGACATTTGTACTACACACATTAAAAAAAAGTTTGGCATCACCTCGGTTCCGAGGTTTCGGGAACCTGTACAGAAAATTGCGACAGAGATCAACATAAACATAATTTCTGCCCTTTTTATTGCTCATGAAAACCACACATTGCATGTTTTACACCATACAGAAAGACCTTCAGAGATGGTGGTCTAGATTGCTGTACACATCGGTACCTCTAATACCCAGCAACACGTCCTCTTCCATTCGTGCATGCCTGTATTCGTCGTGGCATACTATCCACAAGTTCATCAGGGCAGTGTTGGTCCAGGTTGTCCCACTCCTCAACGGGGATTCGGTGTAAATCCCTCAGAGTGGTTAGTGGGTCACGTCGTCCATAAGCAGCCCTTTTCAACCTGTCTCAGGCATGTTCGACAGGGATCATATCTGAAGAACATGCTGGCCACTCTAGTCGAGCGATGCTGTCATCCCGAAGGAAGTCATCCACGAGATGTGCACGATGGGGGCGCCATTTGCCGTCCATAAAGACGAGTTGCTCGGCAATATGTTGCCGGTACGGTTGCACTGTCGGTCGGAGGATGGCATTTACGTATCGTAGAGCCCTTACGGCGCCATCCACGGCCACCATCGCCGTTCGTCGGCCCCAAATAATGCCACCCCGAAACATCAGGGAACCTCCATCTTGATGCACTCGCTGGACAGTGTGTCTAAGACGTTCAGCCTGACCGGGTTCCCTCCAAACACGTCCTCGACGATTGTCTGGTTGAAGGCATATGCGACATTCATCGGTGAATAGAACGTGATGCCAATCCTGAGCTGTCCATTCGGCATGTTGTTGGGCCCATCTATACCGCGCTGCAAGGTGTCGTGGTTACAAAGATGGACTTCGCCATGGACGTCGGGAGTGAAGTTGCGCATCATGAAGCCTATTGCGCACAGTTTGAAACGTAACATGACGTCCTGTGGCTGCACGAAAAGCATTATTGAACATGGTGGCGTTGCTGTCAGGGTTCCTCCGAGCCATAATCCGCAGGTAGTGGTCATCCACTGCAGTAGTAGCCCTTGGGCAGCCTGAGCGAGGCATGTCATCGACAGTTCATGTCTCTCTGTATCTCCTCCGAGACACCTGGACACTTCCCTTGTTGAGAGCCTTTCCTGCCACAAAGTAACAATGCGGACGCGATCGAACCGCGGTATTGACCGTCTAGCCATGGTTGAACTTTCTGGTGGAATGACTGCAATTGATCGGCTGCCGGAACCCCTCCGTCTAACAAGCGCGGCTCATGCTTGGTTGTTTATACCTTTGGGCGGGTTTATTGACATCTCTGAACAGTATAAGGGACTGTGTCTGTGATAGAATATCCACGCTCAACGTCTGTCTTGAGGAGTGCTGGGAACTGGGGTGACGCAAAACATTTTTTGATGGGTGTATAATGATTTCTACTAGAAGATTCGTGTCATCATAGGCGCGGCTAGGAGGAGGGGTGATTTAATGTAAAAGTATCCGCAAACTGGATTCTAGTTCGAGGCATCAGCCGTGAAATTAGACTCGGACGTTCTGCACGCTGTTCCAGAAAAATTGAATCAAGCACAATTGGTGTTCGGGGATTTTCACATCGTTTCCTTACAATGAAATGAAAAAGAAGTAGGACCGGAGGCAGTGAGAGAAGAGCTACGGGACAGAGATAAAGAGAGGCCGCTAACAGCCGCTTGCGAGGAAATGCGCCGTTTTGCATTCGGTGGGGAGCCCCGAGACACGGGTCCTCGCATCCATCTTGAAGGGAACGAGCGACGAGGCGGGGCGCGCGTGAGGGCCCACGGAGGCTTTTTGTCGTACGACACCGCGCGGGGGCGGCGGCGGGGGCGGGGGGCGGCCGCGGCCCGAGCAGAAGTCGCCGCCGGAGTCTATCAGGGGTAACGGCTCGCGGCGGCCGCCGTACATTAACGACTTGTTTACGATATGGCGGGGCTCAGCGGGCTCAGGCGGAACGGCCTAACAACCTGCGCCCCCACTACGCATCGCCTCGCCTCAGCTACCGGGGCCAGCCGCCGTCTAATTAGAAAGCCTCTTCGGCGCTCCGAGGGTCCGCCGTGCGACACATGATCCTATGCGTGCCTGGCCGTCCACTATCAGCTTTGCCTTCCCAGTTACAGGAACCGCAGGACTGCTACAGATTAAACTGCTTACCGTGATTTTCACTGGGTAGACCGTAGCCAGCGACAACATGTGTTGCACAGCCCATGTTAAGACAAGGGTCTAACGTCAGGAGCGCCTCAAAAAGTGTGATAGGGCGTCTCCTGTTTTCAAAGCAATTAAACGATCCGCCACATTAAGAGGGTAGCACTCTGAGACTGTTTGCAGATGACTCTGTTGTTTGCGGAAAAGTGTTGTTGTTGAGTGGCTGTAGAACTATTCTACATGAGTTGGAGGGAATTACTGCTTTCTGGGATGAATGAGAACCTGCTTTAAATGTCCATAAGTATATTATTGCGAATGGCTACGGGAAATATTTCTGCACTGTTGGAACACATTACTAATACCGGACTGCTTGAGCCGGCTGGAGTGGCCGAGCGGTTAAAGGCGCTACAGTCTGGAACCGCACGACCGCTACGGTCGCAGGTTCGAATCCTGCCTCGGGCATGGCTGTGTGTGATGTCCTTAGGTTAGTTAGGTTTAAGTAGTTCTAAGTTCTAGGGGACTTATGACCACAGCAGTTGAGTCCCATAGTGCTCAGAGCCATTTTTGAACCGGACTGCTTGACTCAGTCACCCTGATTAAATATCTTAGCATAAGACTGCTAGGCGGGACGAATGTAAAAATTCAATTATTCACAATCGCATTATTTATTTTTCCGGCCGGCCGGGGTGGCCGATCGGTTCTAGGCGCTACAGTCTGGAACCACGTGACCGCTACGGTCGCAGTTTCGAATCCTGCCTCGGGCATGGATGTGTGTGATGTCCTTGTGTTAGTTAGGTTTAACGGAGCAAGGAGGACATCAAAAGCAGACTCGCTATGGCAAAAAAGGCATTTCTGGCCAAGAGAAGTCTACTAATATCAAATACCGGCCTTAATTTGAGCAAGAAATTTCTGAGGATGTACGTCTGGAGTACAGCATTGTATGGCAGTGAAACATGGAGTGTGGGAAAACCGGAACAGAAGAGAATCGAAGCATTTGAGATGTGGTGCTATAGACGAATGTTGAAAACTAGGTGGACTGATAAGGTAAGGAATGTGGAGGTTCTACGCAGAATCGGAGAGGAATATGTGGAAAACAATGATATGGAGAAGGGACAGGATGATAGGACATCTGCTAAGATTTGAGGGAATGACTTCCATGGTACTAGAGGGAGCTGTAGAGGGCACAAACTGTAGAGGAAGATAGAGATTGGAATACGTCAAGCAAATAATAATTGAGGACGTAGGTTGCAAGTGCTACTCTGAGATGAAGAGGTTAGCACAGGAAAGGAATTCGTGGTGGGCCGCATCAAACCAGTCAGTAGACTGATGACAAAAAAAAAAAAAAAAAAAAAAAAAAA
The DNA here is from genome assembly GCF_023864345.2 of Schistocerca serialis cubense. Classification (NCBI taxonomy): domain Eukaryota; kingdom Metazoa; phylum Arthropoda; class Insecta; order Orthoptera; family Acrididae; genus Schistocerca; species Schistocerca serialis. The sequence goes on along the minus strand of NC_064638.1, from coordinate 83,698,922 downwards.
AATGGTTTATAGTTCTAAGTTCTAGGGGACTGATGACCTCAGAAGGTAAGTCCTAAAGTGGTCAGAGACATTTGAACCATTTATTTTGCCGCCAACCGGTTTCAACCCACGATGGGGTCATCTTCACAGCAATTTACACCATTTGGTTGCTCGCTTGGTAACCGTGCACAGGCAGGGTGGTGACTCCAGCGAGCGACCAAATGGTGTAAATTGCCCTGAAGATGACCCCGTCGCGGGTTGACACCGGCTGGCGGCAAAATAAATAATGCGATTGTGACTGTCATTTTGAGTAATTGATTATAAGTAAATTAATCGCTGTTGTCAGTACACAACGATGTTATCTGAAAACATAAAAAGCTTATAACATCAGTTGAAGAGAAGATGAGTGGCCGACTACAGTTTATTGAGAGAGTGGGGAAGTTAGCGTAGTTGTAAAAGAGATCGTCCACAGAACGCGTGTGTGACCTATTTTTGGGTATTGCTCGAGAGTTTGGGAGTCCCGCCAGGTCGGATTAAAGGACAACATTGAAGAATTTTAGAGGCGAGCTGCTACATTCGTTCCTGTTCGGTTCTATCTGCGTACAGACAATCAATTTTCCTCGCCCCATTACAAGAGGAGCAAGAAAGGTAACAACTAGCAATGGCACAAAGCACCTTCCATCTTGCGCAGTAAAATGGTCGCTGAGTATGTTTATAAATATAGATGATGTGGATTCTTAATACTGCAAATAGATGTTCCAGTGCACGTAAACAAAGTTGCCATACGCAACGCAACACTCAAATGTGATATAATGCAAAGGGCAAAGGTCCCGAAATCGAGTCTCGGTCCAGAACACAGTTTTAATCTGCCAGGAAGTTTCGTATCAGCGCACACTCCACTGCAGAGTGAAAATCTCATTCTGGAAATGTGATATACTCACTCTTTCCGTGAATGACAGCTAATCTAAGAAGAATTCCAGGCATGCGCGTAATATAGCTCGCATTCTTGCTTAATGACTGGCTGATAAAATAAACGCACAGCGCAGTGATTATTAACGTCCCCTCCGCTGTCAATAGAAACTTGTTTCTTGCGATGGCCTGAGGCGGTTAATACGCTGACCCGGGTCGTGCTCCAGGGATGTGACAGGTAATCCGTGGAGCCATCCGGGAGTTGGCCCCCGTTTTTACGAGCAATCGCTCCGCCAAAGCGGCGGGGCGGCACCGGAGACGGAGAGCGGGCGGAATCTATCGCTACGACCCCGGCGCAGGCGGCGCCGCCTGACGTACGGGACGCGCCTCTGGGACGCTCGCTCCCCGTGACGTCGCGACGCCGACCGTTCCGCCGCCGGTCCCAGAGGCGCTGCTGTATTCGCCCATTCCGCCGGAATACCGAGCCACGCTACCGACGGCAGACCTGGCGGCCTCAGAGTTTATAACGTCTTACATTTACTTCTGTTACGACAAGGAACAGTGCGGGATTGGGTTGTTTGGGGGAGGAGACCAGCCAGCGAAGTCGTCAGTCTCATCGGATTAGGGAAGGACGGGGATGGAAGTCGGCCGTGCCCTTTCAAAGGAACCATCCCGGCATTTGCCTGGAGCGAGTTAAGAAAATCACGGAAAACCCAAATCACGATGGCCGCATGCGGATTTGAATCGTCGTCCTCCCGAGTGCGAGTCCAGTGAAGGGAACACTGCACCTTTGAAGTGGTGCAAATTAGGAATATGGTTTCCTAATTTTTACCAGTGGGTGCCTAAATTGTACCACTCATATAATCTATGTTCCGGACTTTGGCCGGCCGGAGTGGCCGAGCGTTTCTAGGCGCTACAGTCCAGAACAGCGCGACCGCTACGGTCGCAGGTTCTAATCCTGCCTCGGGCATGGATGTGTGTGATGTCCTTAGGTTAGTTAGGTTTAAGTAGTTCTAAGTTCTAGAGGACTCATGACCTCAGAAGTTAAGCCCCATAGTGCTCAGAGCCATTTGAATCGGACTTTGAAGATATGTACTAGCCTAAGTTTACGGAAATGTTTCATGTTTTACTTATTACATTAGTATATTCACGTATTACCAAAACATTTTTACTCCTTTTCCCTACTGCACACTTTCTATGAATCCACAATTTGCATTTTATGCATCCGATCATTTTTTTTTCCTTTAGATCTTCCTCGCACAACTCACAGAGCGAAGCCAGGCAGGAAATATTTCAGTATAATGGAAAGTAGTTAACGGTTCAGCGCTACCTATGATTTACCAATCGGTTTCCGTGCTGACATACCCACGGAGTCTTCGAAACGCTTCCTTTCATAGGTGACGTTGCGGTTCTAGAGTTGTTCACATTTGTTTCCCTTAAAATCTGTTTATCTATATACTTATTTTCATAGGCTAGTGGACAGGTCATGTACTTGTTGGCTAGGCCTTAAACTTTTTGGCTCGGCTCTGAGCACTATGGGACTTAACATCTTGCACTGAAATTATGGAGAAATTTGTTTCGTTCTGCAACGTTGAAAGCAAGTTTCCTTACGTCCGACGTCCATAAACCGATCATAATTTTTTGGAATGTAAAAATATGCTCATCCAATTCGTTTTCAACTTAGCTGCAAAACCACAGCCAACACTTTTTATTCCTCCGCTTGCATTTTTATTTTCAGCGTACTACTTAATTGTTGGATTAGATACATTTTATATGCTTGCACTTTAATTTTATCCATGATCCCCATTTAGATATATTGTTACAGCTAAGTGTTTTTCATCCCTGCACTAGTTTCCATAAACCCTTTCTGTTGCCATACTGTAATACAAAACGATTATTTAATTAATAAATTAGGATAAAAATTAGAAAACGTACCACATCGTTTCTAAACATTATCTTCCTCTAACAATGCTAAATTAATTTTTTTTGCAGATTACAATAGGAGGAAGGCTTTTAAATTGTATTGATATATTGTGGGAAATTTATAGTATGATAGGTAATTTCGGCAGTTTCTCTTTAACAATTTCCTACTAACGAAGCACAACGAATACAGACTTATGACTGGCTGTAGTTCACACTGACCTTACTAAATGAATTTTAGTAGTGGTACAAATACTCTCCCCTACATCATTATGACACAGGGAGGTGTTAGGACTCTAAATTACGTGACACAAAATGTATGTCGAGTAGCTGTGACGTAACAGATGGCTTGCCACTGTAACAACATACTGGAACAAGACAGAATTCCGCAGCAGTAAGCTGGTACACTTCCACTGGATGCTGCAGTGAACAGCCAGAAAAGAAAAGTTTTGTGCCCATCATATGATCTCGCAGCGACCACTTCTGTCCGCCTTACCTATTGTAAGTCATTTAGTACCGAGAAAAAAAGGGAAGTGAAGCCGAATCCGATATGAAATCGTCGCAGGTAGCGCTGAACCGTTAACTACTTTCCATTATACTGAAATATTTCCTGCCTGGCTTCGCTCTGTGCGGGCCCAGGGCCCCTCGGTAGCAAGATGGCAATAAATCTTCATTTGGGGAGCGGCGCACCTATCCTCCATCATCCCGCGCTTTATCTAATTACTGGCCTCTTATGACGCAGCCGCCGGGGCCCTGGACGCTTCGCGCCAGGTACGGCGTCAGGCGGTTGGCGGCGGCCGTCGCTTAGCACAGCCACTGCCCACTCGCTACCGGCAGCTCGCCATTCCAGCTCCCGTTATTACTCATCACTGCTGTTGCAGGGATGTGGCAGGGATCACTGCAAAACACAAAGCTAAGTCGAAACGCAGTCGTACATCTTTAATCAGAAATGCTTTGAACACCATTACTCCGGTTTTGATTATGAAACGACCTATGGGTGTTGTGGGTCGATCTCAGTCTTTGGTGATATTTGCTGAGTGAGTAACAGGCCTTGGTCGAAGGCATGTTTGAATGACTAACGCTTCGCCTCTGACACGACACAAATCTCGAAAAATACAAATACCGGGCATGAAAGCCTCCACTGCATCTTTTCAGTTTGTTTTAAATAGCTTCTGACAGGCTACACTGTGTAAGTAGGCTGTTTAGGTTTTTTTATTGCTAACGCCACCTCTGTATGAAAATCACTGGCTGTGCTGTGGGCAGTCTGTGTCTGCTTTGCATTGTTGTAATACTCGCCATTGTACTGTTGGGCAGCGGCAGCTGGATGTGAACAGCGCGTAGCGTTGCGCAGTTGGAGGTGAGCCGCCAGCAGTGGTGGATGTGGGGAGAGAGATGGCGGAGATTTGTAATTTGTCATGAACTGCTATATTTATATATGATGATATCAAGGTAAATACATTGTTCGTTCTCTATTAATATCTTTCATTTGCTAACTATCCCTATCAGTAGTTAGTGCCTTCCATAGTTTGAATCTTTTATTTAGCTGGCAGTAGTGGCGCTCGCTGTATTGCAGTAGCTTGAGCAGCGAAGATTTTTGTGAGGTAAGTGATTTGTGAAAGGTATAGTTTAATGTTAGTCAGGGCCATTCTTTTGTAGGGAATTTTGAAAGTCAGATTGCGTTGCGCTAACAAAATATTGTGTGTCAGTTTAAGCACAGTCATGTATAATTGTTCAAAAGGGGACGTTGTGAAAGGTATAGTTTAATGTTAGTCAGGGCCATTCTTTTGTAGGGAATTTTGAAAGTCAGATTGCGTTGCGCTAACAAAATATTGTGTGTCAGTTTAAGCACAGTCATGTATAATTGTTCAATGGGGATGTTTCAACTGATATAATAAAATACTTCGTGCCTGCTTTGAGCTTACACTCGGGACCATATAAGCAATGATTTTACAACAGTTCTTTTTAAAATCTTGCTTTATACGGTTAGCACAACGTGCGAAAAAGGTATGTTTTCCATAGAAAGTTGGCCCAGATCCTTGTCTCCCTCATGCACCGAATATTTCGTTTAATTCTTCCAATACTTTTTACAAATGTCTTAAATTTCGAATCGATTCCCAGTACTGCACAAAGTTTGAAACCATTAATTTTCAACCAAAACTTTCATGCTTAAAGCAACATTTACCAGTTATTAAGACGTTATTTATTACCCACCATTTTTAGTCCATCTACTTTGCTGGAGGACGTCTGCAAGTACTGGAGGATGGGCAGCATTGTAGTGGTCGATGTCTTATTTGTCATTTAATACCACTAGATATTTTTACCTGGAAAATCACAGATTAAGAAAACCACGGACGTCATCTCGAGACCCTCACTTGAGAAAAGTAATACTAGGACTACTATTACTAGTAATAATAATAAATCTCTTTGAAGGAGTCTGGGAGACAGGAAAAATTCTAGATGAATGGAAAGTTTCCTTGAAACATCCACTCCACAGAAAAGATAACAAACAGGATGCAAACAATTACACAGAAATCTCTTTACTGTCAGTAGCGTACAAAGTATTTTCCATGATTTTATTAATCAGGATAGAAACAACACTACACAGTCATTTAAGCGATTATCAGGTGGTTTTAGGAAAGGAAGGTCATGCTCAGAACAAGTATTTAAGCTCAAGTCAGTGATTCATTACAGATTACTTAATTCAAAGGACATTGAAGTTACGTTTCTGCGTTTCAAAAGGGCTTTTGATTATGTTCATAGAGAAATTCTAGATAAAATAATTTGAGAATTTGGAGTAAAGTCTAAACTGGCAAACCTAATTCGTGAAACACTTACAGATACAGTCTATAAAGTAAAATTTATGAGAGAAATTTCGCAACCTTTCAAAATAAAAAGAGGTGTACGAAAATTTGAAAGCCTATCCCCAATTCTTTTTACTAGTGTGTTAGAGAAAACAGTGAGCATTTCGAAAAAAAAACTTATTTAATTCAACATCTCTCCCACAAGGAAGACGAAGCAAAAGGATCTAAATCAACTGTCTTGCATTTGCAGATGTTTGTACTGTTTCCCAAAAATGTGGTATGTGCTACAACACAAATAAATTCCCTATAGGAAATAGCCAGTAGAACTGCCTTAAGAATTTCTGCAGAAAACAATTTTTTTGACAAACGTTAATAATGCTCCAAAATTCTTGAAAACAGATATTGGCCAAATAGAGAGGGTAAAAAAAATTCAAATATCTAGGCGACATAATCCAAGAAAATGCTTTGGAAAAATCTGCAATAGAGGAAAAGTTGCATAAAATGGGGAGAGCGTATGGTATCACCAAAGACTTCTACAATAAAAAGTGCCTGTCAAAAAATGCAAAAATAAGGCATTAAAACACAACACTGAAGCCAGAATGGCTATATGCAAGCGAATGCTTGACAGTAAACTATAATTTAGATAAATTAGAAGTACCTGGAAGGCAAATTACAAAAAAAAAAAAATTAGGACAGCAAAACAAGGGGAACGTTGGAAATTACGAAGTAATGCTGAAATATATAGAAATATAGAAAATATTTCAGATCTAATGAGAAAAAGGAGACTCATGTTTTTGGACATTTATTTCGAATGCAAGACAGTAGATTAAGTAACAGGATTTTCAAATATTTGTGGGGTAAGGAGTGTGAGATTACAGGCCAGGCTAGAAAATGAGCATTCACTCTATAGAAGTCTTCATACTCCAGCAGCCTGCGTTTAGGAGGCGAGGGGCCTGTAATATGGAATTCTGTGAACGATAGCTATCAGAAAGTGCTTCGTATGGCTAAGCGTTTTCACGATTTAATCCGCAGCAAATCACGCAAGAAAACAGCACTTTTCTTTCTTTGTCCTTCAGCTGTGAAGGAAGTATTCTGGCTACCAAAGCACTTACCAATAATGAGATACCTCAAAAATTACAAGGTAGTCAACTCAATTCAGTAGTGGAAGGTACCAAACGCACATACCGAAAAGTAAACATGAACAATTCTTATTTAATTAGGTTTTATCAAATTCCTCTAGTTAAAACGGTCAGTTTGAAAATTTGAAAAGAAAAGACGATAAAGGGTACCAATAGGAACATAAATATTTCTTTAAGACATGTAAACATTAAATTACGTACGATCCGTTAATTCTGATACTGAGAGGATCGCTCTCTTCTGCGATCTAATCATGAAACACACATCAGAAACACTTGTAACACATGTCTTAAAATGATATAAGCTACTATACCATTTACACTCTAAAAGAAGAAGGAACACTTTCATGCAAAATGTGACCTGAAAACCAAGTCTCGGAGCTAAACCATATCTTGAATCAGGGACCCAACTGAATAAAATTTTACTCTTAACTATGATTGAAATAACAAGGTCTCACCGATATTTGGAAAAGACATCAGGCATTAAAGATTAAAACAAGTTCCCCACAAGATAATTTCAAAAGCAACTTGCGTGACATGAATCACACGTTAGCTAAAATCTCTCTCTGTAAGGAAAACGTCCGCTGATTTTAACCGAAAGCAGAACAATTAAAAAAAAACATTTAGCAAGAATGAAGGTGCCTGCTCATATTCAATTTCTAAAAACACTGCACCAACAAGTCTCAACATGAGTGCACAAAATTTAATGGTATTCACCCAAAACAAAATACTAAAGATCGGGGAACCATCTAACCCACAATGTACCTCTTATACAATTCAGATTTGAATACAATGCCTTCAAATACCGTTAGACTACTAAATAAAATTAATCGGTGGCGTATGTTAATACCAAATCCGACAAGTGTTAGTGTATCAGACTTTGAAGCTCGCCGTTTATTCGTTTGCTTCTCCCTTGTTTTGCTATGATGAAAAACCACAAGCAATACGGTGAAATCTAGCCAGATTACCAGTCAGCACATTCAACAAATACACACAACTCGTAATAACAACGGAGAATTAGCTGGACGGGAAGCATTACACTCTAATGTCACTGCGTTTAAATTCAAAACGTAACTTTAACTCCACCTCACGTCTAGCAGATGACCCTGCGAACGTATACTATAAATGCTGCCACCGAACATTCCATTAAATGTAACACGGTGCCTACCATGGGGCGTCAACTCCACGTGCGAACGCTGTCGCACAAAACTCACTAGCTCCTGCATTCGCTGTGACAGGGCCATGAACCTTAAAGCCCAACCACCAGACCCTTCTGCCTCCCAACGAGACACAGGGGAAGGCGTTGCCGAGAAACGGGTGCTCGCAATTGATAGCGCACCGGCTTATATAACTTAGTATTCGATGTTCACAAGAAAAGAAAAGAGAAAGAGAACAGGAGGAAATGTAAGAACAACAAAGTATGTTGTATCTGTTCCCCATTGGAGAACAGATATGAAGGTAGCTTAGACAATAATTTATTATTTTTCGATACCCAGCTTTTTCCAGGAAGCCAATAAGCGCCTTGCTTATCATTTTAGGTAAATAAACGACATTGGGACATATAAAATCGAAAAAATTATTAATACATTACGAATTATTAGGCAGACTATGATTTTTAAGGCTGAAGGAACCATATTCACCTTTCATGCACAGCTTAATTAAGTCAAAGTGTCGTTTTTTCCTTAGCCGTTGATATGAATTTGGGGATAAATCACAAAGAGAAGATGTCGATTAACTCTTGCAGTGGCGTGTGTGTGGTTGCCAGTGGCAAATGCTTGCTACTTATTGTGCAGTTCTCTTACATGGCGTCGATTATCGGCAGGTGGCGACTCGGCGATCTTCACAAGTCTTGGCGGCGCATGACGAGAGGCGGGCTTTAATTAGCGAGGGAACAGCCGGCAACGCGCTGTCGCAGCGCCCTCTTTTTACTCGGCGCGCTCCCTTTACGACCAAGCAGCGCACGCAGTAAGATCGGCCGCCCCTATACAACTCACGCCCGGGGCCATGGGAAAAACACAGATGCGCCGTCCGTGCCCTCCTGCGAGGCGTACAAGTCCCTATTCCGAGGATTTCATTAGCGCTCTGACGCAAAATCTCGGGCGTACGCCGCCGCATACATACGCACTCGAGGCCTGTGATAGCCGATTATTTTCCACCACAAGCGTCGTTAGAATTATCGAACATATTTTGGGGTTGTGTATGATGGTTATTTTTAGAAAGATAGTTGCTTTTATATTATACAAAACAATGTACATAAGCACCGGCCGGGCGAAAGCCAACTCACTGTATTCATTTACGAGGCCCAGAAGGCGATTGATAGTTGAAACGTAATCCCATGCTGTCTTTGTTCTCTTCTGTGAAGCGTTTTACAAGGGCTCCACACGTTTCCTATTACACACTGCTCAACAAAATTGGGGAACATGACTTTGGGCGTCTGCCATCCTCCACTGAGCAATAATTGAGGACTCAGTATACTTTAATCTTTCAAAAATTGCATCATCCACCGTTTGCATAAAAAGAACTGAAATGTTCGGCAGGTGTCGAAAAGAAAGTGGAAAAATCATGCATCTCGCCATCCTGGGTACTTCTCATTGGACTTTGAGAGCTTCAGTATCGTTTTACCCTCCGTGAGCGTTTGTCACTGCCTGACACCTACGTGGCATGCTCCACGGAGGTCATCCTGTGGGTTTCCACTCTACAACGAGAACCCTTGAGAGGTCTTGGGGAGCCTATGTTGAGAGAGGACGACCACGAGCACGCCTGTCATGCATGTCCAATACATTCTTGATGGGGTTAGGTTGCTTTCCATTACTTCAATGCCCAGGACTCGCAAGACATCCCTGGTGACCATGAATAAAGATAAGATCCTTATGGTTGTCAACACTGGAGCCTCTCCAAATCATCACAGAAACTTGGAACTCTGTCGATTAAAAAAAAAAAAATAAATAAAAGGTTCAGATGGCTCTCAGCCCTCTGGGACTTAACATCTGAGGTCATCAGTCCCCTAGAACTTAGAACTACTTAAACCTAACTAACCTAAGGACATCACACACATCCATGCCCGAGGGAGGATTCGAACCTGCGACCGTAGCGGTAGCTGGGTTCCAGACTGAAGCGCCTAGAACCGTTCGGCCACACCAGCCGGCTATGTCGATTTCCTGGACAACAATGGCGTGTACCGCTCACCACGAGTGCTAACAAGAACTCGAACACGACCATCCCCTTGCGTCAGAGAATATCTAGACTCGTTTGTGAATAATACGTTTCGCCAGTGAAGCAGTTGCTTGTTCACATCTAAACGGCAGAACTCAACGCGAGCTGGACGTCTGGAACACAAGGTTCTTTTTCATAACCTCCTCTTTACTGATCACACACAGTGGCTCCAGTGGCCCATCGCGGCTCAAATGGCCCTTTGCGGCTCCAGTGGCTCTTCTGTGATCGCCTTGCAGTGGTCTGGCGTTATCCGTTTGACGCCGCATTGCGGAGATGACCAGATATCGGTTTTCACGTGGCGCTGAAATACGTCGGCGTTCTTGTCTAACTCGGCTTGTCTACTGACCTGTCTCCCTGTACCGTGTCCACAAACCATGGATGGCACTTGGAGAGGCATTGGCATCTGCAGCAACATGACCGGAAGTCCATCCTTTTTGGATGAAACAGACCGCCCTTGCAGCTTGGAAAACTGCACTGCATTAAGATGTAGCATTGCATTTGCTTGGTTGAATACAACGCCCAAAACTGACAACTGCCATCTGTGTGCCACTAGAAAACACTGGGACACCTGCACTCACTTCCTTCTGGGCGGTCACCTGGCACTGTACTGCATAAGACAGCCAACAGGTAGCGAATGATTTTAATTATTGTCTACAGTGAAAGCAAGGATCTCAAGCTTTGCAATAAGACCACAGGTAACACCTATATCGAAACAGATTTAATACCGGACGTTGATACACATGTTCCCCCAATATTTTTGAAGAGTGTGTTAAAAGAGAATATCAGTGCAGGCACATGATTATTAAAGGCCTGTAGCAAGTAGACCTCAGTATGTATTTCTCAAATGGGAAACATCTTTAAATGTCAAAGTAGCGCTGTCCGCATCTCGGGAGAGTGTGATACGAACCATACAAATCGTAATACTCGTAAGGGCAAGCGACGCGACAGGAAACATCTCAAGCTCTGTGCTGGCGTTGGATACAAGCAGGCTATATCATTAGCAAAGTGTTGTGACATACAGACACACCAGCAGTTTTCTGACAGGTTATCGAGAAACTATAGTAGCCCAGAAGACAAGTTCCAGGTGAAGTTATGATTGCTTCATTCAGCAAATGAGTAACGATTAACGATAACAACAAAATTGTTATTCTATTCACCACATTTTTGGGTATATGGTTGTAATGAACTACGATGACGTTAGAAAGCACGTACAAAGTCTGGCGCCTTCTTAGATTACAGAAATATTCGAACATAACTGTACACATTAAGTATGTTATTTTTGTGCAGTGATAGACTTTACGAAAATGTTAATACAGGGGTACGAATTTAAATGAATTTCTCTGAAGAACTGATGATGTATCTGTCTCTTTAATACCTAAAGAACTGATTGCTTACGTTAATTGCTGTACATCTTTCTTTCTTCAGCCTGTAGAAAAGCAACTATCGTACAATACTTACAGTGTTCTGACTAGTATGTATGCGTTCTTTAACTGTTCAAAACTTAAATTTGGAAGTTTACAAAACGTGAAGAACTAATAGGATATTCATTCATTAAAGTGATCTGTTGACTTCACTGTCGTTTCACTTATTTTTGGTTACATGGCATTCGCAATCGTATTATTAAAATGTTTCTTTTTCTCGATGAGTAATATGCTAGTCTATTTAGTCTAGCAATAAACAATTGAATTTGGATATTTTCTCAAATTCAGATAGTTAAGAATACTATATTTGTTACGTATATTTTTAGAGCTTGTATCCACGAAAGAGTGAGCTTAGAAATGAAGATTAATCCACTTTTCAGAAGTATCAGAGACAGAAACCGCGTAAGTACTGAAACCAAAGTGAGTGTAACTGAACAGCGCTTTTCATACCATATTTTATAAATTTGCTCATTTAAGTTGAAGATTCGACGCAAGAAAATGGCGGTGACGCTGTACCTTTCAGCCTATAATGACAGCAGTACTTATTTACCAAAATTAATAACCAATTTTCGGAATTTTTGCGAAATAGTTCGAGCGACTGCAGTGGTTATACATAATCCATAGCGGAAGTGTAATTCCATGAAGAAGCCTGTTCCATTTGAATGATTTAAGCACTTATCTTTTTTTATTTTTGTTTTAAAAAAACACACTGAGAGTTATGATCGCGTATCGGTCTGGTTAATAACACCAAAACGCCAGCGTGCGGGTTAGTGGAGATAAACAGTGACAAAAACACTAGACGAGTTACGGAGGCCAAAATATTTCGAGAACTCAAGAACATCCCGTGATTTTCACTGGAGAGAAGTGACACACAATACGTCATCAGAAAATGAATCAGAATCACAAATTACTTCGAAGGGTTCCCAACGCTTTTGAGAAGAATGTAGTAAATTATGCTACATCAGCTGCATGATTACCTTCATGTTCGAGGCAACACATCTTGCGATTGTGTGACTGAATGCCCTTGGGGTGGTGGTCTTTCTTTGTGAGTTCCCGCGTTTTCGACTTTCTCCCGGTGAGATAACTTGTAACAACTGGGCTGAGAAAGATTTCCTATGAAATTATATGCGATGTTTGCAATTGGCTATTATGGATGAATGGAAATGGACGCAGCATGTCCGGTTTTTGTGTGGAAAAATTGCCTTAAAGCCGGACGAAATATGACTGCAATGCTATTCTTGGCTTTTCTGCATTTACTGTAGTCGCCATCTATATTACAAAAGAAAAAAACACTGCAAGGCTCATTATTAAAGACGTAGTAGTGGTTAAACCGACATAAGTCGAGAAACTCATTTCTTCATCGTAACCAGGGAGAAATCAACATACTTCGCTCATTCTACCAAAATCACCCGCAGACTGTGGTTCTTGTTAATAACTCTTCTATGTGTCCCTAAAATTTCATATTCCTAGAATGTGTTTAGTTTTCTTGGGAAGCAGTTTTGACAGCCAGTGTGCATCACAAGAGAGGTACGTTAAGATTAATGTCTGACATACACAGAGGTCTTTAGGTGAACTGTTAACTCAGCAGGATAATTATGCGGGAAGAAACGGTTCATGGCCTTCTCAGAGCAGCCATCTGGCACATGAAAATGCTTTTAGGGATACTGTGAGGAAAGCTGGAATGACCTGGGAGGATTGGAATCTCACTCCTTCCATAAGCAGTTTCGTGTCATTGCCTCCACATCCCGCTGTAAGACTGAGACAAATGGGGTAACTGTGGCTAACAAACTAAGACCTAAAACGCAGGGGAGAGTTCAGCAAAAACACAAAAACTAGGATATACCGAGTTATATCTAGCTTGTGCAAACTACAGTAGATATAACAGTATATCAGAGTTAAAGGTATTACATAACCTTAGGAAGTATAAGGTTTCTTTTTTTCTGTGCCGCGCGGGTTAACAGCGCGATCGCAGGGCGCCTTGTCACAGTTCCCGGAGTTTCCCCCGTCGGAAGTTTGAGTCCTCCCTCGGGCATTGGTGTGTGTGTTGTCCTTAGCGTAAATCAGATTAAGTTAGATTAAGTAGTGCGTAAGCTTAGGGACCGATGACCTCAGCAGTTTGGTTCTATAGGACCTTACCATAAATTTCCTATTTATGTGTGCCGCTCCTTAATTGCGTATAAGATGGAGCTTGTTGCTTTGGCGCGAAGTCGCAACGTCTGAGAAATATGGTGCATCTCGGTCACGTGACGGTAAATCTGTCGCGTACAGCCTGTCCAACGCACGGTTAGGCTGCCTGGCGACGCGCGGCCAGTGGCGAAGGTCCCGGCGGCGCCGGAGTGTTGACGACGCTTCACCCCCGTGCCGCGTGCCACCAACTGATGACTCCCGGTAATTAGCACGTGCGGACCGCTTCCTCCAGGGCCAGGGCGTCGCCAGCGGCACCGTGGGCGTCGCGACGCCGCCCAGGCCAGAAGGACGTCGGCAGCAACGGCGACGGCGACGGCGCTGACAAACGGCGCCGTTTAATTTAACGCCCCTCGCCACATCGCCGCGTAACGAAGGGGCCACTTAACCCCGCGGCCCGTGCCTTTTTTTAGCCGTTATGAGGCGCCCAGGAGCCGAACTTGTTTCAGCTAATTAGATTTGCGAGCGCCCCGCCTGGACGCCGCAGGAGACGCGCCGCATCGGGAGCTCCTGGCGACGCCGCGCCCCCGAAAACACTCCAGACGTCGTCTCCGTCTTTAATACGTATTTTAATTACGGTCGTTATGCTAATCGTGGCACGCCGCAGGAGGCGACAACGGTGACTTAGCAACAAGGAAGGCAGTTCATAGTACTAAAGTCCTTAAACTCTTGTTACGTAAGTAATATCGACGAAATATTTCATTTGTTCCTTTCGTCTGCCGGCACTAACTTCATTAGGAACATATCGTTTTGTGAAATTTGTCAGGAATCTGTGGTATTCTTCTCCTTACTGAGTTATTCCTGCATTTTCATTGACTAATTGGACAGGCGAAATACCCCCAGGCTTCAAGAAGAATATAATAATTCCAATCTCAAAGAAAGCATGGTTGACAGATGTGAAAATTACCGAAATATCAGTGTAATAACTCACGGCTGCAAAATACGAGTACAACAATAATTCTTTACAGACGAAGAGAAAAACTGGTAAAAGCCGACGTCAGTTTATATTCCGTAGAAATGTTGGAACACGTGAGGCAATACTGACCCTACGACTTATCTTAGAAGATAAATTAAAGAAAGGCAAACCTATGTTTCTTGCATTTGTTGACTTAGAGGAAGTTTTTGACAGTGTTGACTGGAATACTCTCTTTCAAATTCTGAAGGTGGCAGGGGTTAAATACAGGGAGCGAAAGGCTATTTACAATTTGTACCGCAACCAGATGGCAGTTATAAGAGTCGACGGGCATGAAAGGGAAGCAGTGGTTGGGAAAGGAGTGAGACAGGGTTGTAGCCTCTCCCCGGTGCTATTCAATCTGTATATTGAGCAAGCAGTAAAGGAAATGAAAGAAAAGTTCGGAGTAGATATTAAAATCCATGGAGAAGAAATAAAAACTTTGAGGTTCGCCGATGACATTGTAATTCTGTCAGAGACAGCAAAGGACCTGGAAGAGCAGTTGAACGGAATGGACAGTGTCTTGAAAGGAGGGTATAAGATGAACATCAACTAAAGCAAAACGAGGATAATGGAATGTAGTCGAATTAAGTCGGGTGGTGCTGAGGGAATTAGATTAGGAAATGAGACACTTAAAGTAGTAAGGGAGTTTTGCTATTTGGGGAGCAAAATAAACTGATGATGGTCGAAGAAGAGAGGATATAAAATGTAGACTGGTAATAACAGGGAAAGAGCTTCTGAAGAAGAGAAATTTGTTAACATCGAGTATAGATTTAAGTGTCAGGAAGCCTTTTCTGAAAGTATTTATATGGAGTGTAGCCATGTATGGAAGTGAAACATGGACGATAAATAGTTTGGACAAGAAGAGAATAGAAGCTTTCGAGATGTGGTGCTACAGAAGAATGCTGCAGATTAGATGGGTAGATTACATAATTAATGAGGAGGCACTGAATAGAATTGGGGAGAAGAGAAATTTGTGGCCCAACTTGACAAGATGAAGGGATCGGTTGGTAGGACATGTTCTGAGGCATCAAGGGATCACCACTTTAGTATTCGAGGGCAGCGTGGAGGGTAAAAATCGTAGAGGGCGACCAAGAGATGAATACACTAAACACATTCAGAAGGATGTAGGTTGCAGTAGGTCCTGGGAGATGAAGAAGCTTGCACAGGATAGATTAGCATGGAGAGCTGCAGCAAACCATTCTCTGGACTGAAGACCATAACAACAACAACAACAAAACACTGATAGCATCTTTTCGCGGTACTTGCATACAAATTTGTACAAAAGTCTGACTGTTTCTCGCTAAACATTTACCTTCTAGGCGAATGGGTATTTCATACAAATGTCGGCGTTGAATTCGATGGTCAGTTCAGGACGAACTTGTTGGATTTAGTTGCGATTGTGTCGCAGATCTTGATTCTTAAATCCGTTCATTTTGTTGTGTTTCGGTTTCTCTTCTTTTTACGGTGCTCATTCTAGTTCGTTGGGAACTTAAACGTGCTTCGCGCTCTTTATCTTTTTCATTTTTCGCTTTTTGTTTTAGAACTGGCAGTATCTCCTTCTCTTTTACGTTTGGGAATTGTCTGAAGTAAAAATCAAATCAAATTTTAATTAACGATTACTCTAAATACACTTTCCACAATGTCCACACTTCATTTTCGATTTTTATTCAGCCAATGTATCACTCTGACTAGTTACTATTCAATGTTTGTTTCTATTCACTTACTGCACTACATTTTCGGTTCCTCCTTTTGTCACTGATAAGAAACTGACGTTTGAATCCACAACGAGTCCTGAATTATGTACCCTTAACAATAGTTAGCCCCACCAGTGGCGAATTCCAGAGCAAACGAAAAAGGCTTCGAACGGTCCACAGTGTTCCAGAACACCCACAATCCTCGAGAGCGTTATGGATTGTTCCACAATGATCTGAGATGTTCCGGGATGTTCCCGCACATTCTGAAATCATCCCGTATGTTCGAGACTATTCTCAAACATTCCAGAACATTTCGGATCATTGTGGAACATTATGGAGTGTTGTGGAATCCTCTCGAATTCTCTCAAATGTTCTGGAATGTTCTGGAATACTCTCGAATATTCTGGAATGTTGTAGAAATTTCTAGAGCGTGAAACATCTCAGCCCTTATATCTTTATTAGCACGCCCTTCAGTTGAAAACGGGAACTTTCTTCATGGATTTGGGATAGAAGGCTACCACACCACATAATACCTTTGATTGTACAGGGACTAATTTCTGAGTTTTAGCGGCATGCACGTTCTATACTTACTTTTATAATATGTACTGTCTACCCATCGTGCCCTATAGCTCACTCCTATTTTTCACATTGTTTCAAACATCTTGCACCATTTTAATTGACGGCCGCTTTTTCCGAGTCGACACATCGTATGAACGTGTCTTGATTTTTTTTTTTCAGTTTTGCTTCCAATTGCAGCTGCAACGTCAAAACTGCGTCCCTGGTGCCTTTACCTTTCCTAAAGCCAAACTGATCGTCGTCTAACAGATCCCCAATTTTCTTTTCTGTTATTCCGTATATTACTCTTGTCAGCAACTTGAATATATGAGCTGTTAAGCTGATCGTGCGAGAATTCTCGCACGTGTCGGCTCTTGTTCTCTTCGGATTTGTGTGCATGATGTTTTTTCCCGAAAGTGCGACCGTACGTTACCAGGCTCATAATTCTACATACCTATGTAAATAATCGTTTCGTTGCCACATCCACAACGATTTCAGAGATAATCATGGAATGTTATCTATCCCGTCTGTCTTATTTAATCTTAAGGCTTTCAAAGTTCTTTAAAATTTTCATTCTAATACTGGATCCCCTATCTCTTTCATATCGACTACATTTTCTTCTTGTATCTCGTCGCCAGGCAAGTCCTTCCTCTCATAGGGGACTTCGATGTACTTTTCCTACCTCTGTATTTAACTGAGAAATTCCCATTGCACTCTTGCTGTTACCACCCTTGGTTTTAATTTCACTGAAGGTTGTTTTGACTTTTCCATACACCAGAGTAATTACATTAAATTTGTCATGAGTTGTGACACATAGTCCAGACGGAACTTTCATCAGAACTTTACGAGAGAAAAGGCAGTTAAATAATACCTTGTAAAGCCTTTCGTCTCTAGAGGGATTGCACACCTTAGGATAAACAGTATGTACTGCCTCTTCAATAAAAAATTATTTTTCCTTCATTACTTCTGAGTATACTGCTCTTTTGTTATATACACACAGTGTGGTCTGGCGTAACATACTGTCATATGAGAAATACTTGTTTGCCCGTTTCGTTAACGAATTGCACCAGATGCAGGAATCGTCTTCACAGCTGGACCTAACTTATAGAAAAATGTACCCTTTACTGGTTGTTTTTGTGATGCGTTAACTTTTCCTACATGCCTTAGCAGATGTTCCAACTCGTCGCTTTTCCTAGCTGCGAAGTCACCTAAACTCTTTTTCTCTTGAATTTCTATCTAGTACCTATTCTGTTTCATGTAACTCCTAATTCTTATTCAGAACAGCGCTTTTCAAATGGTTCTAATTTCTTTTTCAGGGGCCCTTTCTCGCAGACTCCTTGTTTCAACTTTATTTTGTATAACATTTGGTCCAGTTTTCGAGCATCTGTGATACTCACTTACTGATTCTTTATTCTAAGGTCAAAAAGTTACAGAAATGAGCGGTAATAGAAAGATATATTTTGATAATAGTTATTGTTTCAAATTAACAAATTAAGAATTCGGGGACAGCGTTTGTGTATTTGTTACAAAATATGTAATATGGAATAGTTATTGGTGAACTCTGATAATGTTAAATAACACAGATAAGCGTATTTATCGACTCGCATCGTTTGTAATGTGTCCCTCCACTTCAAGGAACTGCGGCATGGCGTAAGCACCGCAGTAGCTAAGCCATGTCAAAGACTTCCTGTCGTAGTTGCCATAACGCTTCCCCAAACTGATCTGTTTGAAGGCGAAACAAGTTTAATCGCAGTCACGGTTTCCAGAGTTTTACGTTAAATTAACTGCGTAATGAAACTTGCAGGGACTACCGAAGCTCAGATTTACGGCCGATGCGGCCGTTTGGGAAGCTGTTTACGGGGGACCTCAGCCGCGGCCCGGACCTACGTCGCCTTCGCTTGAATTTGCTGCGAGCTAAAACCACTTACGCCGGTTCCTGAGGAAAACTCTATGATGGGTAAGTACTTGGGCACATATAAAGCTGAATTCATTGATCGTAAACATTTTATATCGATTGTTACTCAATACACAGTTCTGGTTCCAAAGCAAGAGTGCGCTACTTCGTTTCCATTTCCCTCCCTTCAGTGTTGAATCTAATACCGCCGATCGGCTGGGAAAAGCATGTGCTCTAATGAAGGCTAGAGGACATGCCCTAAAAGAAGAAGTTTAACATAGCATTCCCTGTAATGAAGTTTTCGCGGAACTTATTTCGGAAGTGTACACTGACCGTGCAGGTACATGGCTGAAGTAACGTGTGTCATGTTTCTCTCTTATCAGGAGATGAATAAGCACTACAAACTGTCCATTTCTGCTTCTTGCCCTTCATCTTAGCGCCGTCCCGTTAGAGCGAGATCCGCGCTTTTAATGCACGATATTTCTTACGGCCTAACGCTTTTTGTGGATTTAGGCTTCTTCATCTTATATCTGCAGTTATAGTGTCTAGCCACAGTAATTTAGCTCGTCGACGTTGTCTCTGGCCTTCAACAGTGAGATGAAAGGCTCAGGTTATGACCGAAGTAGGTGGTGCTCTTCTTGCATCTTTTTATTGATTGGAGCCACTCCAGCTGGTTGTCGAATCGTTTTACTGTTGATGTGGTCGAGCAGGGAAATGCCTAACGATCTTTCCAGTATCAGTTTTTCCATGACATGTAGCACTTGTAGGTGTGGGGCAACAATCGTTATCACATATATAATGCACTGGCCTCATCATTGTGCGGGATATTTTTGATTTCATGTGAACAGGCGTCTTATGATCACAAAGAATGACAGTAACGTGTCTACCTCGCATCCACGTCGCCCTGATTCTTGCTTGCTCATCCTCATTCACTTAATTAGAAGGGCAAAACTCTCCATCTATACATTCAGCAAGGAAGGAAACTCGAATGAGTAATAAATCTTGAGGCTCACATACACTACTGGCCATTAAAATTGCTACACCAAGAAGAAATGTAGATGATAAACGTGTATTCATCGGACAAACATATTATACTGGAACTGACATGTGATTACATTTTCATGCAATTTTGGTCCATAGATCCTGAGAAACCAGTACCCAGAACAACCAACTCTGGCCGTAATAACGGCCTTGATACGCCTGGGCATTGAGTCGAACAGAGCTTGGATGGCGTGTACAGGTACAGCTGCCCATGCAGCTTCAACGCGATACCACAGTTCATCAAGAGTAGTGACTGGCGTATTGTGACGAGCCAGTTGCTCGGCCACCATTGACCAGACGTTTTCAGTTGGTGAGAGATCTGGAGAATGTGCTGGCCAGGGCAGCAGTCGAACATTTTCTGTATCCAGAAAGGCCGTACAGGACCTGGCCACCATTGACCAGACGTTTCCAGCTGGTGAGAGATCTGGAGAATGTGCTGGCCAGGGCAGCAGTCGAACATTTTCTGTATCCAGAAAGGCCGTACAGGACCTGCAACATGCGGTCGTGCATTATCCTGCCGAAATGTAGGGTTTCGCAGGGATCGAATGAAGGGTAGAGCCACGGGTTGTAACACATCTGAAAAGTAACGTCCACTGTTCAAAGTGCCGTCAATGCGAACAAGAGGTGACCGAGACGTGTAACCAATGGCACCCCATACCATCACGCCTGGTGATACGCCAGTATGGCGATGACGAATACACGCTTCCAATGTGCGTTCACCGCGATGTCGCCAAACACGGATGCGACCATCATGATGCTGTACACAGAATCGGGATTCATCCGAAAAAATGACGTTTTGCCCCTCGTGTACCCAGGTTCGTCGTTGAGTACACCATCGCAGGCGCTGCTGTCTGTGATGCAGCGTCAAGGGTAACCGCAGCCATGGTCTCCGAGCTGATAATCCATGCTGCTGCAAACGTCGTCGAACTGTTCGTCCAGATGGTTGTTGTCTTGCAAACGTCCCCATCTGTTGACTCAGAAATCGAGACGTGGCTGTACGATCTGTTACAGCCATGCGGATAAGATGCCTGTCATCTCGACTGCTAGTGATATGAGGCCGTTGGGATCCAGCACGGCGTTCGGTATTACCCTCCTGAACCCACCGATTCCATATTCTGCTAACAGTCATTGGATCTCGACCAATGCGAGCAGAATTGTCGCGATACGTTAAACCGCAATCGCGATAGGCTACAATCCGACCTTTATCAAACTCGGAAATGTGATGGTACGCATCTCTCCTCCTTACAGGAGGCATCACAACAACGTTTCACCAGGCAACGTCGGTCAACTGCTGTTTGTATAGGATTAATCGGTTGGAAACGTTCCTCATGTCAGCACGTTGTAGGTGTCGCCACCGGCGCCAACGTTGTGTGAATGCTCTGAAAAGGTAATCATTTGCACGTCACAGCATCTTCTTCCTGTCGCTTAAATTTCGCGTCTGTAGCACGTCATCTTCATGGTGTAACAATTTTAACTGCCATTAGTGTACTTTTCTCACGAAGTATTGTTAAAAAGGAACAACCATATTGAAACTTCAAAATTTGCCACCGCAGACGTGTGAACGATAAAGGAACAATCTGCAATACTGATAGCAAGGAAAGTTGGTAGTCAAGCTTTGAGAAAACACCAAACTCGAAAATTTGCCGTAGTAAATGTGTGAATGACAAAACATTTTGGCACCAGAGAAGTTACAGAAGTCAAGGTCTGAGAAAATGCAGTCGGAAATTGAAGTATGATGCGCTGCGCTTTTCATTTTTTGGACAGGCCGAAAGGAGTCAGACGCCGCTGGGTGTGCTGGCCGGTGTCCGAGAGCGCCGTGTAATTGGCGGAGGTGGCGCGGGGGGCGGGGGGTGGGGGGGCGGCGGCAATCTGGCGATGAGTTGGCAGGCGGCCGCCTCGGCCCGCCCGCGATTTACGTGCGTGGGGAGTCGCAGCGCGGCGCGGCACCAGCTGGCCCGCCCATCCATCAGCGGCCGCCACATTAGAAACACCTCGGCCCTCCCGCGACGCCAAGACGCATGCCCTCGCCGCTTAATGGCCGACACTACTTCTGGCTAAACACCAGCCTAGGTCTCCGCGGTACACTCTGTACTGGCAGGGCCGCACAAAGCAGCTTTTTCCTGCTGAGACCAAAGTGTTCCGCACTCCACAACAATCGATGATACCTTCACGGTTACACATACGGCACAAGAAGCCGGGCCAAAGTTCAAATTTTGCCTACCACAAAGTATTTTAATTTTTCGCGGCTAGCATCACTTACAGTGTGCTTCATATACACTACTGGCCATTACAATTGCTACACCACGAAGATGACGTGCTACAGACGCGAAATTTAACCGACAGGAAAAAGATACTGTGATATGCAAATGATTAGCTTTTCAGAGCATTCACATTAGGTTGGCGCCCGTGGCGACACCTATAACGTGCTGACATGGGAAAAGTTTCCAACCGATTTCTCATACACAAACAGCAGTTGACCGGCGTTGTCTGGTCAAACGTTGTTAAGATGTCTCGTGTAAGGAGGAGAAATGCGTTCCATCACGTTTCCGACCTTGATAAACGTCGGATTGTAGCCTATCGCGATTGCAGTTTATTGTATCGCCACATTGCTGCTCGCGTTGGTCGAGATCCAATGACTGTTAACAGAATATGGAATCGGCAGGTTGAGCAGGGTAATACGGAACGCCGTGCTGGATCCCAACGGCCTCGCATCACTAGCAGTCGTGATGACAGGCATCTTATCCGCATGGCTGTAACGGATCGTGCAGCCACGTCTCGATCTCTGAGTCAACAGATGGGGACGTTTGCAAGACAACAACCATCTGGACGAACAGTTCGACGACGGTCCCAGCAGCACGGAATATCAGCTTGGCGACCATGGCTGCGGTTAGCCTTGACGCTGTATCACAGACAGGAGCGCCTGCGATGGTGTACTCAACGACGAACCTGGGTGCACGAATGGGAAAACGTCACTTTTTCGGATGAATCCAGGTTCTGTTTACAGCATCATGATTGTCGCATCCGTGTTTGGTGACATCGCGGTGAACGCACATTGCAAGCATGTGTTCGTCGTCGCCATACTGGCGTATCAACTGGCGTGATGGTATGGGGTGCCACTGGTTACACGTCTCGGTCACCTCTTGTTCGCATTGACGGCTGGACGTTACGTTTCAGATGTGTTACGACCCGTGGCTGTACCCTTCAATCGATCTCTGCGAATACCTACATTTCAGCAGGATAATGCACGACCGCATGTTGCAGGTCCTGTACGGCCTCTCTGGATACAGAAAATGTTCGACTGCTGCCCTGGGCAGCACATTCTCCAGATCTCTCACCAATTGAAAACGTCTGGTGAATGGTGGCCGAGCAACTGGCTCGTCGTAATACGCCAGTCACTACTCTTGATGAACTGTGGTAGCGTGGAAACTGCATGGGCGGTTGTACCTGCACACGCGATCCAAGCACTGCTTGACTCAATGCCCAGGCGTATCAACGTCGTTATTATGACCAGAGGTGGTTGTTGTGGGTACTATGCACCCAAATTGCCTGAAAATGTAATCACATGTCAGTTCTAGTATAATATATTTGTGGAATGAATACCCGTTTATCACCTGCATTTCTTCTTGGTGTAGCAATTTTAATGGCCAGTAGTGCAGTTGTACCGCGTTAGGCCGCTGAATGAGCTGTCAGTGAGCGCCAAGTGCATTCACCTTCGTATTTACATCAATCAGTGAACAGTGTACATTTTACAATGATGTCAGTGATTTTCTGTTCTATTCGATTCGCATATTGAAAGGGAAAAACTTTTTACATAAGTCCTAATCTCTCTTAACCTATGCATCTTCATGTTTTGAGGCACATCGCCTGATCCATTACATTTCGGGAGTGCAGCAGCAGAAATTCAATTTTCCCATTGCCGAGATACGAGTTTCTGCGCCTTGGCGCCAGAAATTCAATGGATTCTGTGGTATCATAGATCGATACCACCCCACTGGCGTGGAATCGGAAACGCAAGTTTCCGTCAGACGCCGATAGCTGACATGATGGATCAGGAGAACCCGATGGAGCATGCCTGCTGAGCCATACGGTGAGCGGCTCCGTACGCGCAGTGCCACCACAATATAGGACGGCCGGTGGCAGCCACACAGCCCACTCGCAACGAGGTGTCACCCAGTCGCAAAGGAGTCGTCATCGAGACGCAGCGCAGCTGCAGCTCTGACTGTCGCTCGTGCATTGATTAATGTAGCCTCTTACTGCGATGCTCTTCTTGCTAGTGTATTAGCTGGACCTCATTGCTGCATGTTCATGTGTAAGGAGGTTTCAAATGTCTGGAGAAAGTCACCATTTAGATAAAGCGTCTGTAAATTGTATGTGCTTGTTCATTAATTATTTCTGCTCCTGTCCAGCTTTCCAATGACGACAGCAGCTGCACCACTCTGTCCTATCTGTTGAGTAAGAAGTATTATACAAACGATCCCTCTCAGCGTATTCCCATGATTCATACCAAATATTTGCGGTTATGAGAAACGAATGGTCGCACAGCTGCTCTAGAATAAAGTTCTTCTAAATTTACTGGTTTCGCGAAGATCACGTTGTCCTTCTTGCAAACGTTTCCACTCAAGTTTCCCGACCATTTCTGTTTGACTATACCGCCCTGTTACAATCCTACCACCGCGTCTGTGAATTCGTTCGATGTCAGCTCCACTATTCGCTTGATAAGCAATCCAAATGTTTTAGAAATATTCCAGAGTAATTCGCGCTAATGTTCTTTTTGTGACTTCCTTTACAGATATCCTACAATTCCCTAAAAGCCAGACAGCAAATGTCATTCTTTTATACGCTTTTCCTATTATTATGTGCTCGTCCCGTTTTATCACCTGAATCTGTAAGCAGATAAGACTCTACTGCTCTTTATCTGTTTACTAACCGATTTACACTGAAGAACCAAAGAAACTGGTGCACCTGCCTAATATCGTGCAGAGCCCCACAGAGCACGGATAAGTGCCGCAAAACGACGTGGCATGAACTCGACTTATATCTGAAGTAGTGCTGGAGGGAACTGACACCATCAATCCCGCAGGGCTGTCCATAAATCCATATCAGTACGAGGCGGTGCAGATCTCTTCTGAACAGTACGTTGGAAGCCACCCCAGATATGCTCAATATGTTCACGTCTGGGGCGTCTGGCGGCCAGCGTAAGCGTTTAAAATCAGAAGAGTGTTCCTGGAGCCACTTTGTAGCAATTCTAGGCATTTGGGGTGGCCCATTGTCCTGCTGGAATTGCCCAAGTCCGTCGGAGAGCACAGTAGACATGAATGGATGCAGGTGGTGATCAGACAGGATGCTTACGTACTTGTCACCTGTCAGAGTCGTATCGAGACGTATCAAGGGTCCCATATCTCTCCAACTGTACACGCCGCACACCATTATAGAGCCTCCACCAGCTTCAACAGTCTCCTGCTGACACGCAGGTTCCATGGATTCATGAGGTTGTCTCCATACCCGATCACGTCCATCCGCTCGATACAGTTTGAAACGAGAGTCGTCCGATCAGGAAACATGTCTCCAGTTACCAACAGTCCAATGTCGGTGTTGACGGACCCAGAGGAGGAGTAAAGGTTTGTGTCGTGCAGTCATCAAGGGTACACGAGCGAGCCTTGGGCTCCGAAAGCCCATGTCGATGACGTTTCGTTGAATGGTTTGCACGCTGCCAGTTGTTGATGGCCCAGCACTGAAATGTGCAGCAATGTGCGGAAGGGTTGCACTTCTCTCACGTTGAACGATTCTCTTCAGTCGTCGTTGGTTCCATTCTTGCAGGATATTTTTTTCGGTCGCAACGAAGTCGGAGATGTGTTTCACCGAATTCGTGATATTCCCGGTACACTCGTGAAATGGTCGTACGGGAGAATCCCCACGTAATCGCTACCTCGGAGATGCGTTCCATCGCTCGTGCGCCGACTATAGCACCGCGTTCAAACTTACTTAAATTTTGATAACCTGCCATTGAGGCAGCAGTAACCCATCTAACAAGTGCGCCAGACACTTGTTGTCTTGCGCGGCTGCTACGGTCGCAGGTTCGAATCCTGCCTCGGGCATGGATGTGTGTGATGTCCTTAGGTTAGTTAGGTTTAAGTAGTTCTAAGTTCTAGGGGACTGATAACCACAGATGTTAAGTCCCATAGTGCTCAGTGCCATTTGAACCATTTGAACTTGTTGTCTTATATAGGCGTTGCCGACCGCAGCGTCGTATTCTGCCTGTGTACATACTTCTGTATTTAAAAACTCATGCCTATACCAGTGTCTTCGGCGCTTCGTTGTAAATGTGTATAAGGGATCACTTTCAGTAGTTAAATAACTGCCCAATTTTAATACTGAGGACGAACAGTCGTCTAACGTATCCACTGGCTGATTTTGCGTCACTGGAATATAATTCTGTGTGATTCGTAAATACCGATAACTTTTTCGAGCACAGTCAGTCGACCGTTTTCTAGGTGTTTTTCACGAAGAAGTTGGCTTACAACTTCGAAGCTGCGCTGCTTAGCTACAAGGTAGAACGCCGTGCAAGCAACTCTTTTGTCCATCATCAACTTCCCACTTTCGCTCCAGTTATTGCTATGACAACGGTTGGTTTTCAGTTGACGCTCATGACGTGCATCTTATGACAAGAAGCAAAACTAAGGTTCGATAACTTTTTTTTACCATTAATTTAACATCCATGCAGTACTCCCACATATTGTACTAATCCCATTGTTGTTTGCAGCATATAATTTCACAAAATAGACATCAGCTCCATCGCATCCCCCTACTCCCCTCCCCACCCATATATACAACTCCCACTCAGTCTCCAATACCATATCTCTAGAGTTTGCGTTGATTATTTTGCGTATATATTGTGTCCGTATTTATATTTTTTTAAATCTTTACACCCGAAACATAAACAAAGCTCAACAGTTCTTACAGTACCTCCGCATCCACATACGTGTTAAGGTGCTGCGAGGGCCCCCAAGTACGGCAGACGACGGAGAAGGATGTTTCCTCCGCTTCCAAGCGAGTTCCTCATGGCTAGTTTTGCCTCGTTCTCTGTTTTCACGTTAAGATGACTTCACTCTCCCAGTTCGCATATGATCTCTATGCTTATACCAGAAGACTGGATCTAAACGTATGGACTAAACAGGAGTAGAAATATCACTGCACAAGCCAAAAACTATCTTTCGTATTCCCACCACAGGATCACATAGAAGACCAGCACTCACTTCAGACCATGCTCGTTCCCTGCCACAAAGCAATTGGATAGTTAGGGTTAGGTATGTAAGTTATTCATAATAAAAATGTGTTCTACTACTTGTATGTTATCTGCTGTCATCAACATGGCCATTAACGTCGAAGCTACAACTCAGTGTCGACGGAATACCTAAGGGAAAAAGTTTTTCTGTTTTAGAATCGACAGTTTTGTCAGTTGTCTGATGCTACACTCTTATCTTTTCCTGTTCTGTTTTAATACTTTCCCAAAAATAGGTGTATATTTTTGATCGTTCGATGTCGTACATCTTTGTCGTTCATTTCACCTGTAAGTAGGCTGTTTATGTTTTCTTATTGGCAACGTTACGTAGCGCTCTGTATGAAAATCACTGGCTGTGCTGTGTGCAGTTTGTGGCTAGTTTGCATTGTTGTCTGCCATTGTAGTGTTGGGCAGCGGCAGCTGGATGTTAACAGTGCGTAGCGTTGCGCAGTTGCAGGTGAGCCGCCAGCAGTGATGGATGTGGGGAGAGAGATGGCGGAGTTTTGAAATTTGTAAGACTGTCATGAACTGCTATATATAATATGACTATTAAGGTAAATACAGTGTTTGTTCTCTATTAAAATCTTTCATTTGCTAACCATGCCTATCAGTAGTTAGTGCCTTCCTTAGTTTAAACTTTTATTTAGCTGGCAGTAGTGGCGCTCGCTGTATTGCAGTAGTTCGAGTAACGAAGATTTTTGTGAGGTATGTGATTTGTGAAACGTATAGGTTAATATTAGACAGGGCCATTCTTTTGTAGGGATTATTGAAAGTCAGATTGCGTTGCGCTAAAAAATATTGTGTGTCAGTTAAAGCACAGTCTTGTATAATTCTTCAAAAAGGGGACGTTTCACATCCTTCAGTACCATCTTGATGACTTCCTTTAATATATTCTACCAGCGATGTTTCTTCTTTTGTTAAAGTTTTACAACATATTCCTTTTTTGCCTATTTGATTCAGTGCTTGTTTCTTTTGTAACTTACCTGTATGCTTAATTTTTGACATTAATATATCATAGGAAATCTAAATTAGAGTGATAAGATGCAGAAGGGTAGAAGAAGTGGTCTGAGAAAACAAGGCCCCTCATACCCGCAGGTTCGTGCTCTAAGTCAATCGATTTGGCTCCTAGCTTCCTCCGGTCAACCTGTGATCAGTTCTCGTGGATAGTGTTTCTATCTTCTCACGCACAACTAATGCCGTTATCTACTTCATGCTGTGCATAAAGCAACACTTAATAAGTGTACAACCAGAGTATAGCTCTCGCTCACTGCGCTGCTAGTTCTCCATCATATAGCAGCTCAGTTTTCCGCACGAAGTAGAGGGTACATACTCATTTTAGGTTTTTCGCCAAGGTAAACGTCTTGGTGGTACTGGGACTCGATTCTACGTCCACCGTATGTCAGCCAGATGTGGTAATCATTCAGCCAGGGAGACAAATACATTTCCAATAGAAGTGATTCGTTTTGGGGCAACAGAGTGCCTAAACAAAAGAAATTATTTCACACCATTTCGTGTAATATACAACACCTGGCTACGAGATTTCTGTTTTTAGTTAATTCAGACACATTATTGTACTACCAAATTATAGAACCAAAAAACTTAGTCGTTTTAGGAACTCCAGCATTCGTTAATTAACATATATTCTATAGATAGTATTAAACGTATCTTCGGTTCCACTGTATTTCGAGCAACTAACTTTCATTAAGATTATTTACATCTTCCTTTAATTTTATTAGTTGTTAACTATTTTTGAAACTTCTCATCCATCTCACACACAGTAGAAGCTTCTAGCTTATTAATGAAACAGTATTACGAAATGTTCTTTCCAGTGATGAGTTTTGGTAGACATGGTGATATACATATGTATGTTTTTCGTGCTGTATTTGCAAGTTGCAGCTCGTGGTCGCTGGTTTTTGCTAATAATTCCTCTCCAACTTCAGTAGAAAGACGAAGCAAAAACACTGTATCAGCACCGAGATCGATAAGGAATAAATTAAGTCCCGCGCGCTCGGCCATAAACCTGCTAATCTGCCAGCGCCTGTGGCGGAGTATAATGTGGTATTAAATGTTAATTCATTCCGGATTTACATAGTATCAAAATTCATTCTCTGCAGTAATATATTATCAGGGCAAGTGGGCAAAACCTGATACCACAATCTGTTAGAGGTGTTAAATACTAAGGACTTCAGTGTACAAAATAGTCCATTGGCTGTGACCCTATAGTGCCATCTGATTTTTCCTTAATCTGTTTGTTCCACGAAACAGTGACGTTGTAACTGGAAGTCAGTGGGAACGTCTGGAATCCTTCTTAATGTTTTCATGGGGTATTTTTGGACATTTGATACTGCCACACAACTGTTTTGACTTTGTAAATATTTTAAGTTGAAAACTGTATTCTAGGCTGAGACTGCATAACCGAGTCTTGCCTTTTGCGTAGAAGATTCTCAATGGCTGCCCAATCAAACTGTCTATACCTGTTTCCAGCTCTTAGAATCAGGTAATTCCATCGTACTGAACAATACGAAACAAAGTTAAAAATTCGTTTTGGTAACAATCCATAGGCTGGTTCTACCCACGTCACTTTTTGTAGGAGTGCTGCCTCAGCATGGTGCACTGGGAAATTTCTTCGCAGTGTGTAACGTGAGGAGAGAGATCTGTAAGGAAAAGAAGGAAGCTTAGGTCATTGAAGACGGGAAGAGAGCGGTTGGAGCAAATCTATGCTTTTAACTAGTCCGTAAGGCGAGGCATGTTCATATAACTGTTTAGACTGTAAACCTGCGAAAGGTAAAGCTGTAAATTGGTCTAGAAATTGCATTATATCGTGAGGCGTTCTCAGTAATTTATTTGGTAAAGCTGGAAACCTTAGACACACAAGGGTTCGAGTTGAAACCCCCGTTCTACACGAGATTTTAATCTGTAAAGGAGTTACATATCAATTCCAGAGCAGTATATTTATTTTGAAAACGTATATCTGCTTATCGGAGGATAACGTGCACAGCTAGATACTAACGTGTGCAAGTGCCGTTTTAAATTTATCTGAAGACGTATTATTTGCAATCCCAAAATGGTAAAACTTGAATAGACCCTGCAATCTAAGACTGCTAACACACATTGTAACTAATGTGATCATTCTAATGTATGGCTTCAGGGATGACTGTTAAGTTCCCAGTTAATAAGATGTTGTTTCCAGCGCCCAAACTAACACAAAGAGTGAACGACTATCACACTCACCTTGCCAAGTTGGTACATACTAGAAAAGGGTCACTAGTTACCATCTCCCACAATTTAGCACAATAGTGTCAGGATCCCTTTATTGGTCAAATCGATTTCAATAGTCACGAACATTTGATTTTGAATATGGTTGGATCGACAGAACACTAGCGCGATGAAAATCAGAAGTTTTTTTTTAAATGGACTTGTAGTCCGGGGTGATATGTTACAATACAGCATCACCGGTCTATTGCGGTCTAATTCACTTTGGAGGTGTGGCGGTGGGACTTGTAGGCAGAAGAGATATCTTGAGTCATATATGGCACTCGTCGAAATTCACGACTGCGAGAAATATTTCCTTAGATATGAATGAAGTTTGGGAAGAAAATATATGCTTGCAGTAAATATTCTCGATGCAAAGGGTTTGGGTTCATTTTGTAATTATATGAGGAATGCGAATTACGAAGCAGAAAATTGTAGAGGCCGTTTAAGAGCCAATAAAGCCTGGAAAATAGTCAAAGCGACGAAGACTCAGAACAGAGATCGAGTTGGTATTAGTGTCATATGTATACATATGGATCGCTGGTTGTGTTACTATCACGAATTTTGAGAGAAGGTTATAGTTGATTATGTAAAATTTTGGGCAAGAAAGTGACGGGTCTAACGACGTTCCAGCAATATTCGTTATGAGGTACTGAGCGTGGTCAGACAACTAGTAGGCCACACAATATACGTATAGAGCTTGTTAAAGCTGGGCCCACAGTTCTTGGTGAAATTCTCGCAAGGGTCTTTGACAAACGTTAAACGGCGATTAAATCCCTTAAGAATGAAAAAAAGCATGTAGTACTTCCTTATATAAAAAATACGGCCGGAGAGAATGTAAAATTTACGGAGAGATTAGAGTGATAGCTCCATTAACCAGATTGAGTTACGAATAAGAATACCCATTTGACATTCGTGGATCTATATAAAGCTTGCGACATGACACCGCTAAGCAAATTGCTGGAGAGCATGTTGAAGGATATCGTCTGCAAGGCTTGTGTATTAACTATGAAAGAGTTTTATACTGCATGCGCTAGTTGTGTGAAGATCGTTAAACAGGTATCCTCTGAATTTAGAATCACAAAAGACACCGACAAAGTTGTATTTTAGGTCCTACTCTGTTCAAAATCTATTTAGAGGAATCTTTACAAGAATGGAAACCAAAATGCCGAGGTATTGGAATTCCATTTGGAACAGAAACGTTGTATACATTTAAAACTCAGAGAATAATATGAGCAATGAGCTCTTTCAATAAAGTTGCCAAAACTGAATATATTTCAGTCGGCGAAAATGAGGCAATGGGTTTGGAAATTGATGTTAGCAAGATAAAAGGAAGTAAAGGCATAAAATAACTTATGGTAACATGATCTGTTAGTGGAAAAAACACAGAAGAAATAAAAATGAAGCTGGGCAAGAAAAGAAGGCGATCCGAAAATTAAGTTCTACATTATGGAATAAAAAGCTAACAATCAAAACAAAAAAGTAATTACCATTCAGTGGAATCCATACTGTGGAATGTATTGCTGCATATGAGTCAGCAATCTGGAAAACTAATAAGAGATAAAGAGAGGCTCTTACAATGGCAGCGGATTATTGGAAGATGAGTAGTGGAACATCAAGATTGAATCACATAAGAAATGAGGAAACATGGAGGAAAATGGAGGTCGGAAAGATTACTATATACACAACTGAAACCAAAAGACTACTTTGGTATGGGCTTCTTGAAAGGATGGATGGTAGAACATGGGTGGAACGAGAATGGAAATTGATACCCCCCTGGAAGAAGATATAGATGTAGAACAGCAATAACATGGAAACAGGATGTAGATGAAACAGTGCAAAGCGGATATGTGCAATATGAAACTGGATGGACAAGAGCAACGGAAAGTGGAAAGCGAGAAACGGCGATAGTGGTATTAAACTCGCACATATAAGTGAAAATACCATTCTGAAGTCGAATGAGAAGAAACAAAGATATGGAGAAATACTTACAAATATTGAGTAATACTTTCAACGCTTGTTCATCTTAGCATTTTTCTCGAAGTTTAAGGCATTAAATAATAATAGAAAGACGAACAGGAACAAAGCTAGGAATGAAGACGACTCTGTGTGCCTGGAACTGTTCGAGTATGTTGCAGTTTTGGGTATAGCTTTCTGTTTCCGTCTGGCACACAATATTTGAGTGAATGAAGATGAAGGAAGAAAGATTTGCGTTTAACATTCGGTCGAGTACGAGATCATTATAGACAGAGCTAATCTTGGACAGGGTAGGCAAAGGGAAGGAAACTGGCTTTTCATTTCAAAGTGTCCATTCCAGTATTCTCCTTAATCGAGTAAGGGAAAACGCGGAAGAGCAAAGTGGGTCGCGGGCGAGGCCCGAACTTCATCCACTGCACTAATCACTGTAATAGGCCTCTATAAATCAGGGTGTTGGAATTATAAGAAACAAAGATGGCATAGCGAATACATTTATATGATATTAGGCGTGCCGAGTCATTGGTATGTTAGAAGCTGGCCGCTGTCAGGAGTTGAATGTCGCCCTTAGCGTAATTTCACAACTGTGGAGAAGATTCCAAGAGGTAGGGCACATTCATGGACAACATAGCCAAGATAGATTACGTGCTACACCCCAGCGTTAGGACCGTTCTCGTGCCTTAGCGATGACATCCAACCAACACTGCACCTGACCGGGAGTAGAGAGATCTGTTGGCTTAAAAATGTTATTGTACTGTTGTTAGACCTGGAAGGTGCATTCCCTAACACGAAGGCGGCGTGGCTTGGCGATGGTGGTGTCCTGTCAGCGTGAACGAACTCCAGGAGGTTGGAGGTAGCATACTGTTAACGGATGTGTCGCTGTTTACTCTGGAATAACTCTTACTCGGTGGAGAAAGATCAACAATGCGGGTCGCAGGTTCGAATCGGGCCTCGGACATGGATGTGTGTGATGTCCTTAGGTTAGTTACGTTTAAGTAATTCTACGTTCTAGGGGACTGATGACCTCAGAAGTTAAGTCCCATAGTGCTCAGAGCCATTTGAACCATTTTTTCAACAATGCAGCACCATTGATCTTGTCTCTACGGCGTGAGTTTAGGAGTATGTACAGCATTCTACATATTTCATAACTGCGACGGGCGCGATCTGTGGAGATGACATCCTGCAACGGTATAGTTTTTCATTTCAGTGGTGCATATGGGCTTGGGTTTCATTTGATGGTCGATAATGCATGACCATTAAGTGCATCAATTAGAGTTATCATCTAAGTTTTGTACTATGTAGATTTTTGAATGGAGGAAAACGGGAATATTACAAAAATGGTTCAAATGGCTCTGAGCACTATAGGACTTAACATCTGAGGTCATCAGTCCCCTAGAACTTAGAACTACTTAAACCTAACTAACTTAAGGGCATCACACACACCCATGCCCGAGGCAGGATTCGAACCTGCGACCGTAGCGGTCACGCGGTTCCAGACTGAAGCGCCTAGAACCGCTCGGTCACACCGGCAGGCAGGAATATTACAGGTTAACGTTCTGTGGACATTGAGTTCCCAATTTCGGACTGTCAAGTATCAGCCGTGTCCTTTACGAAAGCATCATCCTGCATCATGCCAGGCGAATGCGTCAACCACAGCACCATTATTGTCATAGCAGTAATATGAGGTGACTCTATGATGTTGTTGGCTGGGGAGCCCATCTGGGACTGTTCGGCTTTTCTATTTGACACTACTTCGGCATGTTGTGTGTCGGTGAAGATAAGATGAGATGATAAGAACAACACAAACACCCAATCTCCGAGCGAAGACCCGGCCAGGAATCGAACACGGTCCCCACGATCTAGAGGCAGCGACACTGACCACTTGACTCCGAGCTGCGGACTGCGACGGTCATATTATCAGTATACTAAAAATACACTCAAAAACAGATGTGTATTTGAAAAAGTTACAAGAAGAGTAAAACATCTTGGACGTAAATATACATATATAGTGGGCTGCAGAATGTCTTTTCAAAACATTTCGTTAGATGATGACATCAGCCAGTTTAGTTTCTACTTAAGTGACTTCTGTTTTACGATTTTTAACCGGTATACAATAGTTCATAGTACATGTAGATCAATTGATAGGATCACCGTAGTGGTGTGAGTACTGTACTGGTACGCATGTCACGGATAGGCTAGGTACTTTTTTCCAACCACGATACAGTTGTCAGTAGGAGCAAGTCAGAGGATACATTACAGATCCTTGTGTCCTGCAGCCAGATCCGATTAGAAAAGCTGCAAGGAAATGGGTGTTGGGCATTCATTCAACCATAACTCCTCGCTCTAAGAGATTTTTCCTTGTTATTGCAAGTTGAAGTTGTGACAGGGTGACGCTTGCTGAGATTCTCGCTGACTTGTAAGCAGGAGGAGTTAGTCAGGTCGTGGTTTCTTGTGAGAGTCCCGAGGAACGGCCGCAGATTCTCCGTGACCGGGGCAGGCCGAGGAAGAAACAAGGAGACTCAGTGACTAGCGGCGTTCCTCCGCCCATTGTATTCTAAACGCGGATCGCGGCTTTTTCCCGGGCGCCCAGTAAACCAACTATTAAGTCCCCGGCATCCGATTATGCGGACTTTAACAAAGATCGTGACGGGGAAAGGGGAGCAGAAGACCGGGGGTGGAGGGCGTACCATGGGGTGGTGGTGGGGGCGGGGGCGGGGGCCGAGGTGTATTTAAAGAAGCGGTGGTGCCGGCGGCCTGCGCCTCGCCTCGGAGTGATATAATGAAGTTTTAATCGCCAGAGAGGAGGAAGGAGGAAGAAATCTCCCTGGCGTGCAGGCCGAGCGCCGCCCCAAGCGATGGGGGTGGTGCGGAGACGAGGGGAGAGCGTCGTGGGGGCGGTCACCCGCCAACAGCCTCCTCGGAATCTGGACTCACACGTACCGATAAAACAAATATCTGCTGTAGCGTTCCCAAAATTCAATAAGTTAGCATTTCTCGACAACGTACAACGGCGGTTCTTTGTTGCCCATAACAGATCTAGTTCGTGCAAAATTCCAACTACAACTTGCATGGTCCGTATGGAGGCATCTGTCTATGATCAAAGTGGCTAAGCTCGTATGTGCGCGTTCTTGGACAGCTTCTTCGCCAGGCTCCATAGCCTTCAGCAACTTGAAACATTTTGGAGCCTTCTCATCAGTTCAGGAACTGGGCTCGTTGGAGGAACGCACCGTTGAAGTACATCTACATCTACATTTATACTCCGCAGTGTGTGGCGGGGAGCACTTTACGTGCCACTGTCATTACCTCCCTTTTCTGTCCCAGTCGCGTATGGTTCGCGGGAAGAACGACTGTCTGAAACCCTCCGTGCGCGATCGAATCTCTCTAATTTTACATTTGTGATCTCCTCGGGAGGTATAAGTAGGGGAGAACGTACCCTCTCGAAACCTGGCGAGCAAGCTACACCGCGGTGCAGAGCGCCTCTCTTGCAGAGTCTGCCACTTGCGTTTGCTAAACATCTCCGTAACGCTATCACGGTTGCCAAATAACCCTGTGACGAAACGCGCCGCTCTTCTTTGGATCTTCTCTATCTCCTCCGTCAACCCGATCTGGTACGGATCCCACACTGTTGAGCAATACTCAAGTATAGATCGAACCAGTGTTTTGTAAGCGACGTCCTTTATTGATGGACTACATTTTCTAAGGACTCTCCCAATGAATCTGAACCTGGTACCCGCCTTACCAACAATTAATTTTATATGATCATTCCACTTCAAATCGTTCCGCACGCATACTCTCAGCTATTTTACAGAAGTAACTGCTACCAGTGTTTGTTCCGCTATCATATAATCATACAATAAAGGATCCTTCTTTCTATGTATTCGCAATACATTACATTTGTCTACGTTAAGGGTCAGTTGCCACTCCCTGCACCAAGTGCCTATCCGCTACAGATCTTCCTGCATTTCGCTACAATTTTCTAATGCTGCAAGTTCTCTGTATACTACAGCATCATCCGCGAAAAGCCGCATGGAACTTCCTATACTATCTAATTTTCACTATTGTTGACGCCAGAGCTGAAGATCATCTGCAGCGGGGATTGAAATAGGCCTTAAAAAAGGAGTTTGTGATCCTGACGGCGTTTATTTTTTTTTGTAACGGAAGAGACCACGGTTCGTAGACATAGCGTCAGTGATGCAAATGTACTGAAATGTATTCATCGACGTGGGTGAAACCAGTGAAATGCTGAGACATGAAATGGAGACCGTTCATGTATGTTGAACCAGCAATGTGATGTGATGAATATGCAGTGCCGTTTTCCCTGCTCATCGTGAGCAGTCGCCATAACCATAAGAATAACTGAGCACGCATCCAGACACAAAGATGGAAACATTAGTGACAATGAATGTTTGGATCAGGCTTGGAGATGTACGTAGATAGACTGATGGTTAAGGCGACACATTATATCTCAGTCCTTATTGAGAACAGAATAAAAAACTCCAAGGCATTACTTTTCAGCACGCCTTCTTGTGATTATACCCCTTACGCTGGCGTAAAAGCAGGTACTCTGTGGGGCACAATCGTG
This sequence comes from Schistocerca serialis cubense, assembly GCF_023864345.2. NCBI lineage: Eukaryota > Metazoa > Arthropoda > Insecta > Orthoptera > Acrididae > Schistocerca > Schistocerca serialis. Next base: position 83,662,133 of record NC_064638.1, on the reverse strand, counting down.
CAATGTTACGTTTTCCGTCTGAGACATCGGACTCACCGATACTCACGCAAATCACCTTCATTCCACCCTGTAAAAGCTTCATAGCCCCGCTTCTTTCGCTTCAAACATTTTACAGAACTGCGTGATTTTCTTCTTCACGAGTAAGTTTCTTTGCAAAGAAAAGCCGTTTGATTCACACATTTTCTGACTCTTATTTGATGCTCGTTCAATAATTTTCCTTTGTCCAACCGGGAAGTTGCTACTGATGCACAGAATTCATTTTTCTACGGAGACTGCTTGGCCACGACGATTTATCCGTTTCACCTGATTGTTGACGGTCTCTCGTAATGTGGAACTGGCTTTTCAGTCTCCGGCGATACAGTGAATGAAGACCGCGTTTGCACGTCAGCTGACGGACCAGCTTGTGGAGGAAAAGCAGTAACAGATTCTGCTGTGTTCAGGGAATCTGGGATTATTCTTTCTGACCTATCTGATGGCGTAAAAGCATCTTTGCCAAATGCATTAGAAGTAAGCGGGGAAATAGCCGCCTCTTTAAACCCAGATACGGTACTTTTCATTGTTGCTGCCCTAGCATATGCAAATTCGAACAACTGGGTAGCCACTCTTCCGAAACTGTTGAAGGCCATGTCTTAATTTCCTAACGGTTGCAACTTGGGGTGCAGTGTGGTGGGAAGCAAATAATCACGCCACCGTGTTTCCTATAAAGGTCAATAATTCCAATATTTACATATGAGATGCATGGCGTCAACCAGCAGGGGAACTGGTTCGAACTGTGAAGGTTTTGTGTGAGAAATGAACTGATGCAAACACAGGACGATGACTTCAGCTTGCACGCACCCCATAGGATGACACACTGCTACTGTTCCTGGCGGTGCTCTATCTAAAATTTCGTCTTTCATCGTAACTCCAGGAAGTATAGAAGTGGAGGAGTGTAACGGCCTGCGCTCAGCCGATATCAGGGCTTCCGGCTGCCTCCTTCACTTATGGGCGACGATCTTTAAATGTGGCTTTGGTAGGACTACTGTTTCCAGTTCCTTTCGTCCACCTTATAAACTTTATTAGTGGGAATTTGTACTTATCGAGGCATTTGGATAAAATTTAAAAAAAAATTATCAGCAGCTGCTTGATTGAAACCCATTGCACGCGAAGCCAAAGTTGGCTCAGCTTTTCTGAGTGTGAGAGATTGGCGCTTACGAAGTTTGCTTAAGTCAATCTAGTCCAGCCATTTTCTCTTCGGATTGAAAATGTATTTACGATTACTCTTCTATAAAAAAAAAAAAAAGCCAGTTCATACGCCAAACGTTTGATGTCTTCAGCTGATAGTCCAAATAAACGGCATTCCATTATCTTGACGTAGGACACCACTTCATCTTCCTGATCCGCTGTGAACACTCTCTTGAAATAACCCATCTCTTAGAAGACAAGAAAATATCACAAACGATTTATATTAATTTAGAAAACAAATTATGTCACCTCTACTGACCAAATACCCCTACTTTTTTTGCTGCAACTTCTATAGATGTACCATTCCTTATTTTCTTAATTCGATCTTCTAATGCTGACTGCGGTGCACCAATATGCTGCCTTTCGTAACCCATGTTGCCCTTGCTATATTTTCCATTTTGCAACTCGGGCTGTTGCTTTTACTTTTGTACCTTCTTGGTATATAGAATGTATACAATTTATACCAAAATGATAACATAACAATAATAATAATTGTAATACACATAAAATTGCGAATTATCCTTTATTATCCTATCTCAAATGAAAATATACCTCTTCAGTAACTGAGAATGAATCAAAGTGTTCATGACATAAATAATGTAAAAATTAACACAAAATAATTGTAAATTTTATGTGTAACTATTAAACTGTCGTCACTAAATAGTGTACATTCAGTTAGCGTACCGTTAAAAACACAAGTTTCTTGTGTCAGCCATGTAAGTTATGTGTAACGAAGTCATGGTAGTTCTAATCGGTTTCACTTTTTCTGTAAAATGGCTTCAGCATAAGAGTAAGGTGAACAATCATTCAACAAATATCAGAGTTTAGCTCCTTTCCTCTCCTGAGTATCTAGCAGACAACCACACGGGTGTACTACCGATTCATTGTGTCTAACAGACACAATAGACTACTGGCCATTAAAATTGCTACACCACGAGGATGACGTGCTACAGATGCGAAATTTAACCGACAGGAAAAAAATGCTGTGATATGCAAATGATTAGCTTTTCAGAGCATTCACACAAGGTTGGCGCCGTTGGCGACACCTACAACGTGCTGACATGAGGAACGTTTCCAACCGATTTCTCATACACAAACAGCAGTTGACCGGCGTTGTCTGGTGAAACTTTGTCGTGATGCCCCGTGTAAGGAGGAGAAAAGCTTATTATCACGTTTCCGACTTTGATAAAGGTCGGATTGTAGCCTGTCGCGAATGCGCTTTACCGTATCGCGTCATTGCTGCTCGCGTTGGTCGAGGTCCAATGACTGTTAGCAGAATATGGAATCGGTGGGTTCAGGAGGGTAATACGGAACGCCGTGCTGGATCCGAACGGCCTCGTATGACTAGCAGTCGAGATGACTAGCATCTTATCCACATGGCTGTAACGGATCGTGCAGCCACGTCTCGATCTCCGAGTCAACAGATGGGCACGTTTGAAAGACAACAACCATCTGCACGAACAGTTCGACGACGATTGCAGGGGCATGGACTATCAGCTCGGAGACCATGGCTGCGGTTACCCTTGACGCTGCATCACAGACAGGAGCGCCTGCGATGGTGTACTCAACGACGAACCTGGGTGCACGAATGGCAAAACGTCATTTTTACGGGCGAATCCGTGTTCTGTTTACAGCATCATGATGGTCGAATCCGTGTTTGGCGACTTCGCGGTGAACGCACATTGGAAGCGTGTGTTCGTCCTCGCTATACTGGCGTGTCAGCCGGCGTGATGGTATGGGGTGCCACTGGTTACACGTCTCGGTCACCTCTTGTTTGCAATGACGGCACTTTGAACAGTGGTCGTTATATTTCAGATGTGTTACGACCCGTGGCTCTACCCTTCATTCGATCCCTGCGAAACCCTACATTTCGGCAGGATAATGCACGATCGCATGTTGCAGGTCCTGCATGGGCCTTTCTGGATACAGAAAATGTTCAACTGCTGCCCTGGCCAGCACATTCTCCAGATCTCTAACCAATTGAAAACGTCTGGTCAATGGTGGCCGAGCAACTGGCTCGTCACTATAAGCCAGTCACTACTCTTGATGAACTGTGGTATCGTGTTGAAGCTGGATGGGCAGCTGTACCTGTACACGCCATCCAAGCTCTGACTCAATGCCCAGGCGTATCAAGGCCGTTTTTACGGCCAGAGGTGGTTGTTCTGGGTACTGATTTCTCAGGATGTATGCACCCAAATTGCGTGAAAATGTAATCACATGTCAGTTGTAGTATAATATATTTGTCCAATGAATACCCGTTTATCATCTGCATTTCTTCTTGGTGTATCAATTTTAATGGCCAGTAGTGTATTTCGGCGATCAAACATGTTGCCTTCGTCAGGTGCACTGACGAACTTGAGCCCTGAGTTTTTTTATCGCAACAGTCGGGTATCGTCCATCTAGTGCGGGGCTCGGACGACTAATATCGGCTGTCCCCGCGAGCCGCTCCGTCTGCGGTCCGCGCCCACAGCCACGAGCCGACGGTCGCGGAAACGCTAGCGTCGGCGTCTGTGGTGGCGATGAGGTAAGTTCTCTGTCTACCCTGGTGGTCGCCAGATCATTTTGTTTGTTGAGAGAATTATTAATTAAACTCAGTGCTGGTTCGCAAGCCTTGATATGATCATAGCCGCTATCTCGGTTCATGAGATCGTACCTAGCACGAATTTCTATGGTATCTCTAACGACACTGTACCAGTATTTGGAAGTCTGTGCCAAGATCCTCGTACTTTCGTACTTCATCACGGTCTCTCGGACAAACAGTGCTCTGCTACCGCTGACTTCTTGGGATACATCAGTAGAGCGTGCCTCCGGTGTTCTCGGCAACTATCTTCGAAGGTGCGCACTGTCTATCCAATATATGTCTTCCCACATTGACACGCCGCCTTCCGCAAACCGAGATCATATTTGACACTTTCCATTGATGCTAGTTTATTATTTGGTGGGCAAAAGCCGGTTTTGCTCTGTGTTTCTTCAATACGCGTGCGATTTTTCCCGATACTGCGCCAGTGTACGGTATAAAGGCAGTGGCTGTCTTTTCTTCCGTCGCTTCTTCCGTCTCCATAGATTGTACTGTTGTGGTGGAGCGGAGAGCGCTCCTAATCTGCCATTCTGGGTATCCGTTTTTCCGTAATACAGTCCTGAGATGTTCCAGCTCCTGCGGCAGAATCTCTGCGTTTGAAACGGTGCGCGCCCTGTGTACGAATGTTTTTAGTGTCTTATTCTTCTGAGATGGGTGGTGGCAGCTGTCTGCATGAAAATACATGTCAGTGTGCCTTTTCTTCTGAGGAATGGTAATCTTCCTTGTGATTCGGTCTCCATAGTGAATTTGATGTTGGCATGTATGAATTTCAAAAGTGTAAGGAAGTCAAAGAGTTTGTCCATTCCATGGGGGCCAGATGACGAAGGTGACATCGACATAACGGAAAAAACACGTCGGTTTACATTTGGATGACGCCAGGGCTTCCTTCTCGAAGTGCTCCGCATACAAATTCGTGTCCACAGGCGAGCGTTGGCCGCTCATTGGGACTCCTTCGGCTGTGTGTCCTCATGAGCTGGGTTAGTCGGCGCACGTGACGATGGCGACATGTTTAATCGCCAAAATATCGTCCCCATTGGGAGCTATGAACCGACCAGTACACCCGTCGACCGTTCGATCAACAAATACGCCGGGAGAAACTGAAGAATTACACTAGACATGTGACTTGACGAGCGGGTAATATTTTTACTGATAACCGTGGCGGTCATGTATCAATACCGATATCTCGGAAATAGCGTAATTGAGAACAACAGATTTTCTGTTAATAATGCTCCGAACAAATGGTCTACGAATTCTGATTTGTAATTTTACTTTTAATTTGGGCATCGGAATCAATCCTGTGACCAGCTGCCCCCGAGACACATTCTCTCATCACATAATTGCTGCACCGGCTCAGCTCTAATCAAATCACAGTCCAAAATTTCGACTCCGTGGTTTCGTCATGCTACAGGTTTTTTGTCACTTTTTTATATCATTAGGTTATGAATGTACAAGGAAGATGTGCTTAAGAGGCGGGAAGCAAGTGACTACTGACTAAAACTCACAAAGACCAACATATTATCTTACTGATTTTCGTTTATTATTCCCACAGTTCGCACGTCTCTAAAATAATCTATTTCGTGCATTATTTACTGGTATCCATCGGGCATAATTGTTCGCTAACATTACAGTTCAGCATTACCTATCCTAATATACTATGGTCTCGTAAAGTGAAATCCTGCAGTGCACAACTGGGAATTGGTTTGAGATGTCCTCCACTCACACCTGCTCTATCAACCTACTAATTCAAACACACACTCTCTCACTATTCACACCCGTACACCGAATCAGTCTCATTCTCATCGACTGGCCAACAAGAAAACTATACCTTAGTATCTTGTATGACAAAACTCGTCTGAAGATAGATTAAATTATCAAAAATTAATCGGAAAGTATTTGTTTTATTGCCGGCCACTGTGGCCGTGCGGTTCGAGGCGCTGCAGTCCGGAACCGTGGGTCTGCTACGGTCGCAGGTTCGAATCCTGCCTCGGGCATGGATGTGTGTGATTTCCTTAGGTTAGTTTTTAAGTAGTTCTAAGTTCTAGGGGACTGATGACCTAAGATGTTAAGACCCATAGTGCTCAGAGCCATTTGAACCATTTATTTTATTGTTGCGGATCTCACCATAATACGGAATTATATGTCTGTACTGTTTTCCCTCAGTTACTTTTAATCCCAATACACGCGTCACTTGCCTGGATTATATAATGATTGTGGCAACTTATTTATGCATCCTATCCCCTGTTGCTATTCTCTATGCATTTATTTGTACTCACCATTACGTACTATCATCAGGCTTGCTCCACAGCTCAGCATTTCACAAACGATATTTTTCCTGACAAAGTTAAATTTAATCTCGGGAGCAACCATGCACATTTTTCAGAACAGTGCGGTCTCATAGAGCCGCTCGGCAAATGGCTAATGTACTCATCCTTATTTTCTCACGGAGTACAAAATCAAAAGCTTCAAACGATGTTACTTATCTAAATTAGCTTAATCACACGAATTTTTCTACTCAGACAACTAGCATGAGTGATTGTCAGTGTTGGACCCACCAGTTCATGGTGAAGACAAAGGCCATTATTAATCTAAAAAAAAAAATTAAGTTACTGAAACTGATATGAAAAATCAGTTTCACATGCAATCAGTTTCACATGCATATATATAGCAGACATGCAATCTGAAATTAAGAGTGGTTCAAGCACTTGTGGTCTGCTTTGTCTACACAACTCAGTCTGACAAAAGCTTTATGTAAACTTACTTATCCTCGAGGAAGTGCTTAAGCTAATGAAAAATTTTCACACGGCTTTCTTAAATATTCTCAGACCGTTGGTCTGCAACAAATAATTCTAACGTTTCCAGACTCACCTGCCTAAAACTGTATGAAAATTCCGAAAAACTCCCTCCATCTGTTTGTCGTAGTTGTTGTCCGGAGGAAATATGAAACATTATTTCTAACTACAGGCTTACGTACTTCACATTCATACCAATCTGTAGAAAAATATTCTAAGCAGAGAACGAAGTCAACCGTTCAGATCAGGAGCGAGCGTATTAGTGACGGAATCTGATTGCCCACAAAGAATACCTCCATCTGGCCAGTGGTGGAGGCATCCCCTTGCTACATCGGCCAATCAGAGTCATGACTTTCTGCTACTGTGGTATAGCTGCCTTCCTTTGTTTGCTTTAGACGAGCAAGAGACTGGTCAAAGATTACCGGTGACTACATCTCCACTTTTCACTCTCTGTAGTCTACTGTACACACACACACACACACACATGCATACATACACAGCACCCAATCATAAATAAATCATAAAACAGTACTCAAGAGGACATAAGGATACGATGTGAATTTTTTTTTTTTTTTTACTTCGACTACTTGCGAGGAAGTTCAAATGTTCAAATGTGTGTGAAATCTTATGGGACTTAACTGCTGAGGTCATCAGTCCCTAAGCTTACACACTACTTAACCTAAATTATCCTAAGGACAATCACACACACCGACGCCCGGGGAAGGACCCGAACCTCCGCTGGGATGCGAGGAAGTATTAAATAAATATGCCAGAAACGAGACTAATAAATATGCGAGGGGTGAACTGCATCCTCGAAAACATATATTCATTGTACTTGCTTGTAATACCATGCCATAACTTCCTCGTTGAATACAAGAAATCGGAAAATAAGATACGAAACCACAATAGTGTAACAAATGATTTTCCTCTACAACAACGCGTCTGACACTACCGACCCTCGTGCCAATACTGGAGCTGCCAGCTACTTTCACGGTCTACCGGCCAAGATACAATGTTACCAACCGGAAAACAGAAATATGAAGGTTCCCGGTTTCCCTCTCATACCCGATTATATCATACGTTAGTTCCACCTTCATTAGCGGTGTAATGTGAGACGTGTGTGCAGATGACGTACGGTAGAAGTACTATGATTTAAATTTTCAGTTTAAATACATATAACATCGTTATGCGTAGATAATATTTTTTGTGGATGTCTTGTGATGAATATATAGAGACATTATTAGCACTCATTCTACATCTACATCTACACTCCGCAAGCCACCTGACGGTGTGTGGCGGAGGGTACCTAGAGTACGTCTATCGGTTCTCCCTTCTATTCCAGTTTCGTATTATTCGTGGATTGTCGGTATGCCTCTGTGTGGCCACTAATCTCTCTGATTTTATCCTCATGTTCTCTTCGCGAGATATACGTAGGAAGGAGCAATATACTGCTTGACTCCTCGGTGAAGGTATGTTCTCGAAACTTCAACAAAAGCCCGTACCGAGCTACTGAGCGTCTCTCCTGCAGAGTCTTCTACTGGAGTTTATCTATCATCTCCGTAACGCTTTCGCGATTACTAAATGCTCCTGTAACGAAGCGCACTGCTCTCCGTTGGATCTTCTCTATCTGTATCAATCCTATCTGGTACGTATCCCACACTGCTGAGCAGTATTCAAGCAGTGGGCGAACAAAAGTGCTGTAACCTACTTCCTTTGTTTTCGGATTGCATTTCCTTAGGATTCTTCCAATGAATCTCAGTCTGCCATCCGCTTTACCGACGGTGAACTTTATATGATCATTCCATTTTAAATCACTCCTAATGTGTGCTCCCGCATAATTTATGGAATTAACTGCTTCCAGTTGCTGACCTGCTATATTGTAGCTAAAGAATAAGGAATCTTTCTTTCTATGTATTCGCAGCACATTACACTTGTCTACATTGAGATTCAATTGCCATTCCCTGCACCATGCATCAATTCGCTGCAGATATTACTGAGCTATAGTCATTACTGAGCTATATACTATAGTTGGAGAATATTTGAAACACTACTGTGGCTAGTGACGAAAAATCACGATGTGCCAAGTTTTGTTGCATGACGTATGCATTTTAGTCCAAACAAGAGTGTCATGTGAAGACCCGCTGCTAATGATAGAGCCTGACTTAATAAGAGGTTCGAGCACAGGAAGCTCGGACCCAGGCGGAATTTACATTCCGCCAAAAAGTTGCGTGCCACCGCAGCGACATGTCGCACCTCCTCAAGAAGTGTGCCGGGGGACGGGTCACAGATGGCGCTAACCCGCCGGGGGTCGGAGGCTCAGGGGCGGATGGAAGCCGGGGATTTGCATACGTCAGCTGCGTCGTCGTCGCCGCCGCCGCCAGAGGGAGGCGGGCGCAAGCAAAGAGAGACAGAGAAAGAGGGAGCAGGCTGCAAACTTTTACACGCGCCGGCTTGATGCATTTCAAATAGCAGCGCCGAGGGGCTCCTTAGCGTCTCGTCTTGCTCTATGGTAATCGTCCGCGCCCGCCGCGCCGATGCCGGGCCCGGCCCGCGCGCTGACACCGCCGTCACTTACCGTCCGGATGGAATCAAACTTTATGGACTGAGCGCCGGAAAACGCGCGCGGTAAAGTAACCCGCGAGTAATGGCGGCGCACGGTGTCTTTCTACCGGGGGAGAGGCTTACTTCGCTCTCAGCAGAGGAACTCTGCTCTGTGTGGAAGAGATGCAGTCACTTTAATTAACAGAGTCTCGTGATAGGTTTGTGTTCGTAAAATTCTCGCTACCATTCATCGGCCTCGTCAAAATAATTACGTTGCTTACCTTTAGTGTTACGATATCCGTCCCACATAGGCGACATTGTTAATGCATTCAAGTGTCGCTGCGTTCGGTCCGTAGGTAGCAGCGTAGAATGTTACTGATAACAAAAAAATTCATCAGCAGGCTTTTAGCTGGGAGTGTACTTGGTGGCGAATGGTATCTGCTCGCCATGTTGTGTTTCAGTCTCTTTGAATCATCAATATTCTGACTGGTTTTATGCGACCCGCCTCGAATTCCTCTCCTGTGTCAACCTTTTCATTTCAGAGTAACACTTGCAGCCTACGTTCTCTATTATTTGCTGGATGTGTTCAAGTCTCTATCTTCCTCTACAGTTTTTACTCTCTACAGCTCACCCTACTACCACGGAAGTTAGTCCTTGATGTGTTAATAGATGTTCTATCGTCCTGTCCCTTATTCTTGTCAGTGTTCCTTTCTCGGTGATTCTGCGGAGAACCTCCTCGTTCCTTATTTCACGAGTCCACCTGATTTTTAACAGTCTTCTGTGGCACCTCATCTCTAATACTTCGATTCTCTTATCCACAGCCCATGTTTCACTACTATACAGTGCTGTGCTCCAAGTGTACATTCACAGAACTTTCTTCCACAAATTAAGGCCTATGTTTGAGACTGGTTCTGGTAGACTCCTCGTGGCCACGAATCCCGTTTTTTTTTTCTGCTAGTGACAGTCTGCTTTTTATGTACTCCTTCCACCGTCCATTAGGGGTTATTTTGCTTTCAAGGTAGCAGACTTCCTTAACTTCGTCTACTTCCTGATCCCCAATTCTGATCTTACGTTCCGCGCTGTTCTCATTTCTGTTACTTCTCATTACTTTCGTCTCTTGTCGATTTACTCTTAGTCCATATTCTGCACTCATTAGACTGTTCATTCCATTCAACAGATCCTGTAATTCTTTTCAATTTCCGTGAGGATAGCAATGTCAGCAACGAATCTTATCGTTGATATTCTTTCAGCTTCAATTTCAATCCCACTCTTGAACCATTCTTTTATTTCCCTCTTTGCTTCTTCGATGCATGGATTCAACAATAGCAGCGAAAGACTACTACATCCATATCTTACACACTTTTTAATCCGAGAACTTCGTTCTTGATCTTCCTCTGTTACTCTTCCTTCTCGCTTCTTGTACATATTGTATATTACCCTACTTTTCCTAAAGTTTACACCTACTTTTTTCATAATTTAGAACGTCTTACACCATTTTACATTGTCGAACGCTTTTTCCTGGTCGACAAATCCTATGGAAGTGTCTTGATTTTTCTTCAGTCTTGCTTCCATTATCAACCACAACACCAGAACTGCCCCTCTGGTAGCTTTACCTTTCAGAAAGCCAAACTGTCATTTAAGAGATCCTCAGTTGTCTTTTTCCATTCTTCTGTGTATTATTCTTGTCAGCAACTTGAATGCATGAACTATTAAGTTGATTGTGCGAGAATTCTTGCACTTGTTGTGTCTTGCTGTCTTCGGAATTGTGCGATGGTATATCACCAGTCCCATAATTCTACCCACCAGCGTAAATAATAGTTTCGTTGCCACTTCCTCAATGATTTTAGAAATTCCGATGGAATATTATCTATTCCTTCTGCCTCATTTCATCTTAAGTTGTCCGATGCTCTTTTAAATTTTGATTCTGTTACTGGATACTACATCTCTTCTATGTCGACCCTCCTCCACTCCCCCCCCCCCCCCCCTCCCGCCCGCAATAGAGATCTTCAGTGTCTCCTCTGCATCTAGCAGTGGAGACATTAATTTCACCGAACATCGTTTTGACTTTTCTACATGCTGAGTCAGTCGTTCCACCAATCGTGTCTTTTTCGATTTCTTCTCACTTCTCATACAGCCATTTCATTATAGCTTCCCTGCACTTCCTGCTGATTTCATTCCTAAGTGACCTGTATTTCTGTAGTCCTTAATTTCATTCCCTGAACATTTTTGTACTTTCTTCTTTCGTCGAACACTGAAGTATTCCTTCTCTTACCCATCGTTTCTTCGCGGTTATCTTCCTTGTACCTATGTTTTTGTTTCCAATTTCTTCGATTGCCCTCTTTAACTGTACTACCTAGTGAGGTATTCATTATCGCAGTATCTATAGCCTCGGTGAACTTCAAGCGTATATCTTCATTCATTAGCATTTCCGTATCCCACTTCTTTGCTCACTGATTTTGCCTTATGGTCTCTTAAACTTCAGCTTGCTCTTTACAGTTACTAAATTTTTTATCTGATTTCAATATCTCTGCCTGACAATGATATAATTTAACTGGAATGTTCCTGTATCTCCTGACGTTTACTAAGTGTACCTCCTCCTCTTGAGATTCTTGAACAGAGTATTCACTAATACTGGTACCACCGGGGCCCATGTTCTCCTTAACCCTTTCTTCTACATCTTCCCTTCTGCCTCATTCCAATCCCCCAAGAATATTAGATTTTCACCTCCTTTTCAGTGTCCTATTTTAAATCTAAAATCTATCTGCGAGGATCCTGGACTGAACATATTTAACATTTTTACAATGATTTGTTCGTCGTAAGGACAACCTGGGAGTTAAAGTTATATATCGTCACATTTTAAAAAATTGCGGAAGTTATTCATTTTTGCCGCATGGTTTAAAACAGCCATCCCTAAGTAACGTGCGAGCAGCGACGATGCTGACAGCCGTGAAAAGAGAGCGTAGCTCGGCGAAGCTCGGAGTCGAATGTGCACTCATGCGATTTTAAACACGTAATTTTTAACAACTTGCAGTTCATGTCGACATCTAAGCTCTTGCAGATATTTATTTATTTTGACTTTTGGCCTGCAGGTGATACAGCCAGATGTAATTGTTACACAAGTCAGTATCAGAGGAAAGAGAATAAAGGCAGTGTATGATGTTACGTTGCAGATGACATCCATCAATTAGGGATTTAATTTTTACACAGTAAATACTTTATAACCATTGGTGTTGCAGTATTACTATGTTACTTTGTGAATAATGGATATTTTACTATGAAACAGTTCTTTGTTTATTCCCTGTAGTCGCCCCAAAGCTGCCAAGTATCTATTGGATGACGAAAATAAACATTCTCCTTACACCAGGCACATCTCATAAAAGTAAAGTCAATGCATTCAGGTATTTGACTGTCATTACTAGATGTATTTAGACAGAACTGGAATGATGTAAGAAATGGTCGTGGGCGTTGTCTGCGTACTGTGCTGAGAACCAGGCGTATTTGATCAAATGAGTAAAATGTTATGATACAAATTGACAACTCAGAAATGAATGAAGTTTAACAACACCAACCCGCTGATAAACCTGAAATGGTAGAGAGATATCGAAAATTATATTGTCCAACGATTTTCTGAAAATTGCTTTACATTGCTAAAATATTTTTTTTATTATGATGAACAACGCTATTAATTCTGGGTGGAATTCTAGTTACATTAAAAGTCCTTTCGTCATCCTCCTAAAGACAGATGTGTCGTTATGTCCAGGCTACGAGTTCAACAAAAGCAATGAATATTTTGTGCAGATGATGAGAAGCCGTTTCAGATGTAACGCTGAAAGTTATTCTCTCTCAGTTTTGCAGATTTTGCTACATCGATTACAAGATGTTCTTCAAGTAAACAGTCCTTCCTTTAATTTTTAATCCGAATTTGCCTTGTAGTTCCTGAAGACAGATATAATGCTGCGGAAACAGTTATCCACTGATACTTATCACTGGCGTTGTTTGCCGGCCGGGGTGGCCGAGCAGTTCTAGGCGCTACAGTCTGAAACCGCGCGACCGCTACGGTCACAGGTTCGAATCCTGCCTCGGGCATGGATGTGTGTGATGTCCGTAGGTTAGTTAGGTTTAAGTAGGTCTAAGTTCTAGGGGACTGATGACCTCAGATGTTAATTCCCATAGTGCTCAGAGCCATTTGAACCATTTTTGAACTGGCGTTGTTTAATACGAATGTGTCTTGTCATTCATCGAGTGCACAGCCTTTTTTTTATTTTTACTCAAAATGACTAAGAGCGGTTTGCACGAAACCTGACTGTATACATGACATGTATAAAAAGAATAAGATTTGTCTACATGTCAGCTACGAATTTTACTGTACTATTACCTCTTGGTGACACCTATTCTACACGTTTGATTCAGGTAAAATTCGTGATCTTGCGACTTTATTTTCCGGTTAACATGCTGAATGTATTAAACGAGGTCGAAGAAACCTGGAAATCAATAAAGTTCTTAGCATTTGCTATTGAGAGGGCCCCGTCTTGTTGATCCTCCTCAGTAACGGTCCATTGCCTGCGACGAGCAGTTCTAAATCTTACAAATAGTTCTTCTTTCACCCTTTTGCAAATTGCATTTCGGGGCAGATTTCCTACTTCATGTAAATCTTTCTTCTGTTTATACAATTCATGTTGAGATTTTACGGAACGAAACTGGCTTTGCATACTACTGAAGTTTCAGTGTTTTCTCTCCATGGTTAACTGAAAAAGTTACAGCGTTTTATTAGTCACTGAAAGCTATTATTGTATATGGTTTCTTTGGGCTTGGAATGTACTGGATTTTAAATTACCGAACAATCATTGCTCGAACAAAAATTCATGGAATCATCAGAGTTATTATCTGTTTCTTCTATTGTTACAACAATTTTTAACGAAATGTGTATATGATTAGAATGAATGTACACGAGATTAACTAAAAAATAATGCATATCTAGGCCTTCAGAGAAGTAGGTGGTTTCAACTGCGTAACACATTTTTCATATTTCATCTTTGCGAGGTAGAAAACGTTAATTGGATTCCACATTAGTGTGAAACTCTGGAACTGCAGGAGAACAGATGATATTATGGAAACATATATGAAGAAGACATCACAGAGATAATTAATTCAGCGTTGTCTTCATTGTTAAAAAGTTAGCGATTCCGCAAAGGCAGTTGCTAATTATTGTGAATATTAAATGAGTTGCAAATTCGAGCGAATAGAAATTGTGAACACTTGTCTCAGAGAAACTATCAATAGAAACTGAAATTCGCGTTACAGATTACGATGGCGTTGCCCCGTGGTATCTGTTTACTGACGTGCGGTCAATCAAGGCTATATTCGTGTTGCGCATGCCCTGCCTGCTAGAGCTACGGCAAGGGTATACGTATCTCCAACCGCCAGGCGTACTACAAATTTGGCACTTTCCAAAACTTTTTAAAAATACTTGCCGTGTTTCTTAGCAGCTAAAATTTTAAATGCGAACATTTTAGGTTAGGCTTTACCGTGACTGTTATTGACATTAAATGAAACAAAAAGTTTGCTGTTACCAATCACTGTTTATTTATCTCCACAAGTATACATGTGATTTGTTACGGCAGTGATAGGAACCTCTGACCACTGGAGACAATGCCACAAGTGCCTCCAAAAAATCGTAACACAAAACACACACACACACACACACACACACACACACACACACACACACACACACACACACACGCGCGCGCGCGCGCGCACACACACACACACACACACACACACACACACACACACATACACACACACACACACACACACACACAAATGTCATATTAACAAATGTAAATCCACCTGATGATGGAGGTTTAAACCACTGAATCGCGTCGTGGTAACAGTAAACTTGTTGTTTCATTTAAAGCTAAAATTTTAACACTGTGATTCTTTCGGAGTATTGTATATGGATGAAAAATTTGAGGCCATGTTTCGACATGTCGTGTTGTACAGTTCCCTTGTGAGTGTCCATACAGGAGTGAGTAATTATAGCGTAGGAATGTCTCATTATAGATGCACTGCTATTCATTTCTTCTGAACTCTTTGTATGATGTACCTTACCTATGGTGATTGTCAGGAGTTCTTTCAAGGTGGTTATACACTGAAGTGCCTAAGAAACTGGTACAGGAATGCGTATTCAAATACGGAGGTATGTAAACAGGCAGAATACGGCGCTGTGGTCGGCAACGCCTATATAAGACAACAGTGTCTGGCGCAGTTGGTAGATCGGTTACTGCTGCTACAATGGCAGGTTATCAATGTTTAAGTGAGTTTGAATGTGGTGTTACAGTCGGCGCACGAGCGATGGGACGCAGCATCTCCGAGGTAGCGATTAAGTGGGGATTTTCCCGTACGACCATTTCACGAGTGTACCGGGAATATCAAGAATCCGATAAAGCAGCAATTGTCCGACATCTCTGAGGTCGGAAAAAGATCCAGCAAGAACGGGACCAACAATAACTGAAGAGAATCGTTTAACATGACAGGAGTGCAACACTTCCGCAAATGGTTGCAGACTCAATGCTGGGGCATTAACAAGTGCGAACCATTCAATGAAAAATCATCGACATGGACTTTTGAAGCCGAAGGTCCACTCGTGTATCCTTGATGACTGCACGACACAAAGGCTTTACGCCTCGCCAGGGCCCATCAACACCGACATTGGACTGTTGATGACTGGAAATATGTTGCGTGGTCGGACGAGTCTCGTTTCAAATTGTATCGAGTGGATGGTCTTCTACGGGTATGGAGACAACCTGATGAATCTATGGACACTTCATGTTAGCAGGGTACTGTTCAAGCTGGTGGAGACTCTGTAATGGTTTGGGGCATGTGCAGTTGGAGTGATGTGGGACCCCTCATACGTGTAGATACGACTCTGAACAGGTGGAACGTACGTAAGCATCCTGTCTGATTACCTTCATCGATTCATGTCTTTTGTACTTTCCGACGGACTTGGACAATTCCATCACGATAATGTTATACCCCAAACGTCCAGAATTGCTACTGAGTGGCTCCAGGAACGCTCTTCTGAGTTCAAACACTTCCGCTGGTCACCAAACTCCCCAGACATGAACACTGTTGAGTATATCTGCGATGCCTTGCAACGTGCTGTTCAGAAGAGATCGCCGTCCCCTCATGCTCTTACGGATCTATGGTCAGCCGTGCAGGATTCTTGGTGTCAGTTCACTGCAGCACTACATCAGACATGAGATCATGCCACGTTGTGTCACGGCCCTTGTGCGTGTTCGCGGGGGCACAACACAATATTAGACAGCCGTACCAGTTTGTTTGGCCCTTCAGTGGAGGACTGTTACGGGTGAATGTCAGAACAATGGAAAGGCTTAAGCTGACAAGATATTGCAGAAAGTAGTATATTCTTTCCTAAGAATTTTAACGTTATCGGGAAGCAGCTGATTATCAACTATAGTTTCTGGCTACTTACAGTGTTGGAGAGACATATGGAATCTTACAAGGGGAGGGCACGACGTTTGGAACGTGGAGTTACTGCAAACTTCGTACACTCGTAGTACTCCATTAGGACAAGATAATGTGTAAGTAGTGGCGCGTACTTCTCAAGCGTTATTGAGGAAATTGGAAGATAATTTCGGTCGTCCAATATACACCTGTGCGTGGCCATTTTTATTGATAACCGGCGGCAGCCGATTCGTTAGCGTTCAAACCACGTAATTATTGGGTCGCTGGATCGAGTCCCGTTCGTCACTTTTTTTTTATTTTCAACAGAGTCATCTTCTTTACTATTTATATTACAATTGATATAATGGGAAAAATACGTGTAGTCGGATGAAGTTTTATTAAATCTACAATGTTATTTGGCAGTCTACAGATTTTTATTATGACAAATAATATAATTTACTTTCGACTAGTAAACGACCAAACGCATAAAGTGATACTGAAAATGTATGCTTGTCCGTGTCTTCAAAATTGTTCGTATTTAATCGAAAGAGAACGAGAAATTGCTTCTCGTGAAGACGCTACTAAAATACAGTCGATACTGCATGACCAATTAGCAGCGCCGATATATAAGGAAATGCTGCGTTATGCATGGATTGCTTCCAAATTATGGTCTGAAAGAGAGGTTTTTGAAAATGTTAACAACGTTTGTTTCCCTCCGGAAAACCTCAAAAGACCTTGCGTATGCGGAAACATAGCATTTATTCAATGCAGCTGGTGCCGTTTAACTTTATGTTTTCCATGTTTTTACGAAAAATACCATCCTGCAACTTGTACTCGTAATGTCGAAAGCGACGATTAATTGCACATCTTTCAAACGCCGTCTGTGCCGCTCATAAACTTGGAGGTAACAAGTCGCTGCGGGCTCCTTCCAGGTATGAAGGATTTCTCAAATCACGGACAAGCATACATTTTCAGTATCACTTCCTGCGTTTGGTCGTTTACTAGTCGATAGTTATGAATATTATTTTATTTGTGATAATAAAAATTTTTAGACTGACAAATAACATTGTAGATTTAATAAAAGTTTATCTGGTTACACTTGCTTTTTCCGATTATATCAATTATAATATAAATAGTAAAGAAACTGACCGTGTTGAAAATAAAAAAAAATGAAGAAGGGGACTCGATCCAGCGACCCAACGATCACGGGGCTTGAACGCTAACCACTTTTTTTTGTTAATCTCATTTTGTTCTATATTGTTCGTTGACTTTGTTCGTGGCGGACGTCCTATGACACTTGTTCTGGTTGTTCGTTGATCCGTTCACTCAGTTTTTTATTACAGAAGATAGGTAAACCCTCTTTTTTTTGCTTTTTTTTTTTGATCGTTGTGTTTGGTCGTTGCGGACGTCGCAAGACATCCTGTTCAAGTTCGGTGGTTGATCCTTCCACGCAGTTTTTTTTTTATTATTATTATTACAGAGGCCAACCGGCTCTCTGATCGAACACGCTGAGCTACCGTGTGTAAATTTTCCTCCTATCAATGTAATTATGTAGTTATGTAGTTCTCAATTCGTTCGAGCAATCAATCATTCATAATAGGAAACACAGTCATAGCTCAGTCACTCAAAATGATTCAGAAATTTTACTTGTTAGAATGAAATCAGGCGATGATTCTTCTTCTCTGCAGGCTCGTGCTTTGCGGCAGTCTGCAAATCTGTACAAATAAAATGCCTCGTATTTTTGGGAAACCTCAGATAAAGCGGATATTTGGCTTTGATGAAGTTTAACCTTCCGAAGGAGTAATGGAGCTCTTGGATTATTAAATGCAGGTTCGTATCCAGTCTTTCGGAAGTTCCCTACTGATTAACAACTACGCAATATATCGATGAATATCCTTAATTCACACACACACTCTCACACACACACACACACACACACACACACACACACACACACACACATATATATATATATATATATATATATATATATATATATATATATATATATATATATATCCCTTTTAATCGTACAATTTCGTATCAGTTATCTTTTGTCAAAAATCTCAATATTCAGATTACAATTCTTCAAACAATGCTCAGGCTAATCGGCACGAAGATAATCCCGGAAGTTTTTTTTCTAACAACCACCAGAGAGAGTACTACAGAGAATAATTATGCGCTCATGGCATAGCTATTGTATGAAACTACTTTGCGCATGGATTCTGCGAGTATGAAGATAGAAAATTAGTAAACGTCATTCAATGGTAGAATTGTATCACAATAATTCATTGAATATAAATAGATATTACACGTGCCGGCAACCACTCGGCACTCGGCTGCCGCCGCATCAGGGTAAAAATGGCCACGCACAAGTATATATATGACTACCGAAATTATCTTGCGAATTTCTCAATAGCGCTTGAGAAGTACGCGCTACTGCTTACACATTTTGTTGTCCTAATGGAGTACTAGGAGTGTACGAAGTTTGCAGCAAATCCGCGTTCCAAACGTCGTGGCCTCCCCTTGTTAGGCGAAGAATTAAATGCGCAACGTTATTTCGGTAAAAATTCCAGCGATTGCTAGTTTTCTGACCGAATTATACAGGGTCGAGACCTACTGATCCATTCGTAAATAACGTCGGGGGACGACGATAATGAAGGAAGACGACACGCTCGAGTTTTCTTGACATCTGTGATTGCTGAAGGGTGAGATTTATGAACTTTTTGAACTATCACAGGCGATTGTGAGAAGCAAGGCGCGGGCCGAGCTTGCAGAAGGGCAGCTGTTGGTCCGGGAGGAGTCGGTTGCGGGTAATTAGGCGCAGAGCGGGGCGTATAGCAGGGACGAGCAGCGCGGCGCGGCCGGCCCGCGGCCGTAATGAAGCGCGGCGGCGGCGGCGGCGGGCCGCGGCCGTAATTGGCAAAGTTGGCCGGGCCCGGCGGCTGGGTAGGCCGGCCCGCGCCGCGCTGTTATGAGAGCAAATATCGCCGGCCGCTGTAATGACGCGTGTTGACTGATACCGATACTCCTGCCAACTACTGGCCGCCAATAAGTGCCGCTGTCCTCCGGCGCCGCTTAAACTGCTGCTGCCGGCCTCCCGTCCTCCCGAGGCTTGTTCTGCTGCAGCAGACCCGCAACAGGGTCATCTCGACACAGCGATTACTATTTGATTGTTTCGTGCTATTGTAGTCTTCAACGCGAAGGCCGGTTTGAAGCAGTTTCCCACTCTAGCTTATCTATTGACAAAGGATTTTTAGTATATACTCTAAGATAGTACCTGTTCTTTCGGACATGTCCGAAAGAACAGATGCCGTCTTAGTGTATATATAGTTAAGGCTCACCGGCCACTTGACCATCTTCTCCTTCTCTGCGAATGCACAAACAGTGCCCCAACTCTTACGGGAATCGGCAACGCGCCGCGAGTAATGAGTATAATGGGCGGGGGCATTACGAATGTAGTGCGGGACAATACGTTGAGAATGTGGGTTTCGCGGGAGGCGTGCCAGAGATAAATCACTGCAGTCGCGCTATCCTCTGTGTCCTCGGTGGCTCAAATGGGGCCTTGGAACCTACCTGCTCCAGGGCATGCGCCAACGTTTGGAAGGTATGGCTGTGCACGGCCACCGTTTTTGTTGTACAGCCTACGCAGACGACATAGTACTATATCTTCGCAGTGAAGATGAAGTACGAGCAGCACTGACATGGGTGGCGACTTACGGTGAAGCGTCGGGGAGCTGTCTCAACGTGTCAAAATCCAAG
Source organism: Schistocerca serialis cubense (assembly GCF_023864345.2). NCBI lineage: Eukaryota > Metazoa > Arthropoda > Insecta > Orthoptera > Acrididae > Schistocerca > Schistocerca serialis. The sequence goes on along the minus strand of NC_064638.1, from coordinate 83,641,769 downwards.
GTCCTGCTCATTGGTGAGGGCTTGCCGGAGAGATGCGCTGCCCCCCTTAGTGTCGCCGCCACCATACGGTGTCTTGGACGATTTCACAGCAGACCTGCGCCGCTCAGCGACTATCAATGGTAGACGCTTGCTACAGACAATCAGAGCAAATCTCGCAGATCACCGGCTACGAGCTCTCGACGTTATCCAACGCGCGCAATACGTGAACAAGTATCATGCTTCCCGTATACCACACGTGGCTCAAGTACTACCAGTCCCAAATCTCCTGGCGCGACGACTGTTGATGGCTTTCGGCTCCTTCGTCAGCTCGGGGATGTTATTCAAGGTGCAGTATGAATCCCTTGCACTGCCACGAGATCGTGGCGGGGTGGGACTTATCCACGTGCCGACTCGTGTCAATGACCTATACGTCAGCTCCCAACTAAAACTTTGGCATCGTTGCCCGCAGAGCCTTACTAGCCTCCTGCTTCACAACTTTGCACCGACCTCCTTGTCCGCCCCAGTACTAGTATCGACCATTCCAATCCCCTTTTATTACATCGAACGATTTTTCCTGGAGATCAGTTATATCTACCGGTCCTTACCACTTACACGTTTGTACCTCACGAAAACAGTCTCCGAATTGTTACAACAGTGCCGCCCGTCCAACCCCATCGAACGTAAGTATCCACAGTACGTGTGGCGACACATATGGAAGGCGATCCATGCGCGTTTTCTTGAATCAGACGTTCAATCAGCGTGGTACATCACCGTGAATGGCAAACAAGTTAACCGAGATCGTCTGCACCGCATCCATCTCGCCGATTCATCCCTCTGCACCCACTGTGGAGTGGATGACACGGATGTCCACCGGTTCCACTGTGGCACAGCGTTCGACGTCTGGACACTTGCGCGGCGAATTTTGGCGTTTCTTACTCGCCAGACACCGGCCCAGATCGACGTCCACATGCTTTTGTACCCCGATAAGACTTTCTACCCCTCCGCCAAAATTCACTCTGTGAATTGGATCTGTGGCCACACGATCCGCTATCTTTTTACTTCTGGCGACAAGTCTACGCTAGGATATTGGACTTATCTCAACGAACGACACTGCGTCCTGATACGCAACCCACGCTATAAGCAATATTTTTCCAATTTCTTACGGAGCACTTTCGATGACCCACCTGGTAGCTGGAACGTCCAAGCCCTGAGAAGCTGAAAACTGTATAAACCGAACCGAATTGAATAGATCTGCTACCCAGAACCCACGCCTACGCCATGAGAAGACACGTTTGGACGAGCTGGCATGCTGTAGGCAGAGACACTTCAGGAGCTCCTGTAAGAACTGGTCTTTAACTACAAGTCGCACGACGACTTTAATTTAAAAAATAAAATAAAATTAAAATTAAAAAAAAACTTTTCCTTATTTATTCCTCATAATTTGTTCTTAAAGGAAAAAGAAATTTGATTTTGGCTTTGAGAAACTCCTTTTTTTTTCTCCAAAAGATTGCTTCTTCGCCAACAAGACGAAGGAGACTCATTTTTGTTTATTGGAAGGAGAAACCAGTATAATTGGAGTCTTTGTTTTCTTTTGAAAAAAAAAACCTATCCCTTATTTATTCCTCATAATTTGTTCTTAAAGGAAAAAGGAATTTGAGTTTGGCTTTGGAAAAAAAAATGGATAGAGCGTCTGCCAGGTAAGCAGGAGATCTCGGGTTCGAGTCCCGGTCGGGGCACACATTTTCATCTGTCCCCGTTGACGTATGTCAACGCCTGTAAGCAGCTAAGCGTGTCCATTTCATTGTAATTTCAAGGGATTTCGGATCGATCCTGTATATCTGGATTTCCGGAAGGCTTTTTGACACTGTACCACACAAGCTGCTCGTAGTAAAATTGCGTCCTTATGGAATATCGTCTCAGTTCTGTGATTGTATTTGCGATTTCCAGTCAGAGACGTCACAGTTCGTAGTAATTGACGGAAAGTCATCGAGTAAAACAGAAGTGATTTCTGGCGTTCCCCAAGGCAGTGTTATAGGCCCTTTGCTGTTCCTTATCTATGTAAACGATTTGGGAGACAATCTGAGCAGTCGTATTCGGTTGTTTGCAGGTGACGCTGTCGTTTATCGACTAATAAAGTCATCAAAAGATCAAAACAAACTGCAAAACGATTTAGAGAAAATATCTGAATGGTGCGAAAAGTAGAGCTACCGTACAATGGCCTAGGCTATCTTGATTAAGTCTAGGCTACGGTTGTTTTTCTAGTAGGTTTGGTCAGTTAAGGTTGTACTCGCGTTACTTCTACATTAGGTGTGTTGCATATCTATCAGGCGTTAACTCTTTTCGATCCCTTTGTTCTTCATTTAAAAAATGGTTCAAATGGCTCTGAGCACTATGGGACTTAACATCTGAGGTTATCAGTCCCCTAGAACTTAGAACTACTTAAACCTAACTAACCTAAGGACATCACACACATCCAAGCACGAGGCAGGATTCGAACCTGCGACCGTAGCGGCCGCGCGGTTCCGGACTGAAGCGCCTAGAACAGATCGGCCGCATCGGCCGGCTTCTTCTTCATAGTTAGCCTCCTGTCTGTTACTTAAAAATAAAGAGTATTTATAGCAAAATTGAAATTTTCAATGTGTGATTCTGATTTTAATTGAATATTGTTGATTTGTAACATCAAACTGTGAGATGTAGTAAAAATAGAAACAAATTCGGATCATTATACAGCGTTCAAAATGTAATTTTTTCAAAAAACGTAAAATAAAAAAAAAACGCAAAAAAATGTAGCACACTTCACTTCAATACTCCTTCAAAATTATATAAAGCATGTTCCTGAGGCCGGCCGTGTGACCGAGCGGTTCTAGGCGCTACAGTCTGGAACCGCGCTACCACTACGGTCGCTGGTTCGAATCCTGCCTCGGGCATGTATGTGTGTGACGTCCGTAGGTTACTTGGGTTTAAGTAGTTCTAAGTTCTAGGGGACTGATGACCTCAGCAGTTAAGTCCCATAGTGCTCAGAGCCATGTTCCTGATGTTCAAAAATACAGAAAATCTTGCCTTTGATCATAATAAAGAACGTTCTATTGAGTGATAATAACAACAAATATATCTTTTTATTTTCGTGCACGCGTATCTCACGTAGCGAAAGTTTAATTTTTACCGCAAAGTATGTTGTGAAAGGGAAGAGAACTAAGTGGCATTCATGGTTGCGTTTTTCGTCCGCTTAATCATACTATTTTTCCTAACAAGTTTCATGTTGCTGTCAGACACAACAAGTAGTAAACTGTGACTACATAAGGTTCAATTACGTGTAGCTAATGAATTGTTTATGAGCATATAAAGGAGAAAGGAATGTAGTTTAACTTCTGTGCTACCTAACAAATATGTTACTCTTACCGAAAAGGTGTCGTGCTTGACTGTGGGAGTAGTTCCAACCAAGTAACACCTTTATGTTTTAAATCCACATAGCTCTGATGATAACTTCACTCTGATCGCTTGCAGGCAATCATGAGATCATGAACTACACAGCGCTACTTTATCCCAGTTAATGTGAAATTCAATAATATTCCTTCCACCGGTATACTCTGGTCAAATGTCCAAGTCACGATAACGTACGCCGATTTTCCAGTCACAACACAAAATGAAACGTAAAATGTCATGAACGAGTATATTATTAGGAAACAGCTCGCATAATTGAACTACCATATAAACGATTGCAAATGCCCAATTTTGTGTTCTCACTTTCGGACGTTACTGTTGGAAACTGCTCATAATCAAATTCTATAATGAATGCTTTCATTTTGTTTTGTGTTAACGGCAAGTGATAGCTACAGAGAACAGAGAATTAACACTTTTTTTTATAAAGTGCACTTATAAACGATATGAATCAGATTGCTCGAATGAATATCTCTTGTCACTGAACAAAAAACACTTTGACTGATTTCAGGAAAAGACGTGCTTATAGTGATATTTATTTTGTTACATTATGTACAGTTGGTACTACTTAAAAACAAACCATGTACAGTAAATGTGCGGTAAATTTTGGAATTTGATTGTTTAATTATTCTACGGTGAGCCTTGTATTTATTGCTGTTTATTGTGTTTGTTGCTACGTTTTGTAGATGTCCTTGTAGATGAGCACCTATTAACGGATGAATTAAATGCGTTCACCTTCAGGTAGGGTAGTTATAAAGCAGTTTAGTCACAGAGCATTCTAAAGCATGTGAAGGCACTATTGCTTTTACAACTTAACCTTCCTTGAAATAAGTAAGTTAGTAAGTTAGTGATAACCCGTAACTCCCTCTAGGCAGTATCATTTAGGTATATTTTTTTACGATGACGCAGTGTAGATTTGTCACTATCAGCACTGTAAAATTTACTTGTTAGTTATTTATACAACTTGGATTTCCTGTGACCTTACCTTGAAGTAGACGTGCAGGTCGTGTAATTATTTACTGATTTATGTCTGGAAATGGCCACAAACGGGGAAATAATACCTTGACATCGATGATATCTGCAAAAAACTGTTACACGAAACTGTTCACAGCTGTTTCACAGCGTGAAGGACATAGCTGAAAGCTCTTTTTAATATCACGAAGCTTTTGTAGTTTCTGCGTAGCCGGGCTTAGAGGAATCATACAGTGTATCTGATGCAAATAATGAAAGCATTATTTACTTTGTTTTCGTACTGATTCATCTTGCCTTTCAATTTCATGTTTATGGTAAAGTGTCTGATGTGAAAGATACACGAAATTTCGTCTTCTACAATAACTGTCATTTTGCTGTCACTAACGCAGTCGGGATGAAGGACCAACATTTGTCATCGAGTAGTTATGATATGATCCCAAATTTGAGAGGAAAACTGAATGAAAGTGCAGATTCAGTAGCAGATTTCTTTTAAAAATCAATTTCCTTCAGAGATAACACTCCTGTGATATTACGAAAACATCCAAAGAGGTTCTTATGCACATTTAATGATGAAAAACGGTAGTTAGCCTCTGCTTTCTACTGAAGCAAAAGTAAAAAATTTGTTCTTGCAGAATACTTATGGAAAAATGAAAGCTAAAACGACACATAAATAGCGCACATACACTGGGTTTGAAAAAGTGAAGCTAAACTGATTCATGAACTTTCAATTTTTTCCCTGATGATAAGTACAGAGACAAATGTTCGGAAATTTCTTTAAGCTTTTTAAATATTGTAAGTTAATTTTTATGCTTCTTGTCTGTCTTAGATGTGTGACAAAATCTAGATACTTTAAGATGATGGTAATCAGGAGAAACAAGAGGGTTTTGTTAAGTTTTGTCTAATTATAGTTTTATGAAGTTTTGGTTAGTTTCATCGATATGTCATCATTGGAAAGATTTGTAAATTTTTTGTCAGCATGTCTATCGTCTCTGCTTGCCGATATCCTCGCCAGTGACAGTGAAGGAGGCAAGCGGAAGCGAGGGGTGGCGGGTGGTTATCTAAGAGGCAATCGCGGGACGTTATCGTAGAGATTTACATAACAACCTCGAGACGACGTAAATGGCCTATTTCCTGTAAACTATCCCATTAAAGACGCATCATTACGCAGGAGACGCCGCCATATATCCAGCCCAACCGCTTGCTATCGATGGTACGTCCTTTACTGTGTCTTCGTATTCACATAAAAGACTCTCAACTCTTCAGTTGCCTGGGATTCGCCAATGGTGGTCTTTTGGCGCTATTCGATATTCACCGGCTAGCACCTAAATCATATTTCACCGGCAGTGGCACAATATTCTAGGACGTAGTGCAGCCTGATCTAGATCAGGGTGTGCTACCAATTTAATAGGTTAACGTATTTATTCACTAGTGTTGTTTCTGCTGGACTGCACATGGAACGCAATCCTAAAATGTGTGTTTTTAGAGAGAGCAAGAGAAATTAAATTCTTCGCCAACCGATCATACGCTCTAATCTTCGTCGTGTTTATCAGAAATAATGCACACTATCACCCACTCAGACAGTTTTTTGTGCTAATTTGTGCAACGTCGTATGAGAAACTGATGATAAAGTGAGTAATAAAAGAAACAAAATAAAGCAGTAAAAGAAACAACGGGGAGAGAGGGCGAGAGGGGGGGAAATAGAAGGAGGGATAGCGAGAGGGAGGTGAAAAAAGATAATATTAAGTGGCAGACATCAGTGCAGCACATCAATGTGTGAGATGCAGGAACATTCACATAAACGACTGTAAGGAGGCCGGAGGAAAATTATTAACGACTGTACTTTTGGTACCGTTGTTTACATATTTTAATTAATAAGAAAATTTGCTATTTCGCTCTGTAAATAACAAGGAAAATCACAAAAAACAGGCCATCCTGTATTATGCTCCCCACTTTAAAACATTAGTGTACATTTATACATTATTATTGTCCTTTACACGGAGTCCTGTTGATAGCGAGCTGAAGCGTTAGATCACTAGATGCCATTTGACAACAAATGAGAGCCGAGGCTCCGATGGAGGAATAATGCTAACATTTTGCGAACTGACTGCAGCAAACAGCGGCAACATCTAAATCGGTGTAATCGGACAAGTATTTGGAATCCTATTCCTCCATAGAAGTCCAAGTGGTACTTAAAGTGGCACTTCACTCGTTGGCGATTGAGAATATATAATATTCAAATGGTACTCGGTGAATTAATGAAATCGAATTATCATTAAACACACGTTCTGTTTGTCAACTCTGGTTCTTCTGCAACGAAGTTTCTCACTTGCAAGATTCTACGAGAAGTCTGTGCAATTTGGAACCCAGTTCTTGCTCTCAATTGTTCTCTCGGCTTTTCCGAATGTTGTATTGCATATGTGACGTACATAGTGAATGGTAGAGACAGTGGTTTGAAACTGGGTGCTAGACTCGTTCGTAGCGTCAGGAAGAATGCTGCTTAACGTTAGTATTCCAGCAGTCAAGCTATCCAGTATATAGAGTCAGCTGTTTGCAATACTCTTATGTTCTGAAACCATTTCTAGCTTTATTGTTATTAGAAAATATGCTTTGGAGTCTACTGCTGATGTTGGAACATACTAAGAAAATTGACAACCTCCGACGTTTTGCTGCGATTGAAGACGAAGTACGACATAATGGGAAAAGGTACATATGTTTTCAGTCAGTATAACTATTTATAATTTTTTACATGTTATTCAATCTGTATATTGAGCAAGCATTAAAGGAAAGTTTCAGAGTAGATATTAAAATCCATGGAGAAGAAATAAAAACTTTGAGGTTCGCCGATGACATTGTAATTCTGTCAGAGACAGCAAAGGACTTAGAAGAGCAGTTGAAGGGAATGGACAGTGTCTTGAAAAGAGGGTATAGGATGAACATCAATAAAAGCAAGACGAGGATAATGGAATGTAGTCGAATTAAGTCGGGTGATGCTGAGGGAATTAGATTAGGAAATGAGACATTTAAAGTAGTAAATGAGCTTTGCTATTTGGGGAGCAAAATAACTGATGATGGTCGAAGTAGAGAGGATATAAAATGTAGACTGGCAATGGCAAGGAAAGCGTTTCCGAAAAAAAGAAATTTGTTAACATCGAGTATAGAGATAAATGTCAGGAAGTAGTTTCTAAAAGTATTTGTATGGAGTGTGGCCATGTATGGCAGTGAAACATGGACGATAGTTTGGACAAGAAGAGAATAGAAGCTTTCGATATGTGGTGCTACAGATGAAAGCTGAAGATTAGATGGGTAGATCACATAACTAATGAGGAGCTATTGAACAGAATTCGGGAGAAGAGGAGTTTGTGGCACATCTTGACTAGAAGGAGGGATCGGTTGGTAGGACATGTTCTGAGGCATCAAGGGATCACCAATTTAGTATTGGAGGGCAGCGTGGAGGGTAAAAATCGTAGAGGGAGACCAAGAGATGAATACAGTAAGCAGATTCAGAAGGATGTAGGTTGCAGTAGGTACTGGAAGATGAAGAAGCTTGCACAGGATAGTGTAGCACGGAGAGCTGCATCAAACCAGTCTCAGGACTGGAGACCACAACAACAACAACAACATGTTATTAAATTTTAGTAGAGGACAAACAGAGCTTTTTGGCATTCGTAAGATAGATTTATGTATTCATTCAAATTTATCTTTTAAAACAGTCCCACGGAAAATTCAGTTTTCAGCATGAATGTGTACCACGGTAGTAGCTGTACTCCAGTGAACGTGTATGAGGCGGCAGCTAATTTTCCGTATGAGAAATGTCGGAATGACGTATTCTGAACAGCGCGGCTGTGATATAACGGGATGGAGCTGCGACCATCAAGCGACATACAGTGATGCGATTGTCGGAAACTTACGCCGCTTGCAGGGAAAAACCCGAAGCGCCTGCAACGACCGGTGAGCGAATTTCGCAAAAACCACTCTACCGAAATGAGAATCCGCCCCTGGCCACAGCCGCACATTTTCTGGCGCAAAATTATAACGGACCAACTCATAAATATTTCTCGGAGTTTAAATGCTCGCTATAGGACTGCCGCGATTCCTGTTAAGTCGGAGCTGCGGCTGGCCGCCGAACCGGCCGCCCGCGGCTCTGGCCGCACGCGGGTTTATGGAGTGCGTACGGCGTAGCGGCGCGCCGTGTGCGCCTGACGCGTATTCGCCGGCGAAATTTCCGCGAGCCCCGCCCCCGCCGCCGTTGTTTGCTGATACGAGAACTCGCCGGCTCGGAATTAAAACGCGGAAATAAAGCGAAAACACAAATAGCCGGCTGCGGTTGCCCGCGAACAAGCCGGACGCAACACCGACTGCACCCTGCCAGCTGCTGCAAACTGGAGAGCGGCCTTCACCTCCTCTCCGTGCGCCCTCTATCCCCGTTCGCCTACTCGCCAGCCGAAACCACCCCGCTGCCTCCGACCGTTCGACATGCGGAGCTTCGAATTAAATAACGAATAATTACCGGAGAGCCCAATAAAACCAGTTTCGTCAATCGACTCGCTATAAAGGATTAATATATTTTAATGAGACCCGCTGAGGCAATGGGTATTGATGAAGCTGTTTGAGCTGGGGGCTAATTTAATACGGCGTGATTAAATGTTCTACGGCCGAGCGGTCGGCCCCTCGCCGGACGGCAACGAAGGTTTGTTTGTAAAATAGTTGGCTCAATTTGCACTTCGCCGTCTTCGGCGCGTCAGCGATCTGAGAGAGTTAATGACGTAAACTGATAATTTGCGGCCTGTGGTTTTAACCTTTCCAAGTTTATCAACAGTTTCGGATGCCTCTCACCCGGTCTTCATTAATTAATTGAGTTGTCTCAATGAGGCTTTCTTTCTCTTCGTCTCAGAAGACGAGTCGGACGCCTCAGACTTTCATACCCCGTCACTTGAGTATCCGAACCAAAATAGGAGCAAGATAATGTTCAGGTAGCTTTACAGAATAAACCACAATCTTTTGTAAATTCACAAGAAGTTTTAATTCCAGAAACCATAACTTTATGTGAGAGGAAACACAACAATACTTAATTTTTGATTAACTGATACCTAAGTCAACCGAAACTAATCTGAATCGATCATATAAAGTGCGAAAAACACTGTAGAAAACAGAAATTTTCACACTTGAAGGTGATACAAATTTTCACTGATACATGTTCACCATAGTAATTGAACGCTTCGATCTTGTTTCGTTGAAGGTAGAGACAGAAAATATTTACGTAAATTAAGTTCGTCTTACGTGTTGAACAAATGTGGTCGACTGACAGGGAATTACGTTTTAATTTTACTCTGATAGTGACATATTAGTATAGATGAGTATGAGTAACCGGTAAGCTTTCTCGGTTTTCTAAAACGCTGCCCCATGGGAATATTTCGGTGTTGATATTATACTTTCCAAAGTTCATGGAAAATTAAAAAATCACTCAAAGTTTCGACATAAATAAACTTTGAAATATCACAGTCTTTATTAATATGGGGTGGGATGATATGTACGGTTTTCAGACAAATACATTTGCAAGTGTCTCGTATTGGTTCTTACTTTCCAATCTCTTTCCAGAGAAAAGGTATGGACGGAGCCGTATTAAAATCATAAAGGAGCGATGA